>NC_047047.1:50743829-51053229 GCF_011762595.2 Tursiops truncatus
TGTGAAATCCCCAAATCTCTATTCTTAGTGCTCATAACCTACATCTGAGGCAACATTTAACTATACATCCTTTGTTTCATGCAGTAAGTATTTGTAAAAATTAATTGAGAAGGAGGAGTATGTACCTGTTTTATTCCCTGAAGTGCCTAGTTAGTATTGGGTGCATGGTACTCATGTATTTTGTATTGAATTGAAGGAAATTTCTTTCAGAAGGAATGTTCAAAATATAAAGTGATTAAATTCCAACCATGTACAAACATTCCTAGCTGCTTCAGTTTCCTATTTGAAGGAAAATTAGTGATTATGAAGGGATCTGGAGAATTAGCATGTGGGAATTTAAATTCATAAATTTATCAAATAGCTATTTCTAGCTTCTTTACCAGAACTGACTAGGCTTCCAGATTCATACTGCAAAGGTGGGAGGAGTTGCTGGATCCAAGTTTGAATCCGTGGCTCTTGGACTGTTAACCTTGGGAACCACTGATTATTTCATTCAAGGCATCAGTAAATCCTAAAATCTAATTTAGGCTTTTTGAGGTGCATCAAATAAAGAAAAAGTAGCATACCTCACCCCCTTGGCATATTTAAGATAATTTAAATGCATTAAAAACTGATGGCTCCCTAGAGTGTAGTCTGGGGGGTTCTGAGGGCTCTGAGATCTTCCGGGAGGTCTGTGAGGTCAAAAGTAATTTATAAATATGCTAAGACATTATTTGCTTTTTTCACTTTCATTCTCTCACAAGTATATAGTGGAGTTTTCCAGAGGCCACATGGTGTATGATGACATCATTGTTCTGGCAAATAATGGAAGATGTGCTTTGTGTATTCTAGAATTTTCTAAGGGGTTAGGTTTAGCATATAAATATGTGCATTTTCAGAGATTAGCTCAGTTTGTTCATAATACTTGGACAATGTTCTTACTATCTTTCCTTACACCTGCTATAATTTGTATAACTTATTGTCCAATGTATTGTTTTGAAATCCTGAAGTTTTCCTTGCATACATTTGGAAGCTCAACAAGAAATAAGTATACTTTGTTGTTGTTGCAATAATATTTAAAAATTTTTCAAAAACTTTTCAAATTAAGAAATTTAAGTCTCATATGGTTTCTTTAGAATTCATTATTTTATTCTAAATAAAAAGAAATAGGGAATTCCATGGTGGTCCCGTGGTTAGGACTTGGCGCTTTCACTGCCATGGCCCGGGTTCAGTCCCTGGTCGAGGAGCTAAGATCCCGTAAGCCATGTAGCATGGCAATCAGTTAGTCAATCAATCAATAGAAATATCTATAGGACACTTTTATTATCTTTAAGGATGGATTGTTGGCTTAAAAACAAGAGATAAGACTCACTTTCTGGAGTTATTTTATTCTTTACTGCTATGCACTGGCAAAACGTAAAGAGCCAGCTCCACCTAAGAAAGTCCTTGATGAAGCAGCAGAAAGGATGTTTTATTCAATTTCAACTCTTGAGTACACATCTTTTTAATATTATGCATGACAAAATAGGAAGTGCATAAAAGCATTCTGCTGTGTCGTGAAGTAAATTGTTTCCATGAAAAGCACTTGTGTGACTGAATTTCAAGCTGAACTAGCCACTTTTTAATGGAACACCATTTTTACTTGAAAGAATGACTGACAAGCTGTGGTTATTCAGACTTTATCTTTTTTTAAAAAATATTTATTTATTTATTTATGGCTGTGTTGGGTCTTCGTTGCTATGCACAGGCTTTCTCTAGTTGCAGCGAGTGGGGGCTACTCTTTGTTGTGATGCATGGGCTTCTCATTGCGGTGGCTTCTTTTGTTGCGGAGCACGGGCTGTAGGCACATGGGCTTCAGTAGTTGTGGCATGTGGGCTCAGTAGTTGTGGCTGGCAGGCTCTAGAGCGCAGGCTCAGTAGTTGTGGTACACGGGCTTAGTTGCTCTGCGGCATGTGGGATCTTCCCGGACCAGGGCCTGAACCCGTGTTCTCTGCATTGGCAGGTGGATTCTTAACCACTGTGCCACCAGGGAAGCCCCAGACTTTATCTTTTAGACGTTTTCTTGAAAATGTCACTTCAAGGTAAATAATTGAAAGTATTTGTTGCTAATGATAAAATTTAAGCTTTCAATCAAAAATTAGAATTTTGGAAAACTTGTATCAAATATTATGAGTTGCCCAATACTTACAGATGAGATTGGGGTGCTATTATCAAATGTGATTTTTTGGATATTATATATTAAAGTGAGTAAATGTTTGGAAGAACTGCATAAATCAGTGAACTAATATTTTTTAAATAACCAATGCATGATGCTACAGAACTCATTCAGAGTGCAAGATAGACCATTGGACCATTGGTTTTGTTTTGTTTTGTTTTTTGGCTGCACTGGGACTTCGTTGCTGTGCACGGGCTTTCTCTAGTTGCGGCGAGCAGGGGCTACTCTTCCCTGCAGTGTGTAGGCTTATCACCACAGTGGCTTCTCTTGTTGTGGAGCATGAGCTCTAGGAGCGTGGGCTTCAGTAGTTGTGGCACATGGGCTCAGTAGTTGTGGCTCGCGGGCTCTAGAGTGCAGGCTCAGTAGTTGTGGTGCATGGGCTTAGTTGCTCCGCGGCATGTGGGATCCTCCCAGACCAGGGATCAAACCTGTGTCCCCTGCATTGGCAGGCGGATTCTTAACCACTGCGCCACCAGGGAAGTCCAGACCATTGGATTTTAATGTAATAAATTTTAAAAGTTCATTGATACAGTTTCAGACTCTGCTTTGTAACCAGCCTTTAAGAAACTATGATCTGCTGAGTTTTGCTCTAGTATTATTGAAGAACAGCCACAATTATTTGAAAAGGCTATTAAAATACTCCTTTCCTATTCCAACTACATATCTTCATATTCTTTAACCAGAGCAACATATTGCAACAGATTGAATGCAGAGGCAGATAAGAATATTTTCTATCAAGCCAGATGTTAAAGAGACTTTCAAAACTTAAAATTATACTGCTCTTCTTACTAAATTTCTTCAAAATATGTTATTTTTCAAAAAATGTTAATGTATAATGGATTTTTAAAAGAAATAAATACATATTTTAATTTCTGTTTTAATTTCTAAAATGGTAAATATTGATAGATAAATCAACAAATAAAAGTTTTGAGGAGCCATCAATAGTTTTATAGAGTGTAATGGAGTCTTGAGACCAAAAAGTTTGAGAACTGCTGCCCTAAACTGATGGGAACCTAGGATTATCAGGGCAATGGGCTCAAGTGACATGAGGTGTGCATCAGTTAGAGGAAGGAAGTGGTTCTAATTCCAGAAAGAGACAAAAGAACATAGACACAAGTAAAAGGCCACACAACTGCCACTCCTGAGGGTCTGGTAGGGACTAGAACAGACCTATTGTGAGGGTGGGGGCCATATCATTTCTTGAAGGAGTCATTTATTGGACAGAGAGACTCCTGGTAGGCATGGAGATATTCTTTTTCCAAGATGTGAGTTTGGGAGATCCAGACAGTTACTTTTTTTTTTTAACATCTTTATTGGAGTATAATTGCTTTACATTGTTGTATTAGTTTCTGCTGTATAACACAGTGAATCAGCTATATGTATACTTATATCCCCATAATGTCCCGTTGTCCTCTTGCATCTCCCTCCCACCCTCCCTGTCCTACCCATCTAGGTGGTCACAAAGCACCGAGCTGGTCTCCCTGTGCCATGCGGCTGCTTCCCACTAGCTATCTATTTTACATTTGGTAGTGTCTATATGTCCATGCCACTCTCTCACTTTGTCCCAGCTTACCCTTCCCCCTCCCCGTGTCCTCAAGTCCATTCTCTATGTCTGCATCTTTTATTCCTGCCAGACAGTTACTATTTTAAAACACTTAATATAGTTAACCAAAACTTTCAAATTAAATATATTTTGGGTCATTCAATATTATCCTCTCATTTAATAACATAATAAAATAATCATAGGATCAAATAATATCAAGTTTTTAACCTGAAGGTCCTAGAATCACCCAAAGAGATTGGAACTATTCTCTCCTCAACATGTTTCTGGTATGATTATGGTATTATTAGCTTTCTTGAACTCAAAGAAGAATCAAATGACTTGAGGTAGAACTGGGCTTCAATTGAATGATATGGTCAAAGTGGTTTGTTTCAGGATACCCTTCCTTCACCCTGACCTTCCTTCCCATGCTGACAGACTTGGAGAAACACACACCTCTGCAGTGAAGAGCACACAGTGTCACAGTGGCCAGGACCCAAGGACAGGACGCGCACTAGAAGTCACAAACCATTAAAATCAAAACAGTGCTTTTTTTGGCTTGATCTGTATAGTGGCGTTCAGAGACATTCCTTAAAGCAGGAGTCCCCAACCCCCGGGCCACGGAGCGGTACCCAGCCGTGCACCGGGCCGCACAGCAGTAGGTGAGTGGCGGGGGAGCGAGTGAAGCTTCCTCTGCCGCCCCCCATCGCTCGCATGACCGCCTGAACCATCCACCACTGCCCCCCTGCCCCACGGAGAAATTGTCTTCCACAAAACCGGTCCCTGCTGCCAAAAAGGTTGCAGACTGCTGCCTTAAAGTGTCATATAGTTTTGAGAACGTTCCAGTAGAAACTGCTCCAGCGTCGGTCCCAAGAGTCTAAACATTTTGCCTTAGAGAATGAAAGTACCACTCTGATATCCATCCAGCGTAGATAGACACATTCAGGAGGGACAGCTCTGTGGCCTTTACCTACATCCCACCGTCTCTTGTCTCTCTCTCCAGAAATACTTGCTGTTAATTAGGTGGAAGCACTTTGCTCCTTTAACTGATACACTGCAGGTCCTCTGAGCCTCACTTCTCAACGAATGGTGGGCACTGCAACCTCAAGGCAAAACTGACATCCTCTAAACCTCCAGCAGTTCTAGAATCAAAAGATGTGAATGCAATCTCTTTATGGTTTAAAGGAGTTATATAACCAGCAGAAAGATGCAATAGGCCTAAAAAGGTTAAGTCTCAATTTCAAAATTAAGAGACTTTTAACTATAAGGCAGTCAGCTAATTAAGTCATAAGGTTAGAATAAAGTACAATGATTTTATTAACATTTCTGACATAAGACAAGGTAAAGCTAGCAGTTACACAATGCTATCTTGTTCTTTAATTCCTTCAAATTGAAGAGATTTAAGTGTTAGGGCAAAACATTGTGTTTTATGCTTTTTAAATGTAGGCAAAATAGATACTTAAATTCCTTAATATTTGAAGATTAATCTACTCTTTGAACAAATATTTACTGAGTGCCTGCCATGAGCCATGAAGTGGGCTGGGCACTAGGGATACACCTGGGAATGTGGTAGTGTGGTCTCTGCCCTCACAAAGCCCACAGGAACGAATAGCAATGATTCAGCGTGTAAGTGGGGAGGGGACAAACAAATTAGATGAAAAGTGAAACTAGGGGATTTTCCTAGAAATCTCAATCATGAAAGGAGCCACATTGGTTTTTAAAGTCTCAGGCAGCAATCGATAGCAATGTGGATTTCTCACAGGATGACGCTGTTGTAATCTGTATTGGTGGTAGAAGATGGCTACAACAGATCTTATGGCTTCCTGTAGCAATGCCTATGGTGTGTGTGTGTGTGTGTGTGTGTGTGTGTGTGTGTGTGTGTGTGTGTGTGTGTGTGTGTGTGTGTGTGTGTGTGTGTGTTTCCTGGCCCTATAGTCATAGCCAAGGTTATAAAATAAAATGGTGCATTTGGAGAAAAATAATTCCTGAAACTTTTCTATGTGTATTGCCACATTTCTACTGGGATGTGAGAACATGAACTAAATTCATAATAACTATACTTCTATCAATTCCAAAAATAAAATCTTTTGCTTTATGGAAAACAAAAACATCTTACATCTTATAAGCAATGAAATAAAAATTTGGGTAGAATTATGGTTTGCTTTATCCTACCTGCTCCCCAATAATTTTCTGAGATTTAGAGATAATGTTTCAACATTTTGATTATGTCCTTCAATAAAACTCCATATTTAACCATATTAAACCAGTATATAAGAGAACTACTGGCTGAATTCACATTTTAGTCAAGCGTTTAACAGAAAAGGTCTAGATCAGAAGGTCTAGATTACAGTTCTGCATGTCTGCTAATGAAATCAATGACGGATGGAAGGATAAAAAAACAGTAACAATATTTACTGAGCACTTACTATGTGCCAGGCACTGTGATATGTACTTCTCAAGGATTATTGAATATATTTCCTCACCGCAATAGGTTAGATAGATGAGCCCGAGATGAAGAAACTGAGCCTGAGAAGGGTTAAGAAACTTACCAGTTAGTAGGTAGCTGAGTGGAAGCACAACCCCGGCAGTCCGAGAACAGCTACACAACTATGAAATAAACTTGAGCTCTTCAGGAAGAAAAACATTATATAAAGAACTTCTTTCTTAGTTAAATAATTATTTTAGGTAAATCTTCTCTGTCTTACATTAAGCCACATATTACGAAATGTTCATTTTCCCAAAGGCCAGCATTCTGAAAATTAATGGTTGATGCTTCTTCTGTCATTTCTTATTTGAGATAATTTCCAAAATGTGATTCTGTGAAATGCACAGATATTTCCTTCACCATGAGAAGAAACAAAAGCCAAGAGAAACTGTGATTTGACCAAGGTGACATGAGTGGTGGCCTCCGAACCTGAACCCAAGTCTTCTAACCCCATCATATCCCAACTCCCTAAAATCTCATAAAATCTCATACAATGTTTCTTCAAGGGTATTGTCTTCCATTTTTTAAAAAAGATAACTTTCAGTAACATATAACTTAGGGCCTGTAGTTTCACAGGTATAGTTACCTCCAACTACTTAAGACTATTGCCTTAGTGTTTCCAGCATTCATTTATTCTGTGTATTATCCATGGGTTTCCCCATTCACCACAGGAGGGCCATCATATTAGTTACCTCCTTGTCTCTCTCTCTCTCTATTTTTTCTTTTGTATTTTTTAATTGAAGTATAGTTGATTTACAATGTTTCTGGTGTACAGCAAAGTGATTCAGTTATACATCTGTATCTATATCTATTCTTTTTCAGATTCTTTTCCATTATAGGTTGTTACAAGATATTGAATATAGTTCCCTGTGCTATACCATAGGTCTTTGTTTTCTATCTGTTTAATACGTAGTAGTGTTAGTAGTGTGTATCTGTTAATCCCAAATTCCTAATTTATCCCTACCCTCACTTTCCCCTTTGGTAACCACAAGTCTGTTCTCTATGTCTGTGATTCTATTTCTGTTTTGTAAGTAGGTTCATTTGTATCATTTTTTAAAAATTCCACATATAAGTGGTATCATATGATATTTGTCTTTCTCTGTCTGACTTACTTTACTTAGTATGATCATCTCTAGGTCCATCCATGTTGCTCCAAATGGCATTATTTCATTGTTTTTAAGCCTAAGTAATATTCCATTACATATATATATATCACATATTCTTTATCCAGTCATCTGTTGATGGACATTTAGGTTGCTTCCATCTCTTGGCTATTGTAAATAGTGCTGCTGTGAACAATGGGATACATTTATCTATTCAAGTTAGATTTTTCTTCTTTTCCAGATATACGCCCAGGCTGGATCATATGGTAACTCTATTTTTAGTTTTTTAAGGAACCTCCATACTGTTCTCCATAGTGGCTGCACCCATTTACATTCCCACCAACAGTGCAAGAGTGTTCCCTTTTCTCTACACCCTCTCCAGCGTTTGCTATTTATAGACTTTTTGATGATACCCATTCTGACCGATGTGAGGTGATACCTCATTGTAGTTTTGATTTGCGTTTCTCTAATAATTAACAGTGATGAGCATCTTTTCATGTGCCTATTGGCCATCTGTATATCTTCTTTGGAAAAATGTCTCTTCTGGTCTTCTTCCATTTTTTGATTGAGTTATATATTTTTTTGACATTGAGTTGTATGAGCGGTTTGCATATTTTGGAAATTAATCTCGGTCGCATCGCTTGCAAATATTTTTTCCCATTCTGTAGGTTGTCTTTTCATTTTGTTCATGGTTCTCTTTGTTGTGCAAAAGCTTTTAAGTTTAATAAGATCCCATTTGTTTATTTTTGCTTTTGTTTCCATTACTCTAGGAGACAGATTCAAAAAAATATTGCTGTGATTTATGTCAAAGAGTGTTCTGCCTCTGTTTTCCTCTAGGAGTTTTATAGCATCTGGGCTTACATTTAGGTCTTTAATACATTTTGAGTTTAGTTTTTGTATATAGTATTAGAGAATGTTTAAATTTCATTCTTTTACATGTAGCTGTTCCGTTTTCCCAGTACCACTTATACAAGAGACTGTCTTTTCTCCATTGTATATTCTTGCTCCCTTTGTCATAGATTAATTAACCATAAGTGTGTAGGTTTATTTCTGGGCTTTCCATGCTGATCCACTGATCTATGTGTCTGTTTTTGTGCCAGTACCATACTGTTTTGATTACTGTAGCTTTGTAGTATAGTCTGAAGTCAGGGAGTGTGATTCTTCCATCTCCATTTTTCTTTCTCAAGATGGTTTTGTCTATTCGGCGTCTTTTGTGTTTCCATACAAATTTAGAAATTTTTCGTTCTGGTTCTGTGAAAAATACCATTGTTAATTTGATAGGGATTGCATTGAATCTGTAGATTGCCTTGGACAGTATGGTCATTTTAACAATATTATTGTTCCAACCCAAGAACACAGTATATCTTTCCAACTGTTTGTGTCATCTTCAATTTCTTTCATCAGCATCTTGAAGTTTTCAGAGTATGGTCTTTTGCCTCCTTAGGTAAGTTTATTCCTAGGTATTTTATCCTTTTTGATGTGGTGGTAAATGGGCTTGTTTCCTTAATTTCACTTTCTGATCTTTTGTTGTTAGTGTATAGAAATGCAAGAGATTTCTGTGTATTAATTTTGTATCCTGCAACTTTACCGAATTCATTAATGAGCTCCAGTAGTTTTCTGGTAGCATCTTTAGGATTTTCTATGTATAGTATCATGTCATCTGCAAACAATGACAGTTTTACTTCTTCCTTTCCAATTTGGATTTCTTTTATTTCTTTTTCTTTTCTGATTGCTGTGGCTAGGACTTCCAAAACTCTGTTGAATAAAAGTGGTGAGAGTGGGTATCCTTGTCTTGTTCCTGATCTTAAAGGGAATACTTTCAGTTTTTCTATCATTGAGTATGATGTTAGCTGTGGGTTTGTGGCCTTTATTATGTTGAGGTATGTTCCCTCTATGCCCACTTTCTGGAGAGTTTTTATCATAAATGGATGTTGAATTTTATCAAAAGCTTTTTTCTGCATCTATTGAGATAATCGTATGGTTGTTTTTTTTACATGCTTCTTTTTAACGCTGTTTTTTAAATTCAGTTTTTATTTTATTTTGGAGTATAGTTGATTTACAATATAGTGTTAATTTCAGATATACAGCAAAGTGACTCAGTTATATACATATGCATATATCCATTCTTTTTCAGGTGTTTTTTCCCCATATAGGTTATTACAGAATATTGAGTAGAGCTCCTTGTGCTATAAAGAAGGTCCTTGTTGATTATTTTATATATAGTAATGTGTATATGTTAATCCCAAACTCCTGATTTATCCCTCACTCCCACCTTTCTCCTTTGATAAGCATGTTTGTTTTCTAAGTCTGTGAGTCTGTTTCTGTTTTTTAAATAAGTTCATGTGTATCCTTTTTTTTTAAGATTCCACTTATAAG
Organism: Tursiops truncatus; assembly: GCF_011762595.2. Taxonomy (NCBI): domain Eukaryota; kingdom Metazoa; phylum Chordata; class Mammalia; order Artiodactyla; family Delphinidae; genus Tursiops; species Tursiops truncatus. The sequence continues at coordinate 50,753,528 of NC_047047.1, forward strand.
TGATATCATATAATATTTGTCTTTGTCTATCTTACTTCACTTAGTATGATAATTTCTAGGTCCATCCATGTTGCTGCAAATGGCATTATTTCATTCTTTTTTTATGGCTGAGTAATATTCCATTGTATAAAGGTACCACACCTTATTCATCCACTCTTCTGTTGATGGACATTTAGGTTGCTTCTATGTTTTGGCTATTGTAAGTAGTGCTGTAATGAACATTGGGGTGCATGTATCTTTTCAAAGTATGGTTTTCTCTTGATATATGCCCAGGAGTGGGATTGCTGGATAATGTGGTAGTTCTATTTTTAGTTTTTTAAGGAACACCCATACTGTCCTCCATAGTGGTTGTACCAATTTACATTCCCACCAACAGTGCAAGAGGGTTCCCTTTTCCCCACACCCTCTCCAGCATTTATTGTTTGTAGACTTTTTGACGATGGTCATTCTGACTGGTGTAAGGTGATACCTCATTGTAGTTTTGGTTTGCATTTCTCTAATAATTAGTGATGTTGAACATCTTTTAATGCACTTTTTGGCCATCTGTATGTCTTCTTTGGAGAAATGTCTATTTAGATATTCTGCCCATTTTTTTGATTGGGTTGTTTGTTTTTTGAGATTGAGCTGCATGAGCTATTTGTATATTTTGGAGATTAATGTCTTGTCAGTCTCATCATTTGCATATATGTTCTCCCATTCTGTGGGTTGTCTTTTTGCTTTGTTTATGCTTCCCTTTGCTGTGCAAAAGCTTTTAAGTTTAATTAGATTCCATTTGTTTATTTTTGTTTTTATTTTCATTACTCTAGGAGGTGGGTCCAAAAAGATATTGCTGTGATTTATGTCACAGAGTGTTCTGCCTATGTTTTCCTCTAAGAGTTTTATAGTATCTCATCTTATATTTAGGTCTTTAACCTATTTTGAGTTTATTTTTATGTATGGTGTTAGAGAATGTTCTAATTTCGTTCTTTTACATGTAGCTGTCCAGTGTTCCCAGCAGCACTTATAGAAGAGACTTTTCTCCATTGTATATTCTTGTCTCCTTTGTCATAGAATAATTGACCATAGGCACATGAGTTTATTTCTGGGCTTTCTACCCTGTTCCATTGATCTATATTTCTGTTTTTGTGTCAGTACCATACTGCTTTGATTACTGTAGCTTTGTAGTGTAGTCTGAAGTCAGGGAGCCTGATTCCTCCAGCTCTGGTTTTCTTTCTTAGCATTGCTTTGGCTATTCAGGGTCTTTTGTGTTTCATATAAATTTAGAAAATTTTTGTTCTGGTTCTGTGAAAAATGCCATTATTAATTTGTTAGGGATTGCATTGAATCTGTAGATTGCCTTGGGTAGTATAGTCATTTTGACAATATTGATTCTTCCAATCCAAGAACATGGTATATTTTTCTATCTGCGTTATCTTTGATTTCTTTCTTCAGCATCCTATAGTTTTCAGAGTACAGGTGTTTTGTCTCCTGTGCCTTTTTGTCTTTTGTGCCATTTACCAATGAGCTTTCCCATTCATAATTTTCTTGTCTCTAGTTGTGGCCTTTTCTTTTCCATCTAGAGAAGTTCCTTTAGCATTTGTTGTATAGCTGGTTTGGTGGTGCTGAATTCTCTTAGCTTTTGCTTGTCTGTAAAGCTTTTGATTTCTCCATTGAATCTGAACGAGAGCCTTGCTGGGAAGAGTATTCTTGGTTGTAGGTTTTTCCCTTTCACCCTTTAAATATATCGTGCCACTCCCTTCTGGCCTGCAGAATTTGAGCTGAAAAATCAGCTGATAACCTTATGGGGATTCCCTTGTATGTTATTTGTTGCTTTTCTATTGTTGCCTTTAATATTCTTTGTCTTTAATTTTTGTCAATTTGATTAATATGTGTCTCACCATGTCCCTCCTTGGGTTCATCCTGTATGGGACTCTCTGTGCTTCCTGGACTTGAGTGTTTCCTTTCTCATGTTAGGGAAGTTTTCAGCTATTATCTCTTCAAATATCTTCTCAGGCCCTTTCTCTCATCTCCTCCTGGGACCCCTAGAATGCAAATGTTGGTGCATTTAATGTTGTCTAAGAGGTCTATGAGGCTGTCTTCATTTCTTTTTTTTTTTAATTTAATTTATTTATTTTTGGCTGCAGTGGGTCTTCATTGCTGCGTGCAGGCTTTCTCTAGTTGCAGTGAGAAGCGGCTACTCTACATTGCGGTGCGCTGGCTTCTCATTGCAGTGGCTTCTCGTTGCAGAGCAAGGGCTCTAGGCATGCAGGCTTCAGTAGTTGCGGCATGTGGGCTCAGTAGTTGTGGCTCGTGGGCTCTAGAGTGCAGGATCAGGAGCTGTGGTGCACCGGCTTAGTTGCTCCACAGCATGTGGGACCTTCCCAGACCAGGGATAGAACCCGTGTCCCCTGCAATGGCAGGCAGATTCTTAACCACTGAGCCATGAGGGAAGTCCCTGTCCTCATGTCTTTTCATTCTTTTTTCTTTATTCTATTCTGCAGCAGTGATTTCCACCAGTCTGTCTTCCAGCTCACTTATTCATTCTTCTGCCCCATTTATCCTGCTATTGATTCCTTCTAGTGCATTTTTTATTTCAATTGTATTGTTCATCTCTGTTGTTCTTTAAATCTTCTAGCTCTTTGTTAAACATGTCATGTATCGTCTTGGTTTGTGCCTCCATTCTTTTTCCAAGATCTTGGATCATCTTTACTATCATTACTCTGAATTCTTTTTCAGGAAAATTGCCTATCTCCACTTCACTTAGTTATTCTTCTGGAGTTTCATCTTGTTCCTTCATCTGGAACATATTTCTCTGCCGTCTCATTTTGTCTAACTTTCTGTGTTTGTGGCCTCCATTCCTCAGGCTGCTGGATTGTAGCTCCTCTCATTTCTGCTGTCTGTCCCCCTGGTAGGTGAGGTTGGTCCAGGGGCTTGTGCAGGCTTCCTGGTGGGAGCAACTGGCACCTGCCCACTGCTGGGTGGAGCTGGGTCTTGTCCCTCTGGTAGGCAGGGCCATGTCAAAGGGTGTGTTTAGAGGTGGCTATGGGATTTCTCTTGTTTGAGATTTCTCTTGTTTCCTGAGGTAAGCTTTGTATCACTATAAACTTCCCTCTTAGAAATCTAGATTTTAGGAGGACATGCAATAAGGTTTTCATGATATATTTGTCAGTAAAGTGGATAAATATATACAAGAGGATGATTAATTCATTCACTCACTTAACAAATATTCATAATCTACCCTGGGTTAGTACTCTGCTAGGCATTGAGGATAAAATAGCAAACAAGGTAGAGGTGGTCTCTTTTCTGAGTTTCTCAAGAGTTAACGTCAAAACCCAAACCCAAATGAATAACATATTTGCAAGTTTTTTGTAATAAAATCTATGAAGAAAACAAAAGCAGGGCAGAGACAGAGAATAATATGGGGGAGATCTCCTATAAATGGCATAATCAGGTCTCTCTGAGGAGGTGACATTTAAGCTTAAGAGATAAAGAATGAAAAGAACCTATCTTGCTATGTGGAAGAGAGGAAAGGTTGAGAATTTCAGGAGGGAGCAACAGGTGCAAAAGCTCTGAGGTGGGAACGATACTGGAGTGCTGGAGCCATCATATGAAGGCCAGCATGACAGCAGAGAAGTGAGCAAGGGGAAAAGCAGTGCTAGAAAAAGTTGGAGAAATATGTGGGTGACTCCCTAGATAATGAACTGGAGAATATGAATTAAGGAAACTCTAGAGGCCTGTTGTTTCAACACTTTTATCAACGGTTTAGAATCTATTTTTATCAGTTGTTGAAAATCTGTTGTCCCCTTGAGGTAAAAGTAAGGGACAGCATTGGAAGAGATGTGAACTTGGCTAACAAAACTAGGATCCAAAAATTAAAGTATCATTGACAAGAGCTTAGGTTCTGGCCTCAACCCGTGTTTAAAACCTAGCTCCAACATTCACTCTTCCTGTGACCTTGGACAAGTACTTAACACCTCTAAGTCACGTATCAAAGACAAATAGAGGATTAGAACACAGCAGCTCAGGTAAATCTTATGTATTACATAATAATCCGCCTGCTGCATCAGGTTATATATGGTTGGTTTGCTGGGCCAGGAAGCTATTCTGGCAGCTTTCTCTCTAGGATTATTTTAGGTACATCACTCGGCCTCTGGCAGAATTCATAGATCAAATGTAGGCCCTTAACGTTTATTTTTTGTTCACTTCACCAATAAACTATACTGCATCTAAGATTATCTACTTGAAAGATGAGAAACTTAGCATAGCCAAATTTTAGAAATTAATTTTAGTTTTCTAATCCTGTTATTATTTAGATAAAAATTGCTGAAAGACAGTATTTTAAAAATATAATTTACAGATTTTATCATTCACAGTATTGTAACTACTACTGTATACCAAAATTTTTCTCTATTCCTATAATGTCATTAAAATTCCACACTGCCTGTATTACACCCAAGGATACCTAAAAAATATTTATAAAATTAGATGACAAAAGCTTTAAATTATTCCAGTTCAATTTTTAAAAGTATATTAAAATGTTTACAAAAATCACTATGAATTTAAAATAATTCATCTTAAAAATAGAAGCAAAAAAAGTAGGATTAAGTGCATAATTGTATTTTAAAACAGATGAGAAAGTATTATACCATTCAGTGTAATGATAAAGTTATACTAAGTTTAAAAAAATACCCTAAAATCTTGGGTTTCCAGTTATAGAGGGATGCTTAGTAAATACTTCGAGGAAGAAATATCAGGCAGTAATACTATACATTTCTAAATGTAAGACTGACTACTAAGTAAAAACTCAGTGCAGGCTTCACTCACTCAAATTAAGAATGAAAAAAAATACATCAATCACAATAGCATTTGGGGGGTTAAATTCAGTAACACCCTCTTAAATCTTATTTTGCCACCTGTTCTCAGCATTTTTGTCAGGTTGAAAAAAAGTTTTGATGTTCAGATTTGACATAGTTTTCCTAATTTCTCTCTGTAGGTATAGCTAAGAGTGATGAAGTTTTCCTTATTTAAATATTACTTTTTTGCATTAAAAATGTGCCTTTCAAAAATATACTACACATATTTAGTTTTATTTAAAAATAGAGGATACATATTCATATTAAATGGGAGATACTAGCTTGGCTTTCTTATAATTTGCTTGAATTTGGAGAAATTATGACATAGTTAACTAACAATCTTCTAGGCAAGCAAACTGCTTGTTTTCCTTACCCCAAATTTTTGGTGCTATTTTTTTTTCCCTTGTGTGGTTTCTTTCTGATGTGCTCCTCAGCTTAATTCCAGTGCTATCAATCTGACCCAGGCAGATTTCACAGGGTGTCCTTTCTCCAGTCTCTCCTGGTCATAATCCATTTTACAGCTGCTGGCAGAATTTCTAATTCTACCTTGCTTACGAACCTAGATAAATTCAGACTCTTCAGTCTAGTACACTCAAATGCTACACTCGACAAATTCTTCTACCACACCCTGCCCTCATCAGTTGTTACTTACCACTGCACTTCCACACCTGACTGCTCCACCATCCACTAAGTCAATTTCTTAAACGTCCTTGTGATGAAACAAATCTAAGGCACTGAATCACCGGTCCTCCACGTGGGTCACTTCTGTGTTTTTCCTTATCAAGCACACAACCAGTTTTTGCTCAGTTACTTTTTGCTTACTTTCATATATTCTCGTCATTACACATTTATATATTTGCCTCTGTCCCCATTAGTTTAAAAGTTCTATGAGATGAGGGTTCTCATCTTCTACTGAAATTTTATTTCAAGAAACCTTCAGTAACTGGGCCTTAGCAGTGTCCGTTACTCTATCCATTCAGTGACCTGTCTTAAATGTCTCAAGAAACCTAGGTCCACACTGAATCAGGTAAAAAGTAAATTTGGAGCACATCTGAGTATACTCTCTAAAAGTGATTCAAGGCCTATGACTCTCTTCCTCCCTTGGTATGTTGTCATCTATCTGTATCCATATTGCATAAACTTTCATCTTCTAATTGTTAGAAATGCATTAAAAATAGTGGAAGGGAATATAATAAATGTTAATAGCAGTTACCTCTGGAAGATTACAAAATGGGAGTTGAGAGGGTCAGGGTCGGGGTTGGTGATGGTAGAGAAAATGATAATATGGACTTTTCCGTGGTCCTGCTTCTTTATAATCTTCAGTATTTTCTAAGTATTCCATAATAAACTTGCATTTCTCATATAAAAATTTGTACTAAAAAAGATACACAAGCCAACTTGACATGGAAAACATGACAACCAATTTCACATGGATGAAGTTTTAAAACTGAGTGCAAGGCTTATGATTCCAGTATTTAAAAACTTTTTGAATGGCAAGTCCTCTATTGAAAGTAGATGGCTTTCAATGATACAGAATCTTGAATCGACAAACTAAGATAAATGCCGCCATAATTACTTCCCCCGAAGAAATACTTAACCTCCTGCAAAATCCCTAGCTGTTACCATCCTGTCCTATAGTTTTAAATATTATCCATATAGCAACTCCCCATATTTTGCTTTTTCCCCTTAACTCTACATTCATACATCTGTCTACCCAATGTCTGTCTACATTGAGATAATAGGAATCTCAAATCTCAACATATCCAAGGCAAGATTTGATTTCAACCCTCCAATTTGCTCCTCCACTGTTGTTCTGAAATCTCAGCATCACCATCCTTTGCTCAAAATCGGACTCATCTTTGATTTCTTCTTTCTTCTTCACATCTAACCCATCACCAAATCCTGTCAGGTTTTTCCACCAAAAAACGCCTCCCTATGACTACCACTCCAGTCCAGGTTGTCACCATCTTGCACTTAGGAAACCGCAACAGTCACCTTAATTTTGCCCCACTATAGCTTGTTCTCCATCTATTAAAGGGATATAAAGCAGACCATGTCACTCCCTTGCTTACCATCAGACTCAGAATAAAATTTAGATTCCTTACTTTGGGCCCATAGTCCCAAGTGATCAGGCCCTTGCCAATCTCTACAAACTTATCACCCACCATTCCTCACCACACTCACTGGGCTTGTCTTACTGGCATTCTCTCTTTCAGTATAAAAGCTCACTCCTGCTTTGAGATCTTTAGTTTTGTTTCTTTCATTAAAATACTCTTTTCTTTGATCTTGGTGATCATCTTCTCATCACTCAAGGTCAGTGTTCTCCGGTGACCCTGTAACTTTGTCTTGTAACCCAATATATACCCATCACCTAATATATACCCACCTAATATATACCCATCACCTAATATATACCCAATATATACCCATCACCTAAAATGGTGACTGGCACATGGGTCTTCAATGAATATTTGTTGAATGAATGGCTGAAATGAGTCTATATTCAATCACGCTTCCTGGGCATGGAAACAGCTGTTCCAACTGATCCCTACTTTGAAAGGACAATCCCTCCATGCCCCACCCTCCAAAACAACAACCAACCACCTCCCACAGAAATCCCACCCCAAATCTCCTTAGAAATATACCACATTATAAAAGACTGTGTTCTCTATTGGCTGTTACAAAAATATGAAACAAAACCTGAGCCTCATAGATATGTAGTTTTTATGCACCAAGCAGCATAGCCCCCTTTGGAAACGTTTCTCACCTTTAGTGTGCATGTTTACCTAATTTCATCTAGGTAAAACTGTTATGTGTTGCGGTACAGAATAAATGAAGGAACTGGTGTGATCTGTGGTGGTAACACACTCCCAGAGATAGATATAGGCTCTGCATCTTTCCTAGGAGAGTTCTGACTCACTCTAGACTCTTTGCCTCTACCAAAAAGGAACTTTAGAACTTTCTTTGCTACAAAAATAAGGGATCTAACATCAATCTCAATAAAACTTACCAAACTTGTATTTAGTGCCATGGAGCAAAGGAAGCTTAGGATGGAAAATGAATAGCAACCAGGTCAAAATGTCAAATAAAAATGTTCATAAACTTTGAATTTTGTCAAAATGAAGCTTAGAATTCAAGTATCAATTTTTATAGTTCAAGCCACTATAAATCTTATATAAACCTTCTCATGGACCATAGGAACACAGATCAGTTTGTGGAGTATGATTACTTGGGCTCAATTTTTGTCTAAAAAGTATAAATTTAATTATGACTCTTAGTAACTATATTTAAACCAAGCTGTTCCTTCAGAATTTTTTTTACTGTGTTTAGCCAGTAAAGAAAATACTAATGAATGCTTTCTCTTTTTAAGGTGACGGTATTACAAACAAGATTATAGTTGTAAGACTAAACTTCAGGTGCAGATAATCAAGTATGAATGGTACAAGGATAGTACCATTATATATATAGTACCAATATATATATATATATATATATTGAATAAGGCCTTTACATGATTTTTGAATCAGATGGCAATATTAATGTTGAAATTAATAACAGCATAAATATATATATGTATATATATGCATATGTATATAGGGAGTGTGAATGAATGAATAAGTGAACGTAAGAATGAGAGTGGATATGAATCAGAGCAATCTTTCCTCGGGTTAAATTATAATTACTTCACTATGAAATGTCTAAACTTCTAAAGAATTTCCTAGTTCTCATTAAAACGCACTTCAAAAAGACCATGAAAACACAAATTTAGTTGACAGGCTACAACGGGATTCAGAAAAAGACACAGTGAATATAGACTTAGGTGCAGTTTCATGCTGGTGATTTTTCTTTTTTAAAATGTAAGCCACTAATTGTTTAAGAAAAAATTTTAAACCAAAAGTTGCATATTAATATTACACACAAACCGAAACATAAGTGACTTTTAGCACAGTAACATACATGCTTACATAAACTCAAATATTTACACATTTAAAACAATTTCCATTTAACATATGAAATTTCTGAAATACATAAAAGCATTAATACTTTCTATAAAACTACAATTAAAACATCAATTTGCTACAAGCATACAAAACATCAAGTGCTTTCTTGGAGTTTCAAGTTACCTCTTTAAAATAAGATCTTGCTTGCATATATAGTCTTTCTCCAATAATCAGTATGAACTTTTTTTCCCCAAGAGGTTTATTTTCCAGGTACATTATAAGCTCAAGAAAACGGACCCAACAATTATGCACTGTAATTATGTCATAACAACTTAATTGCACATAATGCTTTAAAGTAGGTTTGGATGAAGTTCTCAAACACTTTGGTATATGTTCTTCAGGGACTTCTATTAGAAACAACAGGAATTGTAAGTCCCTTCAATCCCCATTTTGCTTTAAAATGGACAAGTCTTTGGTTAAAGTTCTACATTTTGGGCATCTGTTGTTAATTAAAATGGTCCCCAAACCAATAAATGGTGCTGATGTATTATTAGTTTACAAGACTTCGTTTAACTTGTTTCTGATGCAGTGGGAGGCTATAGATATTCATTTATTATAACATGTCATCGATAGTTTCAATCTTTCACTTATAAGCAGAGAAATCAATAGGTTTAGCCAGTATTTCTCTGTTCATTTTCTGTTATAATCTAAACTATACAGTAATTTGCAGTAACTATAGATACTGTTCCACAGTATATGTGATTATGATTGGAAAGATGTATAGAATTAATTTAGAGTTAGCTTAGTTGGAATAAGTCAATATTAGACTGTTCAGTAATTCTGCATTAACTATAGTAGGTTGTCAGGTAATGCTTATTTAAAAACCCCAAACCATTCCATTTACAAGAGAAATTGTTGCAAATGTATAAAACAGCAGATATACAAGGAGAACACCAAACGTACTTTATTAGCACAAAAAAGCAGCCGTAACAAGGCACAGCAAGCAGAAACATACATTAGCAGTCAAAGGGTTAGTGTTGCATACAAATATAGCTTTTCTTTTTTGTGGCCTTGGTGATAGCCATTGGGATGTAAAAGAACTTTCTGTAGCAGCAGGTAAGGAAACTAAGGAGCACTCACCAGTGGTACAGAGCACGTTAACAAAAAGACAGAAGAATGGATTCGACTACTTTAGTGCAAAATGTCCAGGACGGAACTGTAAATTCAGTCCAATACTAAGAAGCAAACACTAGAACTTGGTATTACTTCCAAAATAGCTCACTCAAGTAGTATTGCATACTATTCTAAGTGACAAAAAGGTGCTAAGTAAAGTTATTTACAGATACAATGGTTGTACAGTACCTTTTAAATCAGCAATTTAGGTTTAAGATTTTTCCATTAAAAATTAAGTGCACTGAAATTCTATAACTTGTACTTAAGCAATTCAGCTATGAGAGTTTACAACAAAGAGATAAATACTGCCATCTAAATTATGAATTACAGTTTAACAATAATCTCAACAATCAGCAACCACTGTAGTATTATCTGACTTGTTTGGGTATCTTTTAGTCTCATTTTCTTCATGGTTCACAAACTCATCACGGGCATAGAAAAAGATCCAACTTTAATGAATCAGCGATTTGACTGCACATGTCACCTTAAAAAAATCACACGCAGGCCTACTTTGCAGCAGCTATTCCCAATGTGTTATGTTAAAGCACTCATTAAAAAATGAATACTTAAGGCCTTAAATAAAATTCTAAATAAAATTCTACTACCAACTTTTCATAAGTCTGAAATTTTAAGAACTACTACTTAGAAAACTGGTTTACTTAACAGTACCTTTTGCAGAAGAGAAAAGGAGACTGACTATAAACTATATCAACACTTAAGTGAACTGCACTGCACTATGCCCTTGTGGCCAGAAAATTGCATTTTTTTCTAAAAGGAAGGCAGTCTTTATTTTTTGGACTTCCAAAGCTTGATTTATAGTAACTACAAACATCACTACTTTTGGAAGGTTATAGAAAAATTCTTAGAAAAAATAATAATTTCAAACATTAGTCACACTGTTGAAATACTCATCCAATATTAATAATTTGTTCTTCAGTAAGAAATAGAATTCTTCATAGCAAATGCCCCAGAGTTGCTTCACTCAGTTAACTACAGCCATTAAAAACCAAACTGTCAGCTAAATCGGCAGAATGTTTTTGTAGCCTTACCGAACACCTGTAGCTGTATCCTCTGTTGTCTCAATAGGCACCACGTTTATCTGAGTAAGTAACAGCAGATTGCACCTGACAAATACTAACACTAAGCTTACATACTGTACTGAAAAAAACCTAACACTGATATGTGTGCTTGCTAGAGGTGTACTGCCCAATGCACATAAAAGCAGATCTAGTTAATGCCCTTTGGGGACAGGAGGGTTTACTTTGCCTTGACTGGTTCTCGTTCTAGCCAGCGAACTCTAACTTTTTGTTTATAATGATACTCTTTTAAAAAATCCTGTAACATTGACGGTAAAGGGAGCCCATCAATTCCATCATACGTAGTGCATCTGCAGATGACTGCACGGCAGATGTACTGCAGGCTAAAAGGGAAAGTCCTATTTAGTGATATCGTAAGCAATGGTTCAAAAAACATGCAAGAACTGGGGTCTTTGTAATGTTCCAAAAGTCCTGTTACAGTGGAGGAGTGAAACACACACGGGTCGTGAGCATCAAAACTAAAGTTGTGATTCCACTGTTCAATTCGGGCATGCAGGGATCTGTTGTAGCGACGGAAGCTCACAGAGAAGAGGTAGTCCTCCTGTGCAGAGTCCCTGAGCAAAAATGTACCTTCAGGTTTCCCTTCCAGAAGGGCTTCTGCTTCGTAACGGTCCATCACTCCCCAGTAACAGGGATTACCGGTGATCTGAAGCAAATCCGGCACGAGGCAGTGTATGTAATCAATCTGTGTATGGACTTTCCAAGCTCCCTGTCTGCTAACGTGGGCATGGCTGTCTCCAGATACCTGACGTTGCTTCTGCCTCCGTGACTGCAAACACAGCGTGGTTGTGTCCTCTTCAGAGTCACAATTAGCTTGTGGAATTGCAGAATTGTCCCCATTTATTTCAGTCATTCCAGGAGCTAACTTTGGTCCCAGTTTATATAACGGGTTAACCTGTGCAGTGGCTTCAAACGTATGTATTTGTGCGTTGGGAGGGGGGTCAACCCCTTCTTCAATACTAAGCCGCCTTCTCTCTCGAAGCCTATCTTCTTCATCTTCTGTAGAAACCAAGGATGGATCAAATGTATCAAAAAAATGTAGAATGTGGGCTCACAGGGGCTGTATGCTGTTTAATCAAATGCCATTTTTGGGCCAAATCCGAGCCAGCAGGAAAAGGGCATTTCTCAAGCATTAACTCAGAAAGGTGTATTTTTCTTTTATTAGAAAAGAGGGGCTTTGACTGCTTGTTGTAAGTTCTCATGGGAAAACACAAGCCCACAGTATCCTGCAACCTCTGTCTCAGAGAGCGACTTCCTACGGCTCTGCTGGAAACGCTGTCCATGTCGTGCACAGAGCTTACACCATATCGCCTCTCTCTCCTTTGAAGTCCACTGCGAGTTCTACCAAACTTTTTATCGGTATCTAGTGAACTCTGTGTCTTTGTAGAACAGGAATGTTTCTTCTTCCCACCCCAAGGAGCATGTCGAGAGTAGGAATCTCTTCTTGCAAGTCTTGTTCCTGGGGTGACACATGAGTCATTATCCTTTTCAATGCTTATTTCAACAATCTGAGGAATTTCAGTGGCACAGTTTCGGTTTCTCCTTGAAGAATTCTTTGAAGGGCTTAACCCCAGTTGTAAGGCAACATTTTCTCTTAAGGGACTGCTTTGTTGCTGAGGAGCTGAGTCTCCTATACTGATGTTTTTGTCTTTGACAGACAAACATCTGTTGGAGTTCATATCCACATTTTCACTACGGCTTCCTCCCTCATGACTGAAGAGATTCTGACACCTGTATTTGAAGTTATTCCACATTTTCCCCACTTTATCCATTGATTATAAGACCTAAAGACAAAAACAGGAAAAGGAGAAAATAAGTTAATCAAAGTTGTGTGTGAAAACAGAAAAGGCAGTAAGTACCCACCCCCCTTCTTCTGATTGGAAATTTCAGGGGTTCTGGTCAGAAATTCAGCTTACATTGCCCTGCTAAGGTGATGAGGCTCTTACAGTGCCTGGCAGCTGTAAGGCCAGCAGGCCCTTCTGTGGCACTATCATTCAAGCTAGTCCTCGCTATCCACGTCCTTTCAGATAGAATACTCAGAACTTGGGGGAAAGGAAACAAACCCTTAAACTCTGGTTGTTTTTTTCCTATGCATCGACCTAATTTCATTATGACATTGATTTCTGTCTCCTTTCTTTGAATAATTTAGGTACTGCCTCAAATATTACAAAGGGAAAGTATGTTCTGTATTGTTGAAAGGTATCGGCATTCAACTTCTCAAAAGTGATAATCAGGGCCACATTTCTGTAATGCATTAGTTCAAAAACCTTTAAGTAGTAATCTTACCAATTTCACTTACCAACTAACTGCCGCTCTACTCATCTGGCAGTCTAAACCTTACAGGTCAATCACCTGTAAAAATTCCGTATCTGCCCTCCTTGCCCTATGACATAACAAATTTTATCCATGATTTTGAAGAAGCAGTTTGAGTATAATGGAAAATAGGAGAAAATAAAATAAAATTTAGGTTTAAATGGAAGATGTCTTTAAGCTTCCCAATTCTTAACCCTGGAAGAGCTTGAAAGTAACAGTAATAGAAAAAAAGTTATGATACTTTAGTAAATAAAAAACAAAAAATATGCAATTTGGCATCTTTATTCTTACTCCTTTAAAAAAAATCTAGGGCTTCCCTGGTGGCGCATTGGTTGGGAGTCCACCTGCCGATGCAGGGGACACGGGTTTGTGCCCCGGTCCGGGAAGATCCCACATGCCACGGAGCGGCTGGGCCCGTGAGCCATGGCCGCTGAGCCTGCGCGTCCGGAGCCTGTGCTCCGCAACGGGAGAGGCCACAGCAGTGAGAGGCCCGCGTACCACACAAAAAAAAAAATCTAAAGCAGTTTATGGCACTTTATAAGTGAGTTATTTTAAGACTACAGCATTTATAGGCACACTGTCTCATTCAGTAACCTAAAAGTCAACATTAGATGAAATGGAAAAGCCTAAACTTAAAATTCAACTAGTTTTGTCACAACATGACAGCCAGAAGTTTTTAAAAAGTGTTCTTTTTCTATTACTATGTCACTAGGTACTATTCTGCACAGTTTAAAATCAGTATCGGAAAACTATCTGAGTTGTTTCTTATAGTGGTGAGAGTCATTACAGCTGATCCTTCCATAACTGACTAATCCTCTTTGTCAGAAATACCTGCATTTTTCAAGAAGCTGAGTAGGATCAAGAAAAATAAAGAATAAACTTTCTTAAGATGAGTTACATATCTTCCCTTTAGTTTCTTACAGAAAGGGCTCTTGGACTAACAGTGCTCTTGGACTAGTGACAATGCCAACATAGAGAATTTATGTCTATAAAATCATAAATTGTACTTTCAGATTCTTCTTTACTAAAAGCATACTGTTAAGTGGTATATATTCTAATAAAATCTGTTAGATGGAACTGTTAAATCTTATTAAACTCTGTCAGAACATTCTGTCTCTTCCTCCTTGCAAAAAAATTTTTTTGTAAGCCTTTTTTGAGGCTTACACCATTTGAACTTAACATGCCTGTTGTTATCACTTACTGTTTTTTTATATTAAGATTTCACTCATAGCCCTGTTATTTTTAGGACTAATTCCTGCTACATTCCTGTTGACTCCAAAATTTGTAGATCTACTCTTCTGATACCCTGGTCCCTTCTAGCCTGGCTTCCTTCTCATTTCTTTGAGTTGCTTTTTATTTTTACCTAATTCATACATTTGTAGTTCCAAAGGTCAAATACTACTACGAGGCTTATAACAAAAAAGAGCATTGCCTGCAACATCCTCTCCATTCCCGATTCCCACTCCCAGGGAATCAAGGAAAATTACTTTGAATTCTGTTAGCTGTTTCTTGCTGCTATTTTCCTCATTGTTTCTAGATAACATGTTCATATTGCTATTGGTTGATAATATTCTATTGGGTGATGGAAATAACTTACCCCCCAAACTTTGAGGGCATTATTCTACTGTTGGCTAGTGGCTTCAACATGGCTGTTGAAAAGTCTAATATCACACCAATTCCCAGTCTTCTGTATGTGACCTGTTTTTATTTCGTGAAAAATTGTACCTCTTCTTTTTCTCCTTAGTGTGGGGCCTTTTCTACACTCGTTGTGCCAGGCCCTTTCAGTGTCTTTTTATTCCCCCACCTTCCCTCCCTCCCTCCTGACAAATCCTTTTCATTAGACACTTGACCACTTAGATTCATTCATCTTTTGATTATCATATATCTTCAGGATTGCATTTCTTTTCATTTTCTATTGGTAGATTTCTTTGGTATTACTTTCTAACAGTTCTCTTGCAGTTACAATTCTTCCTATCACAGTTTTAATTTCCAAGACCATTTTCTTGTTCTCTGAATGTTTTTTAAAATAATAGATTTATTTATTTATTTACTTTTGGCTGCGTTGGGTCTTTGTTTCTGCGTGCAGGCTTTCTCTAGTTGTGGCGAGCGGGGGTTACTCTTCATTGCGGTGCGCGGGCTTCTCATTGTGGTGGCTTCTCTTGTTGCGGAGCACGGGCTCTAGGCGTGTGGGCTTCAGTAGTTGTGGTGCGCAGGCTCAGCAGTTGTGGCTCACGGGCTCTAGAGCACAGGCTCAGTAGTTGTGGCGCATGGGCTTAGTTGCTCCGCAGCATGTGGGATCTTCTCAGACCAGGGCTCGAACTCGTGTCCCCTGCATTGGCAGGCAGATTCTTAACCACTGCGCCACCAGGGAAGTCCTGAATGTTCTTTTTAATAGCATCCTATTCTAGCTTCTTGGATATAATATCTCATTTCTCTACAGATACAAAGTGTAAAATGTTTTTTTAACATTTTAAATATTTTTATCTCTTCTTAGTACCTTATTTTTTTCTCCTTAAATCTTTAGGTCTCTGTTTTTTACTTCAGAGGCTTTCCGCAAGTGTCTGATGATGCATCACCACTGACATGCTGATCAGAAGCTCTGTCCACTTGGGGAGGTGGGGGTGAGTGGGCGGTGCTTGTCAACTAGCTTTATTACAAGGTGATGAGACAATGAGTTGGTTTTTTATTAGGGAATCCTCAGAAGTTAGCATCTCTAAACCTTGTCTCCTGGCTGCTCATCCCAGAGAGGAATGCTCCAATCTCCTGTCTGGGGCATAGACACCTGACTGCCACGCTCTGAGAACAGGGAAAAGGGAATGGTGAGGTCTTAACCTCAACATTCAGACTTCCGCTTAGTCCCTGTTTTTCAAAAGTTGTCCTTATTTTCACAAGATATCCCTTCAGTTACAAATAACTTCTTAGATTAAATTTCTCCCAGCTCTAACCTCGTGTTTTATCCAAGGTAAAGGAACAATCGTTTCCAGGCTGCTCAGGGTGAAGGAGGACACATGGGAGACTGATACACAGACTTCCCACCGTTCCTGTTTTCAGCTCCATACTCCACCCTTACCTTCTGAGGTAACTAGTTCCTTGAATTTCTGAGCCAGCAGCATAAACTGGGTTGCTTCTTTTTTTTTTTTTTTTTGCGGTACGCGGGCCTCTCACTGCCGTGGCCCCTCCGTTGCGGAGCACAGGCTCCGGACGCACAGGCTCAGCGGCCATGGCTCACGGGCCCAGCCGCTCCGCGGCATGTAGGATCTTCCCAGACCGGGACACCCCTGCATCGGCAGGCGGACTCTCAACCACTGCGCCACCAGGGAAGCCCTGGGTTGCTTCTTTTTAACATCAGGTTTTTAGATCAGCTTTCTCAGTTCTGCTAATTTCTACAAACCTGCTTCTATCAAAAACTTGTTGACCCAATCAGGCCTACTTCTGTCTCCTCTCATTTGCTTTCTACTTGTGATTTATGCCTTCTATTTTTTTTATTCCTTTCATTTCAGTGGGGTTCTAGGAGGGCGTAAAGATAAAATGCCAAAGTTCAATCTGACATATTTAACTGGAAAGTCCCCCTTTCGCTGTTAAAGAGAGTGAATGGTCCTGCACAGAAAATCCCCCACCCAGATTAATGATTTCTTCCAAACAGAGAAAGAGCAAATTTTTCTGGGATGAGGGAATCCATACAATAATAATGCTGGCTGTAAAATATAATCACCTGGATGTAACTGGAAAAATATACAGCTTTTTAAACTGTACACAGGCCCCCTCCCAAGAAATTCTGATTCAACTGGCCTGGAGTTGGGCCTGGACACTGCTATTTTTTATAAGCTCTCTGAGTGATTCTAGAGCAGTGTAAAAAAGCCACTGGCCTAGGGTAGCCTGGTCAGAGGCTCCAATGGTAGCTGTGAAAGAGACAAGTAAAATGACACTGCTCTGTAGTGGTTGGTGGCATGTGAATAGTACTAAATAAACTACCTACCACAATCTTATCACTGTTTCCTTTTTTTATTTTTGCCATGTATCCAAGAGGCCTGCAGAATCTTAGGAGGAACTGTCTAGAACAGTGCCTCTTAAATTATATGTAGTGAAGAGCCAGTTTCTTTTTAACTTCACAGACTGATTCTTTTGTAAGATATAATAATAAATTGCTTAAAAAATGAAGTGTAGGGGCTTCCCTGGTGGCGCAGTGGTTGAGAGTCCGCCTGCTGATGCAGGGGACACGGGTTCGTGCCCTGGTCCAGGAAGATCCCACATGCCGCGGAGCGGCTGGGCCCGCGTGCCATGGCCGCTGAGCCTGTGCGTCTGGAGCCTGTGCTCCACAACGGGAGAGGCCACAACAGTGAGAGGCCCGCGTACCGCAAAAAAAAAAAAAAAAAAAAAGAAATGTAAAAAAGATATATGAAATACAAGTGCCAAGTTTCTTATTAGATTGAACAGATATAAAGTAACGGTTAAACTGCTATAAAATATTTTAAATTCTTGCTTTAATTTCTATACTTAACCTGTCATAAACTGGTAACAAACTGTAGGCTGGCACCAGTTCATGGTCCCTACTTTAAATAGCTCTGGTCTAGAGCTGTGCTGTCTGATATATGTGGTTACTGAGTCCTTGAAATGTGGCTAGTGCCACATATTGAAATAACAATAGTTTGCATACAACTGGTAAAATATAGAATTAAAATTAATTTCATCTGCTTTTAACTTTTTAAATGTGGCCACTAGAAAATTTTAAATTACATATATGGTTCAAATTATATTTCTATTGGACAGTACTGATCTAGAGAAGGGGTCAGCAGGCTATAGACCGAGAAGCAAATCTGGCCTGTGGCCTATTTCTGTATAGACTCAGCGAAGAATGGTTTTTACATTTTTAAAAGGGATTAAAAAAACAAAAACAAAGAACCCACAAAGAACATTCGACAGAGACCACATGTAGCCTACAAAGCCTAAAGTATTTTCTATCTGGCTCTTTACAGAAAAAGTTTGTTGACCTTGGTCTAGTGTATGTAAGATTATAAACCACACCACTGCAGAAACTAAAAGAGCAATATTCAAAAAGTACAGAAATCTCTCTTCTCCGTGTTTATAAGATAAATTCTGTAGCTATCTAAAGATATTTCTTTGACAAGCAAATTATACCTAAAAAAACGTCCATTTTAGAAAGCGACCAAACTTAAAACCACTTTTTCCATATACAGTTCTTTGTAAGCTGTATAAACAAGTGGGACATGCAGAAAACATTTGTACTTGCCAGGTGACAGTAGGCAGTTTCTAACACTAAGCCTTTGGTTCAGTTTCACAGACAGAGCATGAAATTTAGTGGTTTCTCTATTCCTAACGTGGAGACTGCTGCTAGATTGCATCGTGACAAAATACCCTAATTTAAAGAAAGACTATTATGCTTCCACACCCCTTTGGGGACAGAAAGTAGATTTTTCCTAAGATGGGGAATGCTATATGTGGGCAGCTGTAATACTGGGAAGAAAATCACTGATAGTGATTCACAGAAGAGTCCATGTAAGAATCAGGAAGGCATTTCAACTATCTTATTAATATTTACAATGTCAGTCTGAGGTTCTTTTATTTGTTTTCTTGTTAAATTTTTGGGAATGTGTTTGGCTGAAACCCTTTGAGAACTAAATTAAAACTCTATTACTTTATGGTTTTATATAAAGTTACACAGGGTTATAAAAAAGTGTTAAATTTCAATTGTATTGATTCTAGATTGAAAGTTCATCATCTTTCACATTTCTATACCTGCAGAGTTATGCTTAAAACTATCCAAAGCAAATTTCTAAAAAGTCATTCCTTCCTTGAAGGACAATCATAACTTAAAATTGGTTTTATAATAATGTAGTAAGTAAAACAGCTTTTGCTGAAAAATGATACTTAACAGGATAAGCTATAAATCAGAATTATGAAATATCAGAGGTCAAATTCTATTACTACAAAAATTTACATATATTAAAAAAGTAAAGACCATACATAGTCAATGGCCCTCTTAATACCAAGTAGTATCTATTACAAAATTTCCACAAAACAAAATAATTGAAATAGTTCCCAGTTCATTTCAATGGGACTTGATCCACACTTTATTAGAAATAAATTAAATTCAACAAGTTTTAAGACTACATGGCATGCCACAGTGAGTAAAGAGGAAGAATGTGACCCAACTAAAATCCCTCCTCTACTGTTTAGTCTACCTAGACTACTTAAGTCATGGTAATACCTTTCCAATAGAAAGCTCTTCAGTTACAGTACAAAAACTGGGACACATGGCTGGTTGAAGTATTTCTGTGCTAAAGTCAGGTACAAGAGGCAGTTCAGGAGATTCCATTTTTGAT
Organism: Tursiops truncatus; assembly: GCF_011762595.2. NCBI lineage: Eukaryota > Metazoa > Chordata > Mammalia > Artiodactyla > Delphinidae > Tursiops > Tursiops truncatus. The sequence continues at coordinate 50,773,225 of NC_047047.1, forward strand.
TGATATTTTGGTGACATTTCAATAATTTTTAGAAAAAATAATACAATGTTAAATATTAAAGACTGACCTAGAAATCCAGGGATGCATGGCTATCATAGCTATACTCCCTTAAAAGAATCTGAGAACCACTGGAGTTTTTTTAGAAAATTATTTTAAAATTATTTACATACTTTACTGTGACATGATCTATATTATCCAACTGGATGCCTGTTTATCTTTTATACTGTTATTTAATATTATATTCAACCATATAAAATTGCTGTTTTGTGGGTAATAAATGGCCACATAATTCAACCTCAGAGTTACAGTATTGCACTATAGATAATATATCAATACAGTAGACCATGTACATGTGCACTCAAAAACCGTGGAGTCCACCGACCTAGTACACTTGGAGACTTCTTCCCATCAGCTAAGTTATACTTTTATTTCGCTTCCAGACCTGTTCATGCCATTTATACTTATTATTGTAATTAGGTGATTTGTTAATTAACTTAACAGAATGCGGGGGAGTAGGGAAGACTGAGTTGAATGACTTTGAAATACTCAGTAGAAGTGAGATACTTATGTTGCTGAATTAGGTACAGGCAAGAAAATAGTTTTAAAAATTGGAAAAAATATTGCAAAAATACATAAGGATTCTAAACTCAGAATGTATCAGAAGAGTCTTAAATTCTTGTTCTACTTAAAAAACCCAAACTGGAAATCTGAGAGGATATATTATGGGTGTGGTTTCTGAAAGATAAACAATATGGAACTGGCAGCTAAGGGACCTACTCCCAAAGAAAAGGCCTTTGTCCCTGGATAACAAGACTGACAAATGAACATGCAGTCATGTTCTTAGAGTAAAGATTTTAAGGCACGCATCCCTTTTTATGATTTCTTGCTTTATTAGACTCTGTAGACTACTGTCTCTGACTGAATCGAAGGAGAGGTCTTCCTTAATAATCATTTAATTAATTTTATAGTCGTGCCAGGTGGGAGTAGTACAAAGTCCTAATGATAACAGGGAGTCATGATCTAGATTAAGGGATGGTGAGCAATGAAGACTTCTCTCTGAGGAGGTGGTATTTTAAAATTTTGTCCTAAAGGATGAGTAAGAATGAATTAGGGACAGTGTTCCACAGGTAGAGGCAGCAGCATTTGCAAAGGTCCTGAAGCAGGAATAAGCATGGCATGAACAATGGCTGAAGCTAACATAGACTAGCAAGTGAAGGGAAGAGTGCCAAGATGAAGTGGAAGAGGTAGGCAGGCCTATAATCCACGGTAAGAGCATAAGAAAGGATGTTGATACTGCACAAAGACTACTACAGAGGTCCAGGTAAGAACTCCACGAGGGTGGTGATAGTGGAGATAGAGATAGATTTGAAATGTTTAGAAGATAAACCTGCAGGATTAAAGATTGCCTTGAAATGGGGAATGAGGAGGAGGTGTCAAAAACGAGTTTCCGGCTTGGGCAAATGGGTGGAAAGAGATGCTACTTCAGAGACAGAAAACACAATCGATAGAGCAGTTTTGGCAAGTGAAGGGTTGAAGAGAGTTAATAAATTCAATTTAGGAAACACTGCAGTTGAGACTGTCATTGAGACATCCCAGTGAAACCTCATCAGTCTGAGTGTATATTCAAACAATCTATTACTATACAGCAGGGGTGATAAACTACCGTTACTTGCATCTATACATATGAATCTCAAAGATATAATGCTTAGAGAAAGATACGAAATTAAGATATATACACTATGAATCAATTTATCTTTTAAACAGGCAAAGTCCAAAATATGTTGTTGAGATATGTATACATATCTAGTAAGAATATAAAAAGCAGGTAAATGGTTACCTTTGTGGGGAGGGATATAGAATTAGTGAGAGGCACTCAGAAGGCTTCTAAAACACTGTTAATTTCCTATTTGTTTGGCTGGGTAAAGGCTATATGATTTTTACTTATTAAATATTCTTTAGACGTCACTTAAAATTTTACACATTCTTTCCTGTACACGATACATTGCACAATAAAATTTTAAAAATTATACAGCCACATTTTGACCATAATGGGAATTAATAACCAAATATTAAACAAAAAATACCCACTAGGAAAATAAAAGGCTCTCAGGTAAAAGAAGAATTCAAAACTGAAAATTAGACTATTTAGAAAATAGCACATTAATATCTGGGGGATTTTTTTTCTGTATGGCAATTTGGTGGTTTATCAAAATGTTCCATTAAAGGATGAAACTGATATTACAATTTGACAAACCTAGCACGTGCACACTCAAAAGAAAACTACTGGCTTGCTCCATTTTAATTGCAATGTGTGAAACATTACTCTGACCAAAAGAATCCAGAGCAAAGGGTATATTCACAGGCCTATTGTGAATGTTTTGGTGTCTATATTCTATGCCTATCATCTACTATGAAAGTCATAACTCTTTCTGTAGGCTTGTATACCACTCAAAAATGTTCTGATATTATTATAACTAATGGATCTATATGACTAAATTTCACTTCTTTTCTAGAATACTACTTTCAACTATATGGTCAATTAAGAATACGTTTGCTCCAATAAAGATGTTAAAAAATAAAATAAATAAAAACAATAAAATTATCAAAAAAATATGAAACCACATGCCTAATTTCAAGGGATGAAAGAAGTTTAAGAAGTTGTTATATTTCTTTCTTTATATTAAGGGAAATACAGTAGTACATCTTAAAAAAGAAGAAAAAAGAAAAAGGACATAAAATCAAATTAAGAGTAACAGTGTTATAAAGACTCTGCATTAATACTGTCCCCCCCAAAAAAGACAATTTAAGAGCTATTTCTTTTTCTGATTAAAAAAAAAAAAAGTATCTAAAATTTGCATCTCTGCTTCTTCAATTTTACTCACACAATTCTAATTTCCAGTGTCATACAGGAGGGCGCTCTGAACCATCAAAATCCCAGATTCTTAAACCCTGTAGTGATTCTGCCTGAACTTTGCTTAGGGGCAACATAATGAAAAGGGCATAGGCAAGAGGCAGTCAGTTGAGGGGGTGTGGTAGGGAGGAGGCTGAATTCCAACTTCACCACTTACGAATGCTGTGAACTTTGATGCAGTCCTTCATATTTCTGAACCTCAGTGTCCCTCTTGATAAAATGAGGATAACAATATCCACCTCATGGGTTGGATGTGAGGATTAGAAACCATATCTATAAAGCCTTTGGCTCCCAGGAGACACTCAAAAGAAAGACAGGAACTTTTAAAATGTTACCAGTACTATCAGCATAAAGCTTTAGCTTCTCTTTCTTTTTATAAATGATTCTCCCTTTCATTTCTTCTAGGACATGCCACAAATGTCAGTATTTTCCTATGTACAACACATGCGGGATTGCAAGTTCTATTATTAATCATTTAAACCTCTATACTATTCCCTAGGAAACATTACAGGGATTTCAGTGTTCCTTAGCAGTTGAAGCTATAGCTCATCTACAACCTGAACTAAGCATAGCCAATCTGTGTAGTACTGGGCAAGGCCTAGGTACATAATCCTTATTCATTTTTTTGCTTCAAAATTCCTTTTTAGTCTTTAACACCACCACAATTTAAATTTGACCATATAGATACTGCACACTAGGGAGGCATAAAATCCTAAGCTATGCTTCCTTTTCTATGGAGAAAGTATCTTTCTTATGTAATATACTAACAAACATACTATTCATTGAAATGTTTCTTATCTGGCCAGCGTTACTGGCAGACTGTGGTGGAACACAAAGAACATGTGCTTTCGCTTCAGAGAGCCCTAAAAGCAAATTCAGGCACTCGCTAGCTGTATGAAATCTAAGCCTCAGCCTTTCCATCTAAAAACAGGAACAACTACCCCTCTCTTACAAGGGTTTTTAAGAGGATAACACGACATAAAGGTACGTACAGCTGAGTCTATAACAGGGGCTCAAAAATGGTAGCTTCTGTTATACAACCAATCCACAGGGCAGCAGAAGCTACATGTTGGTGATAGCAGCAAAAAGCAAAACTTTCTACTAAGCATCATAACGGTATGTGATTAGTGCTGTCTCGGCAATGCCTGTAACGTTCCCTAGAGCACAGGGCATCAACCCCACCCCTACCCCACAACACACAGGGCACACAAATCTCCTTTACGACCAAAAGGTGAACTAGAAAGAAACGAAGACCAACAAAGCAACTCTCAACTCTTAGTTGAGAAACCTAGTGGATCAAGCTACCACACTGGTTAGCCTTAACCCAGAAAAGAATCTCTGATTTGGGACTGCTTAACAATGAGCTCACTGTGATCCTGCTAATAATTTACAAAGTATACTCAATTACCAATGGTAAGTGAGCAGCTGTAATCTGGACCATTTCCTTCTCTAGGAAGGATAACCACTTTGTAACTCTAGTAGTTTAGTATCACAAGAAATACAAAGACTCTAAGGACTAAAATGATTTTTTTAAAATAGTAACACTTTCCTTCTATTGTTTACCTAAAACCACTTAGAATACAGTTATCATTCCTTTACAAACTAAAGTATACTACTCTCTTCTATGCCAGATTATAGGCCTGAAGAAGCCAAGGTCTTCAAATAATTTGACAGCTTGTAATGAATCGAAGAAAGAAAGAAAGAAAGAAAAACATAATCAGGACAACTTCCTTTGTTTTTTAATCTAGATCCTCAAACCGGCCTAAGTAAAAAGAAATTTTAAACATCTTGAAATTAGTCTATGCTTTAGAAAGATATTTGGGAGGAGTACTGGGAGAGGTAAAGAAAAACAGGATACCTTTTAACCATTTAAGAAAACTAATTCCAAGAGAAGCACTCTGACCAAAATTACAGACCAGAAATTCCAAGCAATATACCCCAGTTTTATGTTATGTATTTTATTTTTTAAAAATGAGACAATAAGGGACTTCCCTGGTGGTCCAGTGGTTAAGAATCCGCCTTCCAATGCAGGGGACGCAGGTTCGAGCCCTGGTCCGGGAAGCTCCCACATGCCATGGGGCAACTAAGCGTGCGTGCTCTAAAGTCCACACCACAGCTAGAGTAAAGCCCACACGCCGCAACGAAGATCCCACGTGCCACAACTAAGACCCGACACAGCCAAATAAGTAAGTAAATAAATAAATATTTTTAAAAAAGGCAACTGCCCTTAAAAAAAAAAATAGGACAATCAAAAAGCCTTTAGTTTGTTAACAGAAATGAAATAAAACCTCACCTATCAAAAGTTGAAAAACAGGTAATCTGAAAAGATGATAAAAATATATATTCATTTTAACATTTACTGATACTACCTGCAGAAGTGCTTAGCAGTTTGGAAACTGCAAATGAGAAAAGGGCAGTGGGGGCAGAGGCTTTAGAGAGAAGTTAAGTGCTTTGAGCCAGTACACAGACCAGAGCAAGAGACTAAAAAACCTTAGAAAGCATAATAGCCTAGGGTCACAAACTACAGGGATACACAATGTAAGACATTAAAAAAGGAGCAGGGCTTCCCTGGTGGCGCAGTGGTTGAGAGTCCGCCTGCCGATGCAGGGGACATGGGTTCGTGCCCCGGTCCGGGAAGATCCCGCATGCCGCGGAGCGGCTGGGCCCGTGAGCCATGGCCGCTGAGCCTGCGCGTCTGGAGCCTGTGCTCCGCAACGGGAGAGGCCACAGCAGTGAGAGGCCCGCGTACCGCAAAAAAAAAAAAAAAAAAAAAAAAAAAGGAGCAAACATTTAAAAGAAACCATGATGAAGAACTTTAAGCCAATAAATTAAAACGCTTTTTAAAAACGGATGGCTAGATTTTTAGAAAAACATAAAATTTCAAAACTGACTCAAAAACAAATGAAAAAGCAAAGCCCATAACTCTAAAAGATTTTGAATCAGTAATTAAAAATCTCTGCATAAGAAAAGCACCAACCCAGGCAACCCTGACTTCTGTTCCAGGCAAAAGTCAATCTGTCTAACAACTATGATTTCTAATCACTTGTGTCCAGAGCAAGAGGTTAGGGTCAAAAGAGAAGCGAGAGCCATCACAGTAAGGCAAGAAAAAAAAAAAGCAAAACTGATAGGAAAGGAAGAAACAAAACCACCCATTTTCAGATGACATGATTGTCCATGATTTTCCTTAGAAAACCCTAAGGAATCTTAAAAAAAATTTTTTAAAAAAAAGGAAAAGAAAACCCAGCAGGGTTACAGGATACAAGATCTATATGCCAAAAACAAACATATGGAAACTGAAATTAAAATGGATGCAACAAAGAACATGACCTAAAAGGGTAAGGAAACAGGCTGATGGGACATTTCTTTAAAATAATGCCTTTAGCCAAAGCCCTAACTTCTGTATGTTCCAGAAGGATGAGGAGATTCAAACTGCAGGGGGAGAAATATGCTAGATATCCTAGAGTTACCACTGCCTTTATACTTCCCCTAGGCAGTGGTGAACTGGAAAAATGGGGTCTACAGTCCACTCCAGAGCCCTATCAGGTCCTCCCATCCTCTCTATCTCCACTGCCCTTCTCCCACGTTCAGTCTTCATCATCATTTGCATGTATTACTTGAAACAGCTGCTTAAATAGTGCACCTTCCTCCACTCTCACTCCCCTCTAGAACATCTGCCATAAAATTGATCCCAGAATTTCAAGCAGCTAAGAAAAGTCAAGGGACTCGATGTCTGGCTGCTTCCTCTACATCTTAAGAACTCAGCACAAAAGGAGCAACAAAAACAACAGTTATCAGTATTATAATTTAGGAATGTAAAGATATAGCTGAAATCATCTCACCTGGAAAAATAACATAACCAATGGGTTGTTCTTATGTATATAAACAGTCTTTCTCTAAAAAGGAGAATTCTGAGTGGTCACCCTTCAATCCTTCTGAAGATAAAAACAAAGAAACTCTTAGAAAAAAAATTAATATTTCAAATAGTTAAAAATGTAAATAAACAAGCAAAAGAGAGTTGTGAGGAGTCTTTCATGGGAGATGTTAAAGAGGATAAGCAACCCTCTGTCTCTGGCAAGCCCAGGTAGTCCTTCCTCTACAAGCAACTGAATTAATTAACCTCAACGATCTGTGACTTTTTTAAATATTAGAATTTAAAATATAAGCATAGCATTCCACAAATAGACTCAAGTTATTTCAGGTCTAGCGGTAGCACATCAGATACAACTCTGATTCCTAATCATACTACTGTCTGATCAAAGTATAATCCCCTAATGTCCAACATACTGAGTTATCTACATAGTCTTGAACTCTCTAGCTAGTCATGTTTCAGTCAGGTGCTGATTTAATGTTCAATATAAACACTGCAAGTTTAGTGTCAGCTGCAAAAAAAAAGAAAACTAATAAAAGCAATACTGTTCTGTCAACACAAACTTTCCCCTTCCTGTTTTCCCTTAAAAAAAACCTTCCTACACAGTTTAAGATATATTTACTTCCCTTACACACAGCTTAAAAATGAGGGTTATTTCACAGATAAAGTAAGTTTAAATAGTTTCAAAGATGAATTAAGCAGCTTAAAGTACACTTAATTCTCAATATTCTTTGATAATGAAGGAAGCAGTACCTCATGAAAAACAAAAAATTCTTAGACATTCTGTTAGATCTGAAATGAAGTAAGATTTACTATTAAACTGTTCACATTATAACTGTTTGAAGTGTAGCAAGCAAAAATTGTATAACTGATGGCAGGTAATTCTGGAAACCCACTTATATGAGATAATTCTCCACCTTCTTCAAATAGTAGGCTAATTCTCACAATAAAATGTCAAACTTTCCAGTTAAACACGTCGACCTAATGTGTATGAATCATTCCACAATTGCTATTTCTAAATAGAAATCACAAATATACATGAATCAAAATCTGATTTTTAAAAATCTCAACTATTATGCTGAAAGAGCTAGTTTAAGAAATATCTAACCAGAGATTGTCTAAGCTCTACCCCTTATCAAACTACTTCACCAGAAAGACACATGTGTGGTTTGTATTATTTTGACTGCCTGCAGACATAGTACTCTACCATAATTAGAACTTAATATTATGCCCTTAACTTTTATTAAGAGTTTATAAAATAAACTGCCTTGTATTATTCTATGTTCTATAAAAGTGGTATCAAGACATCATTCTTCACATAAATACCCACACAAAAAATTCATCTTTGACTTCACTGCCAAGATTTCTCTTTTAAGAAAACTGATATGTTTCCTTTAAGCAGACAATGTGAAACATGTAACTGATTGTTCCTCCTCCTTTCTGCTATTACTAACAGGAGACCCAAATGGAAGGCCTTAGTTTATAAATTTCTGACAGACTTTGAGATATCCCTCACATGCCCCTGCATAAGTCTAAATCAATTATCATCATACTAAATGTCCAAGTGTAGGTTTATTGTTAATTAATTTTTTTCCTTCTTTTTGGAAGTAGATGGGAGTAAAAATAAAGTTAACAGATTTTCTGAAACTAGAAAACTCTATACATCTGGATCTAAGAGTTTGTAATCTCAAATGTTCCAATATTAGAAGAATGGGTGAGCATTTCAATGAATTGTAAAAACAGACTCAACATAAATAAGTAAATATAAGAAACCATTTAACCTCTCAAAGAAGAGATGGGAAAGTCTATTTAAACAACATGCTAAAGAAAGAGACCAAAACGAAATTATCAAAATACTTAATGACTGAACATTTAAAACTTTTACATGTCAAAAAATGCCATAAACAAAATTAAAGGACAAGTGATGAGTTGGAAAAAATTTTCAACATATGACCAAGTGTTAATACATTTATAAGAAGATAAAACACACCACCTCAAATAGAAAAGAGCAAAGGACATGTACAGAAAAATCACAACACTTGGCCAATAAATATATGAAAAAGGTCATTAGTATTGATCAGACATCTAGATTAAAGTGTGATATAAGATTTTTCCCTTTCACCCATGGACAGATCATCCAAAATGAAAATAAATAAGGAAACACAAGCTTTAAATGATACATTAAACAAGATGGACTTAATTGATATTTATAGGACACTCCATCCAAAAACAACAGAATACACATTTTTCTCAAGTGCTCATGGAACATTCTCCAGGATAGATCATATCTTGGGTCACAAATCAAGCCTTGGTAAATTTAAGAAAATTGAAATTGTATCAAGTATCTTTTCTGACCACAATGCCATGAGACTAGATATCAATTACAGGAAAAGATCTGTAAAAAATACAAACACATGGAGGCTAAACAATACACTACTTAATAATGAAGTGATCACTGAAGAAATCAAAGAGGAAATCAAAAAATACATAGAAACAAATGACAATGGAGACACAACGACCCAAAACTTGTGGGATGCAGCAAAAGCAGTTCTAAGAGGGAAGTTTATAGCAATACAAGCCCACCTTAAGAAGCAGGAAACATCTAGAATAAACAACCTAACCTTGCACCTCAAGCAATTAGAGAAAGAAGAACAAGAACACCTCAAAGCTAGCAGAAGGAAAGAAATCATAAAAATCAGATCAGAAATAAATGAAACAATAGCAAAGATCAATAAAACTAAAAGCTGGTTCTTTGAGAAGATAAACAAAATTGATAAACCACTAGCCAGACTCATCAAGAAAAAAAGGGAGAAGACTCAAATCAATAGAAGTAGAAATGAAAAAGGAGAGGTAACAACTGACACTGCAGAAATACAAAAGATCATGAGAGATTACTACAAGCAACTCTATGCCAATAAAATGGACAATCTGGAAGAAATGGACAAATTCTTAGAAATGCACAACCTGCCAAGACTGAATCAGGAAGAAATAGAAAATATGAACAGACCAATCACAAGCACTGAAATTGAAACTGTGATTAAAAATCTTCCAACAAACAAAAGCCCAGGACCAGATGGCTTCACAGGCGAATTCTATCAAACATTTAGAGAAGAGCTAACACCTATCCTTCTCAAACTCTTCCAAAATATAGCAGAGGGAGGAACACTCCCAAACTCCTTCTACGAGGCCACCATCACCTTGATACCAAAACCAGACAAGGATGTCACAAAGAAAGAAAACTACAGGCCAATATCACTGATGAACATAGATGCAAAAATCCTCAACAAAATACTAGCAAACAGAATCCAACAGCACATTAAAAGGATCATACACCATGATCAAGTGGGGTTTATTCCAGGAATGCAAGGATTCTTCAATATACGCAAATCTATCAATGTGATAAACCATATTAACAAATTGAAGGAGAAAAACCATATGATCATCTCAATAGATGCAGAGAAAGCTTGACAAAATTCAACACCCATTTATGATAAAAACCCTGCAGAAAGTAGGCATAGAGGGAACTTTCCTCAACATAATAAAGGCCATATATGACAAGCCCACAGCAAACATCATCCTCAATGGTGAAAAACTGAAAGCATTTCCACTAAGATCAGGAACAAGACAAGGTTGCCCACTCTCACCACTCTTATTCAACATAGTTTTGGAAGTTTTAGCCACAGCAATCAGAGAAGAAAAGGAAATAAAAGGAATCCAAATCGGAAAAGAAGAGGTAAAGCTGTCACTGTTTGCAGATGACATGATCCTATACATAGAGAATCCTAAAGATGCTACCAGAAAACTACTAGAGCTAATCAATGAATTTGGTAAAGTGGCAGGATACAAAATTAATGCACAGAAATCTCTGGCATTCCTATATACTAAAGATGAAAAATCTGAAAGTGAAATCAAGAAAACACTCCCATTTACCACTGCAACAAAAAGAATAAAATATCTAAGAATAAACCTACCTAAGGAGACAAAAGACCTGTATGCAGAAAATTATAAGACACTGATGAAAGAAATTAAAGATGATACAAATAGATGGAGAGATATACCATGTTCTTGGATTGGAAGAATCAACATTGTGAAAATGACTCTACTACCCAAAGCAATCTATAGATTCAATGCAATCCCTATCAAACTACCACTGGCATTTTTCACAGAACTAGAACAAAAAATTTTGCAATTTGTATGGAAACACAAAAGACCCCGAATAGCCAAAGCAATCTTGAGAACGAAAAAAGGAACTGGAGGAATCAGGCTCCCTGACTTCAGACTATACTACAAAGCTACAGTTATCAAGACGGTATGGTACTGGCACAAAAACAGAAAGATAGATCAATGGAACAGGATAGAAAGCCCAGAGATAAACCCATGCACATATGGACACCTTATCTTTGATAAAGGTGGCAGGAATGTACAGTGGAGAAAGGACAGCCTCTTCAATAAGTGGTGCTGGGAAAACTGGACAGGTACATGTAAAAGTATGAGATTAGATCACTCCCTAACACCATACACCAAAATAAGCTCAAAATGGATTAAAGACCTAATGTAAGGCCAGAAACTATCAAACTCTTAGAGGAAAACATAGGCAGAACACTCTATGACATAAATCACAGCAAGATCCTTTCTGACCCACCTCCTAGAGTAATGGAAATAAAAACAAAAATAAACAAATGGGACCTAATGAAACTTCAAAGCTTCTGCACAGCAAAGGAAACCATAAACAAGACCAAAAGACAACCCTCAGAATGGGAGAAAATATTTGCAATTGAAGCAACCGACAAAGGATTAATCTCCAAAATTTACAAGCAGCTCATGCAGCTCAATAACAAAAAAACAAACAACCCAATCCAAAAATGGGCAGAAGACCTAAATAGACATTTCTCCAAAGAAGATATACAGACTGCCAACAAACACATGAAAGAATGCTCAACATCATTAATCATTAGAGAAATGCAAATCAAAACTACAATGAGATATCATCTCACACTGGTCAGAATGGCCATCATCAAAAAATCTAGAAACAATAAATGCTGGACAGGGTGTGGAGAAAAGGGAACACTCTTGCACTGCTGGTGGGAATGTGAATTGGTTCAGCCACTATGGAGAACAGTATGGAGGTTCCTTAAAAAGCTACAAATAGAACTACCATATGACCCAGCAATCCCACTACTGGGCATATACCCTGAGAAAACCGAAATTCAAAAAGAGTCATGTACCAAAATGTTCATTGCAGCTCTATTTACAATAGCCCGGAGATGGAAACAACCTAAGTGTCCATCATCGGATGAATGGATAAAGAAGATGTGGCACATATATACAATGGAATATTACTCAGCCATAAAAAGAAACGAAATTGAGCTATTTGTAATGAGGTGGATAGACCTAGAGTCTGTCATACAGAGTGAAGTAAGTCAGAAAGAAAAAGACAAATACCGTATGCTAACACATATATATGGAATTTAAGGAAAAAAAATGTCATGAAGAACCTAGGGTTAAGGCAGGAATAAAGACGCAGACATCCTAGAGAACGGACTTGAGGTTATGGGAAGGGGGAAGGGTGAGCTGCGACAGGGCAAGAGAGAGAGTCATGGACATATACACACTAACAAACGTAGTAAGGTAGATAGCTAGTGGGAAGCAGCTGCATGGCACAGGGATATTGGCTCGGTGCTTTGTGACAGCCTGGAGGGGTGGGATAGGGAGGGTGGGAGGGAGGGAGACGCAAGAGGGAAGAGATATGGGAACATATGTATATGTATAACTGATTCACTTTGTTATAAAGCAGAAACTAACACACCATTGTAAAGCAATTATACCCCAATAAAGATGTTAAAAAAAAAAAAAAGATTTTTCCCTTATCAACTTGGCAAAGTTTGTTTTTATTTCTTTTACTTTTGTTTTTTTTTTTTTTCCTGCGGTACCTGGGCCTCTCACTGTTGTGGCCTCTCCCATTGCGGAGCACAGGCTCCGGACGCGCAGGCTCAGCGGCCATGGCGCACGGGCCCAGCCGCTCCGCGGCATGTGGGATCTTCCCGGACCGGGGCACGAACCCGTGTCCCCTGCATCGGCAGGTGGACTCTCAACCACTGCGCCACCAGGGAAGCCCTCTTTTACATCTTAATGGTAGTACCTAAGCATGGTATTGTGAAGCTAGTATTTTTACACATTGATGTGAGGATATAAATCCACATGGCATTTCAAGAAAGAAATTTTATATAGTATTATGTATCAAAACTTTGAAACGATGTATATACCTTTTGACTCAAGGTTTCACAATAGAAGTGTACTCCAAGAAAATAATCAGATAAAGACACAAAGGTTTATATGCAAGAGATATTCACCATGGCATAATATTAGCAAAAAAATTGGCAATAACTGTATTGTTCAGTTAATAGAGGATTGGTTAAATAAATTGTAGTGCTTTCATTTACTGGAATAATAGACATTAAAACCATGTTTCTAGAGCATTTAATGTTCTGGAAATATTCATGATATAAAATAAATATGGTTATAAAACAGTATATAAATTGACCTCAACATATACATATAAACATATTTTAATAAAAAGTTTATGGATAGGAAATACTACTGTGGTTATTTTGGGTGGTTTTTGATTATTGTAATTTCGTTTTTTCTTTTTTCTTTTCTGTACTTTCCAAGACATTACATTCAAATGTACGAATTTCCTGGCTGGAAAAATGTTATTTAAAAAGGAAGTAGGGTCTTCCCTGGTGGCGCAGTGGTTGAGAGTCCGCCTGCCGATGCAGGGGACACGGGTTCGTGCCCCGGTCCGGGAAGATCCCACATGCCGCGGAGCGGCTGGGCCCGTGAGCCATGGCCGCTGAGCCTGCGCATCCGGAGCCTGTGCTCCGCAATGGGAGAGGCCACAACAGTGAGAGGCCCGCGTACTGCAAAAAAAAACACCTAATAATAATAAATAAAAAGGAAGTAGATCCTCAAAAAGACCAATCTAATTTCATATTATAAACCCCAAATTATGTGTAAAATGCAGAAGAAATAAATAATGAAGTATTAAGAAAACTTTTTAAAGAAAAGGTGGGGGAAGAGTGTGGAGGAAAAAGACACAAAGAAATGGGGGTTAGAGGGGCAGATGAACACAATCAGTGGAGAAAGGAATAACAAATATGGAGATCTCCACTAAAGCCAACGTGATTCTCAAACAGTATTGGGGATCAGTAGCAAATAACATTGGATTGGGAAGTAGGAAATATTCTTTGCCAAAGAGTACCAAGAGTAAGTAATGTGCATTCTTTTGTATATGGAGATACTATTTATAGCAGCGGTCCCCAACCTTTCTGGCACCAGGGACTGGTTTCGTGAAGACAATTTTTCCACGGAGGGGGTTGGGGGGTGGTGGTTCAGGCGGTAATGCGAGCGATGGGGAGCAGCAGATGAAGCTTGGCTCGCTCCCCCCCGCCCACCGCCGCTCACCTCCTGCTGTGCGGCCTGGTTCCTAACAAGCCGCGGACCGGTATTGGGCTGCGGACCGGTATTGGGCCGTGGACCGGGGGTTGGGGACCCCTGATTTATAGGATAACCAACAGAAATAGATTATGTGACGCAATACAACATTACCACTGCTAGCACAGCTGAGCTTAGAAGATGAGTTTCCAAAATGTAATAAAAAGAGAAGAAAAAAGCAGGGGTAGGAATGGTGGGTATTCCATTGTTATAAAAATGTTAATCAAAAAAGCAACACTGATATGAATTCAACTCATACATCAGTCTTACGAATCCAACTCCTTCCTTATGTATCAGTCTCTTCTGGTGGCAGGGTACTGACACTCAGGTTGGCAGATGTAGCTGTGTGTGGTGGGGGAGGAGAACTGATTGTAAGTATGGATTTGATGATAAGGGAAACAAGAATTCATACACAAGCTGGTCTCTGCTTCTCCGCTTGATTCTTTTTCTATCTCATAGTTGCCACCCTGCCATACCTTTGGCTAATTCTTGGTCCATCATAGGTCCCTTCTATCTCTTTCTCTTGACTTTTCAAATTCTGCTTCTTCCACTGCTTAACTGCCAAATATGTTTCTTTTTGTGAGTTTTGTGACCCGCATCATCACATGTATCCTTACAGAAACCACCACTCTCCCTTACTTGTCAGTCCGGAGTACATCTAGACATAAAGTTGAAAGCAGGAGCTCTATTTCTTTAACCAACCAATGAGATCTGTGAGAACTTAATTCAGCACTTTCTGCACTTTCTCTGGTTGGCCAGTGACTGACCTATGTCTGGCATCTTTGATTTGGGTACCCATGCTAGTCTAACTACCCACGGCCAAGTAAGGAAAGTCGTTCAGAATGCAGAGCACAGCTGCCTTGGTTTACTCCCTCAGCAGATGTTCCCCTTAGACATGACTATGGGAAAGCAGAAGTTGAAATTGCTCTGTGACAACATGTAAATAATATAGAGATGTTTAATACATTAGTCCTACTCCAACATTTCATAAATCATGTTCCCTGGAATTCTAGTATGCTAATGAGATATTAAGAGGTATTCTACAAATAACGGTTTCAGTTCAAATACGTTAGTGCCTTAGCTCTCTAAGAGAGGATATCCTCCTGGGCATTATTTCTCAAATTTACTTGACAATGGCAACCTTACTAGGATTTCACAGGTCACCAATGCT
The DNA here is from genome assembly GCF_011762595.2 of Tursiops truncatus. Lineage (NCBI taxonomy): Eukaryota > Metazoa > Chordata > Mammalia > Artiodactyla > Delphinidae > Tursiops > Tursiops truncatus. The sequence goes on from NC_047047.1 coordinate 50,788,666, forward strand.
CTGTGAATCAGTGTGGAAAATGCTGTCCAATGGTGCTGCAACTTTCCCCACAATCCAGAATCCACTACAGTGTTAACTTCAAGAAAGCAAGGACTTTGTTTTGTGTCATGCTTGATACATATTAGATACTCAATATATGAATGTTTGTGAAACTAAGGCATTAACATGGAGGCTGAAGTCAACAAAAGAAATAGAAGACTAAGTGGGGGAAAAAAATTAAGAGGAACTACAATTTCTAGTAATGACAGACTAGGATTTTTTAGATCAACCCAACTACTGAAAACAATTAAAAGTCCTTAGATACAAAAAAACCAAAAACACCTTAAAATAAAAAGCTGACAAGATGGTGGGAAACTGCCAGACAAACTAGGAGCAACTAGAACCTAGAGAGGTAATAGGACTCCCTGAAGATACTCTGGTCCTGAGGGCAATTGTAGATAGAGCTCGGTAAATTAGGTCTTTGGTTTCACTGGCCTCACAGGATGAGGGCAACAAATTTCTCAAACACAGATTCTTCAAAAGGTAGAGAGTGCAAGGGAACTCTTCCCCACATTAAACTGGGATCCTAAAAGGCTATAACTTCAGGTAAAGGTAAACTACAACTGAATCTAAAGCCTAATCCCACCCTCAGGAGATTGCAGGGAAGATTGCTTTAGCTCAGAGAGAAGCAGGAGAAAAAGAGAATGGTGGATAGAACATCCAGGATGTAGGTCCCTAAGAAGTTTGAGCAGCCTGGTTAGGGGTTTGCAGTCTGTGTCTGCATGGACTCCTAATCCAGGGAACTTCAAACTGTGAAATTCTTTTAAAATGTTTCTGGGCTAATGATACCTACACACATCTTAGCAGAAGGAAATATAAACCCTCTCTGAAGGAAGATAACTTCATTCTAGGCCTCAAAGAATACCCACAAGTAATTTTAAAAACAAAAAGCATTAGACACAGTCAAATATAAGCATACAGAAGACATTGTAAGTGAGAACAAGAGTCTACAGGAAATAAAATATAATAACATTAAAGTATCTGTAGTCAAATTCTTTCCAAAAAGAAAATCCCAAGGCCTAGATAACTTCATTGGTGAATTCTATCATTATTTAAGGAAAAAAAAAAAAATTCCAATCTTACACAAGCTCTTTCAGAGATCAGAACAGGGAAACATTCCCCAACTTATTTTATTAGGCTAATATACCTGATAGCAAAGCCTAACAAGGACACTATGAGAAGAAAGAATACAGGCTAATCTCAGTCATGAATATAAATACAAGTTTTTTAAAACAAAATATTAGCGAGCTGAATCCAATAGTATATAAAAATGATCAAGTTAGATACAGCCTAGGAATGAAAGGTTGAATTAACATTAGAAAATTAATGTAATTTATTACACTGATAGTTTGAGAACAACAAATACATGATAATCTCATTAGATGTAGAAAAAGTATTTCATAAAAAAAAGAAATAAAAAATAAAATGAAAAGTATTTCATAAAATTCAACATATATTTCTGATGAAAATTTTTAGTAAACTAAGACTGAAAAGTAACCTTACCTAACTTAAATAAAGAGCATTTCCAAAAAACGACAGCTAACCTTATCCTTGAAGAAATGCTGAGATTGGAAGAAGAAAAGGATACCTATTATCATCCTTCCTATTCTACATTGTGATAGAGGTCCTAATCAGCAGAATAAGGCAAGTTAAGGAATAAAAGGCATTGTTTAAATTCATCTCTACAGGTCTGAAAAAAACAGTTATCATTATTCTCAGATGAAATAATTGTGTATTTTAAAAGATTCAAAATTATCTAAAAAATTGTTAGAATTAACAAGAATGTGGAAGCATTGGTAGATACAAATCAGTATATAAAATAACTATTGTGGTCCTACCTGTCAGCAACAAACAAAACAAAATGTAAAATTACATACCATTTGCAATAGCATCAATGATATGAAGTACTTAGGACAAATCTAAGAAAATATCTGCAAATTTTCACAGGAAAAAAGAAGTATAATCTGTAAGGAAAAGAATAAGTCATATGACATTAAAATTAAAGGCTTCTCTAATCATCAAAAACACAGGGAAGGAAACAAAATTCTCAATATACAAAATTGTTTAGAGACTAAAATACTAATATCCAGAAAATATAAAGAACTTCTAAAAATCAGTAGGAAAAAACTGATAACCAAATAGAAAAGGGGATAAAAGACCTTTTTAACAGGCACTTCACAAAAAGAAGTTCAAATATGAAAAGGGGCTCATCCTCCTTAATAAAATCATAAGAGACACAGTTTTCCTGCCCAAAACACTTGAGTGTGTCAATACCAACTGATGGCAAGAATGGAGAACAACAGGAATGCTCATGTCCTGCTTGGGTGAGTATAAATAACCACTTTAGAAAACACTTTGGTACTATCCAGTGAATTGGAAGATGTGAATTCCCTATGATCCAGCAATTCCATTCCTAAGTATAAACTCCTGAAATACTGGTGCCCATGTGCCCCAAGAAAAATATACAAGAATGGTCACAGGCTGAGTTTTTCAATATTAGGAAACGGAACAGAATACACATATTATGGCATATTCATACAGTGGAACAGTATGCAAATAATCAGAGAAATGAAAATGTTATACACACATACCACATGGATAAATGGCACAAAAATAAGTCAGATACAAAAGATTATGTATTGACATATATACATATGTCTGTATATATGTATACAAAAGAGGCAAAAGTAAACTACATCATTTAGGGACACATACTTGGTGATAAACTTCAAAGAGAAGGAAGAAATGATTATCACCGAAGTGAGACTATGGTTACTTCTGGAGGATAGGACGGGATGCATACAAGTGGGGTCTGACTGGCAAGGGGCACGTAGCAGGCTTCTGGTATACTTGCAATGTTCTGTTTCTTGATCTGGGTGGTGAATACGCTTTATAGTTACTCATTAAACTGTACCTTTCTATTTTATTCACTGTGCTATATATATGTTATATTTCATCATAAAAAGAAGGAATAAAGAGCAAAAAAAGAAGTGTACACGAGACAGAAGAGGGACCTCCCTGGCGGTCCAGTGGTTAAGACTCCGTGATTCCACTGCAGGGGGCGCGGGTTCGAGTGAGAAGAAAGCAGTAAGCAGTATTTGTTGCAGGCACTAGGGCACTAGGGAAACGCTACCCCCTTAGGTATCTTCAGCGAAATGCCAGTCATCTCTACACTAAGCTATTATTTCTCTAATATATTAGCTTTATCATTGCTGTAACATTGTATCTTAAGACAATTTCTAATTATAAGAGAAATACTCTTTTGCCAAGTTTCTTTTCTACTTTACTCCATAGGGTTCTAAATATTTTGCTACATATACGAAGAGCTGCTCCGAGAGAGAAAGCCATAAAGAAACACTTGGCACAGCAGCTCCAACTAAAGGCTCCACTAAAGAAAAACACAAAACGTTCAATTGCACACTAGATTACTCAAATGTTACAAATTACACTGCAAGTTAAATACAGTTAACTCAATAACTTAACTTATAATATTTAAGAACATAATGCTCCTTGGTATGCCATTATTCTGCCACAATATCTATTTATTCTAAGATGTTGTTCTTTATGAAAGAATCTAAATTCTTTTGCCCCTGTTCTGCATCTTTCTATGTAAGGCAATCTAGATTCTACTTTCTTATTCAATAGTATGGGAGAAGAACTTCAGTGTCCTGGATGTAATTTATGAATTACACCTATTTAACTAACCTAATCCCTTCAGTTGAAATAAAGGTAATGGGGGGCGGAAAAAAAACTTACTTAAGAGCTTTTCAGGTATGCAGAAGCTATGAGAACATATGTTCTTGCCTTTACTGTTATAATCAGGTATTTTCTAGGACCAATTCTTACCTCCTTGAGTACAGCTAGATTTGTACCAGAAGCACAAGTCTAGTCCACACATTCCACCCGCTTTTCAGTCTACTAATAGCCTACAAAATCTGTCTTATTTTGGCTATTCCCCATCGCACCTCAAATTCACCATATCTAAAGTTAATTCAAGAGTTCTCCCCAAAATGGGATATCAGTACACCACGGAATTTCTTAGAAATTTTTTTATTTTACTCTTCTTCCATGTGACACAATTATAGTTTCTTTTCCCAGAATGGCTCTCAAATTTACCTTTTTTTCTGCACTTTCACTGCCAATAACCTTGTCCAGATTTCTATTGCCACTTTCCTGGATTTCTGCAACACCTTAGTCTCTCCGCTCTTCCTAACTCCTAACACCGCCAGACTCATTTCCTTTCAGGAACATTCAACAGTCACACACAGCTTCTCGTGGCTGACCTTCACTCACTGCCATCCATAATTAGGCCTCATTTTATATCCAAACTTAATTCTTGCTCTAAAACACCTCCACTACTTTGTCCTCCACCATTCAATTCTATTTTTAATGTCTACATCAAGTTCTAATTTCCCTAAAAGAGTTTACAGCTAACACCACAATGTGTTCTGTTCTTCTCAGATCCTTTCAGGCATGTCAATTTTATTGCTACAACAGTACTAAAAGATTTAAAAGACAAAGAACTCTTAGACTGCTTCTTGTAACTCAAAACACCTAGGGGAAGGATGGAAATTTACATCCAGACTTTTAGGAAAAAGATAAATCGGTATCAGAGCCAAGGTGCTCTATTCTATTCTGGTGCTTCGGTCTTGGCTCAAGTAACTGAGTAAATCAACAGCTGGTCTGTGGCTGGCTAGAGAAGTATGACTCACCATTTTGCCAAGCTGACCAAACAATCAGCTGCAATGGGAAAGTATCTGTGAGATCCAGTTTAAACCACTGGACATGCATTTTATTTAAGTAACTATTTGAAAGCTTACTCAGAATTTTAGTAAGAATTTAACTACCAATTTGGACTATGTATACAGTGGGATAGAGGCCAAACCCCAGAATTTTCTAGGCATCAGTCACATTACCGGCAATCAAACATCCAATAATTATTGTCACTAAACTAACTCCCATCTGATAACAAAGGAGGTGAGGTGAGAGAAATGGAGCTACTTTTCCTTACTCCACCATTTATAACCCTTTTCTCTTCAATGCTGGAGAAATATCATAAAAGCAAATCCAGCAGGCTACAGCTATAGCCATTTCTTTCTCACTGTCCACCGGTAAAATTTCCATATTTCAAAAGAATAGGGATTCATAGGTTGCACTCTCCTTTGTGTCTCTATCATATCATCAAGAGACTCTTAAATATAACAAAGTTTAATATTTTCTTGTGAAAAACTACTATATTTCTTCTAATTCCACTCTTGTACCTTTTTCCAGATTTGACACCAGGATAATGTTTTTCATAACTTAATTTTATTTTTTAGTTTATACTTCAGAAACTGTGATTGGGAGGGGGCATTACTTCCTATAAAAATAAATTTCTAATATAGATGATTGTTTTTATCTTCTTCGCATTTTTGTTAAATTTCCTTTTAAAAAGATATGTTATTATGTGGTTTGTGTCTGGGGGTAGTTGTGGTGAACTTATAATAAGACATTATTTGTGTGGAGAATATCTTTAGAAAACAAAAATCTTACCAAAAACAACAGTGTAACACAGCAATCCAATTGTCCACTGATAGATGAAAGGACAAATAAAATGTGGTACATATATATAACAATATATTTAGCCTTAAAAAGGAAAGAAATTCTGACACATGCTACAACACGATGAACCCTGAAGACCTTCTAAGTGAAATAAGCCAGTCACAAAAGAACAAATACAGATTCCTCTTATATAAAATTTCTAGAGTCGTCAAATTCATAGACAAAGTAGAATGGTGGTTGCCAGGGGCTTGGGGAAGGGGGTAACAGCGAGTTAGTGTTTAATGGGTTCTGAATCTCAGGGAAGATAGAAAAGTTCTGGTGATGGATTGTGGTGATGGTTGCACAACAGTGTGAATGAACTTAATGCCACAGAACAGTACACTTAAAAATGGTTACAATGGGGCTTCCTTGGTGGCGCAGTGGTTGAGAGTCCGCCTGCCAATGCAGGGGACACAGGTTTGTGCCCCGGTCTGGGAAGATCCCACGTGCCACGGAGCGGCTGGGCCTGTGAGCCATGGCCGCTGGGCCTGCGCATCCGGAGCCTGTGCTCCGCAACGGGAGAGGCCACAACAGTGAGAGGCCCGCGTACTGCAAATAAATAAATAAATAAAAATAAAAAAAATGGTTACAATGGTAACTTTTATGTATATTTTACCACAATTTAAAAAAAAACAGTATAATACAGAGAATATATCACCTTTTAAATAACTGTGTTCTCTCTGTGTGATCAATTTTGAGGCATTATTGAACAGGAGAAGCCATGCCCTCTACTATTGTCAGTGTCCACTTCCCTCTACAAAATGGAGAAAATAGAAAAAAAAAATGTAAGTCTAAGAAATCAGCTCTATATAAGCAATTCCCTTGTTCACATGGGTATTTAAACATCACTCCCTGCTTTTGTCTCTGATACTTTTGCTATAATTTTCCTGAATGCCTTTAGAAGTCCACAATCTGGTGAAGAAGACAAATGAATTCTAATACAACTTAAATACTAATTAATTAGAGTGCTGTCGGGAACACAAAGCACAAAGAAACTACCTCTAGCTGGGGAAGTGTGGCACACTACTAGCTGTACTCCATACCTGTTCTTCTTCCATAATAATACGATTAGCTGGTACACAGCCACCAAGAATAAAGACTATTTCCAGGCCTTCCTTGAGGCCAATGAGATGCAAGCAGATACATAATTTGGGAGCTTTAGGGAAATGTTAAGAGATAGCTCTCAAATGCCCTTAGTCCCTTTTTTGTTCCCTTGTACATCATAGAGCATAAGACAGATAGCTCCATTTTGGATGGTGAGGACAAGGGTTAAATGTGAGAGATTCTGAAGCCATGAGGTAGACATTACTTCCCTAATGACATCATGAAGCAGAGCTGTCATTTCAGCCCCACACTGCAAAGTCCACTGTTATAGGAGAGATATAAATTCTCTCTTGTTTTTAGACCATTGTTATTTTGGAGGTTCTGTTACTTGTCACTGTACCTAATCATAACTAATGCAGAGGGTCGGGGAAGGTTTCACAGAAAAGGTGATTTTGAGCTAGGTTTTAAAGAATGAATTAGTTGCCTGCTGAGTAGAGTAGAGAAAGGTGTTTCAGGCAGACAGAGAGGACAGGATCTGGCTTTCCAAAGGTGAGGAGTGGTTTAGATGGCTGAAGTACAGGATAGGTGGAGTGAAGTAAAAGAAAAAGCAACCTGAAAAGCCAGGAAGAAAGACTCTAAAGGGTCGTACATGCCATGATTAAAAACGGTGATTTATTCCTGTACTTGGTTGTATTAAATGACTGTGACTTCTCTGGTGATTCTTTCATATTCTAGAAGAGCCAAATGGCTCAGTCAGAAAACAAAGCAATACGGATTATGGTATGGTGAGGACAGGGTCAGGAAGAAAAAGAAAGCCTTATTTCTATTAGAGAAAGGCACACTATTATTTCTGTAAATGACGAGGACTAGAAGAAATACCTGGCACAAAGAAAAGATTACGAGTCCTGAGAGTTATGGGAGAGGAATATGGACAATACAGAAAAGAGGAAGCATACATATAATTTGGTAATTTCTAGATTAGGTAAAGATTAGAATCTGCCTTTTAAGGCAAATGAGGTCCATGAACTACAGTATAACTACGGCCATCTGATTATAACACATTTTTATTATATGCTTACATCCATGGTTTCTTTTCACAAGTGGTTATCATACTAAGTAATAACGGAACAGCATCTAGTCTATGGTAAGAACTTGGTATTTGGGCTCCCCTGGTGGCACAGTGGTTGAGAGTCCTCCACCTGCCGATGCAGGGGACACGGGTTCGTGCCCCGGTCCGGGAAGATCCCACATGCCGCGGAGCGGCTGGGCCCGTCAGCCATGGCCACTGAGCCTGCGCGTCCGGAGCCTGTGCTCCGCAACGGGAAAGGCCACAGCAGGGAGAGGCCCGCGTACTGCAAAAAAAACAAAACAAACAAACAAAAAAACCAACCTATTTCTACAATAAAGAATATCTTCTCTGCCCCAACCGCCAGCTACTCTATTAGTAAGAGGAGAGATTATCACAGAAGAAAATGCTCCATAACTAATCTACATATGCCTACTAATCTAATCTACTAATCTACATACCTCAAAGTATATGTGGATTGTAAGCTAATTAAAAAAAAAAAACAGATTCTGAAGATGTGCTCTAACAGACTTTTTTTCCTGATTCGTAAATTTATTTAAAATGTCTTATCATACAGATAGCCAAAAGGCACATGAAAAGATGCTCAACATTGCTAATTATTAGAGAAATGCAAATCAAAACTACAATGAGATATCACCTCACACCGGTCAGAATGGCCATGATTAAAAAGTCTACAAATAAATGCTGGAGAGGGTGTGGAGAAAAAGGAACCCTCCTACACTGTTGGTGGGAATGTAAATTGGTGCAGCCACTATGGAAAACAGTATGGAGGTTCCCTAAAAACATAAAAATAGAGTTGCCATATGATCCAGCAATTCCACTCCTGGGGCATATATCCAGAGAAAACTACAATTCAAAAAGATATATGCATCCCTATGTTCACAGCAGCACTTATTCACAATAGCCAAGACATGGAAGCCACCTAAATGTCCATCAACAGATAAATGGATAAAGAAGATGTAGCATACACACACACACACACACACACACACACGCACACACACACACAATGGAATACTAATTAGCCATAAAAAAGAATGAAATAATGCCATTTGCAGCAACATGGATGGACCTAGAGATTATCATACTAAGTGAAATCAGACAAAGACAAACACCATATGATATCACTTACATGTGGAATCTAAAATATGATACAAATGAACTTATTTATAAAACAGAAACAGACTTACATACATAGAAAACAAACTTATGGTTACCAAAGGGGAAAGGAGGTGGGGAGGGATAAATTAGGAGTTCGCGATTAGCAAATACAAACTACTATATATAAAATAGGTAAACAACAAGGTCCTACTGTAGAGCACAGGAAACTATATTCAATATCTTGTAATAAACCATAATAGAAAAGAATGTGAAAAAGAATATATATAGCTATGTATACCTGAATCACTTTGCTGTATACCAGAAACTAACACAACATTTTAAATCAACTATACTTCAATAAAAAAAATAAAATGTCTTACAAGAATATGCAAATTAAATTTAGTTATAACGATACATTTAATCTTTTGTGAAAAAAATAAAATTACACAAAATAGGACCTATCCTGCAAATATGGGCCATTTTTTCCAACCCAATATTATTCTAAACCTGTATCAAAAGCTACCCTGAAATTGAGGGAAATCAGTAATAATATCCTAAAATTTAAAATACAGAGCATTATATAACATAGTAATTACCAGAGGCTAAGTGATTTATTGGTCAAAAACCACATCTAAATTGATTTCTTTGCATACACACACATTTACATTTTTAAAATTCATAGTATTTATATTTTAACTACCATAAGCTTGAATAATATAGAAAAGTGTGATTTTAAAGCTATATGTTAGTGACATGAGTAAGAAAATTAGTTCTCACTCAACGTACTACCATATGTCTCAAACAAGGGTGAAAAGCTACTTCTGTTTCTTATATTAAAGTTCTGCTAAGAAACTAAAACAGTATTGTTAAGTCCTACAGCATAGAGAAGTGGTGCTCAAATTTAGCATATATCAGATTAACAGAGGCTCATCAAAACAAATTACTGGGCCCCATTCCCAGAATTCTGATTTAGTAGATCTGAGGCGGGGTTAGAGATTTTGCATTTCTAGCAAGTTCTCATGTGGGTCTGATGATGCTGGTCCTGGGAACACACCTTGGGTCCTGTGTTCAAATACCAGCCTGTCACTATCTGTGCCTCTGGACCTAGTTTAAGAGTTTACTCCTCAATTTCCTCATGTCTAAAAGGGGAACAGTTGTCAGAGAATTAAACAAATAATATATTTAAAGTGTCCAGCACATGGTGAGGACTCATATGATAAGGATATATGTTGGTTGAATAAATAATGCCCTTCTTAAAAGTACACAATACAGGGTTCTTTCTAGTGCCAGCTAAGATAAAGTAAAAACACTCCACCCTGTCCCTCCGACTGAATACAGCTATCAAATCTAAACAAAATGTACGGAGCAGTTATTTAAAGACTGTAAAAAGTAAATGGTAGGGCTTCCCTGGTGACGCAGTGGTTGGGAGTCCGCCTGCCGATGCAGGGGACACGGGTTCATGCCCCGGTCCGGGCGGATCCCACGTGCCGCGGAGCGGCTGGGCCCGTGAGCCATGGCTGCTGAGCCTGCGCGTCCAGAGCCTGTGCTCCGCAACGAGAGAGGCCACAACAATGAGAGGCCCACGTACCGCAAAAAAAAAAAAGTAAATGGTAACAGGTAGATTGGGGAAGAAGATCAGAATTCAAAGGGCCATGGAACCAAGGGTGGGTTTACTTTCTTCCTCTTGTATCCTGCCACATCAACTGGGGGAAACCTGGAAGTGGGCAGCAATGTAGACAGTGTTTCACGTGAAGTGCTTTAGTTCAGGCTTCGGCAGGAAAAGGGAGGCAGTAACAACAGGGGGCCCACAGGTACCTAAAGGTCTGAGGGAGGGAAATCCTCTCTAATCCCAGAAGCTGTGGTTTCAAGAGGGTGGGGCAAAACCCTCTCCTAACCTTTTTTTCCCCCTCTCTGTGCTCCTACCCCTGGTCCCTGCATGTGGGCACAATCACAGGAAGTGAGCACCTTAGACAAAGCTTTCTGGCTGGAGGACTAAAAAGGGGAGTTCCCAGGGAAGTAGAAAGTATAGGGGAAATAGCTGAGTGGGAGGAACTCAGAAAAACGACTCCATAAGGTTGCTTATGAACGCCTGGGCTCACTCCAGAGCTGAACATGGCATCGACTTTATCCTAAATAGCAAACCAAAAACTTTTGCGAATTGAACAAAGAAAAAAATAGTCACCTATCTCAAACTGGCCAATGGGCAGTGTACACACAGGACAGATCCAAATAGCAAAGCACTACAGGCTCTGAAAACCAAATTGATATTGAAATCACAACCCACAGAAAGCTAGCTGCAACCTGCAGCCTAAACCAACAGGGTCCACTGCCTGCTAAAACGCAAAAATGAACATTCACCACTGAATTTAAGCAAGACCCAGGGTCTCATAATACTTCAGTATGCAATCCAAAATTATTTGGCATATGAAGAACCAGGAAAATCTCAACTTGCACGGTACAATAAAGAGACATCAACAATTGAGATGACACAGTTGTTGGAAGTATCTGACAGACTTCAAAGCAGCTATTATAAAAATGCTCCAAGAAGGGCAAACATTTTTGAAATGAATAGAAGGTCTCTGCATATTGCCAATACTCTCTTGTTCTTTGGTAGTGGAAACACAAAGGCTTTATTCTTGAGCTTAAATTCCATAGTTACAAGTGTCAATCAACCAAGTCTTTGGAACATCGGTTTACAAATTACCAAAAACTTTAAGCATGTTCGTAACCTTTAATCTACTAATTCTAGTTCTGGGAAGCCATTTTACTGAACTAATCTAAAATATAAGAAAAGCTTTCCTGATCAAAAAAAATTTTTTTTCCAAGAATTTATGCTAGTGCAAAACAAGAAATAACCTTCACACTACACCTCAATGGGGAAAGGTTATGTGGACTATTTTGTGGGTATTCAAAATGATGCCTACCCAGAATTCTACTTCTAAAATTTACTCTATAGACATACAAGTGGGAGTGTGTGCACACAAATATACACATATAAACTTGCATGTTGGTTTGCAATAGACAAAAAGTAAAAACAATTTATATGGCCATTAATAGTAAGAGCCACACAATGAGATTTTAAAACTTCATATACTTCTACATATATCTTTATTTTACAACAAGCATGTACTAATTTTTATAATTAACCTAATACTTTAAAAGACTTTAAAAAAGCCTCAGCAAAGAAATAGAACCAAATGTAAATTTTAGATATAAAAAATACAGCTGAAATAATTCACTGGATGAGCTCAATAAGCAAAATGGAGATGACAAAACAAAGTCAGTGAACTTGAAGACAGATGGATAGAAATTATCAAGTCTGAAAAACAAGGAGAAAAAAAAATGAACAAAGCCTCAAGGACCTCTGGGATACCAAAAGGTCTAACACTGGAGTCACTGGCATCCTAAAAGGAAAGTGAAAGAGTGCAGTGCAGAAAAGTATTTGAGGAAATAATGCCTGAAAACTTTCCAAACTTGGTAAAAGACACAATGTATATATAGATTTGAGAAGTTCAGAGAACCCAAACAGAATAAATCCCTAAGAAATCCATGCCCATATATGTGGAACTTAGAAAAATGGTACAGATGAACCAGTTTGCAGGGCAGAAACAGAGACACAGATGTAGAGAACAAACGTATGGACACCAAGGGGTGAAAGTGGCAGGGGGGGCGGGGGGTGGTGGGATGAATTGGGAGATTGGGATTGACATATATACACTAATATGTATAAAATAGATGACTAATAAGAACCTACTGTATAAAAAAAAAGTAAAATAAAATTCAAAAAACAAAAGAAATCCATGCCCAGACACATAAAAGTCAAACTGATAAAAACTAAAAACAAAGAAAAAATTTGAAAGTAGACAGAAAAAGAAAAGTGATTCAGTGTTTATAAGGGAAGAGCAATTTGAATGGATGTGCATTTCTCACCAGGAACCTTAAGTTCAGAAGGAAATGGCATATTTTTAAAAGACTGAAAGAAAAGGACCATCAACACAGAATTTCTATATCCAGTGAAAATATCCTTCAGGAATGAAGGCAAAATAAAGACACTCTCAGGTGAAGGTAAAACCAAGAAAATTCACTATAAGCAAATAAGCTCTAATAGAATTACTAAACGGCAGAAGGGATATGATGCCAAGGGAAAAATAGAATGAGAAAGAATTATGAAAAAGAAGAATTAATAACCATATGGGTAAATACAATAAACTATTTTTCTCTTCTTGAATTCTTGAAAATGTTTGGTGGTTAAAAGTAAAAGCTGTAACATTGTCTGATGGAGTTTTCTCTGTATGTAGACATTATATGACAACACAACAAAAAAAGAGTGGGGTAAAGAGATATATAGTATTAAGATTTCTACATCCCACTTAAGTGGGAAAATATTTATCCTAAGTAGACTATAAAAATTTAAATATGTATATTACAATCCGTAGAGCAACCACACACACCCACACCAACACTAGATTGAGATATAGTAAAAAAAAAAAAAAAAAAAAAGATAAATTTAAATGGAACTCCAAAAGCTGTTCAAATAACCAAAAAGAAGGCACGGCAGAAAGGGGAAAAAGAGAAACAAAAACCAAAAAGAACAAACAGAGAGCAAACAATAAAATGGTAGCACTCAATCCAAATATATAAGCAGTTACATTAAATGTAAAGCACCTAAACATACCAATTAAAAGACAAAGATTATGAAAATGGATTAAAAAAATAAGATCCAATTACATGCCACCTACAAGAAATTTATTTCAACTATGATAATATAAGTAGTTTAGAAGTAAAAGGATGGGGAAAGATATATCATAGAAATACTAATCAAGAGAAAGGTGGAGGGGCTTCCCTGGTGGCGCAGTGGTTGAGAGTCCGCCTGCTGATGCAGGGGACGTGGGTTCGTGCCCCAGTCCAGGAAGATCCCACATGCTGCGGAGCGGCCGGGCCCGTGAGCCATGGCCGCTGAGCCTGCGCGTCCGGAGCCTGTGCTCCGCAAGGGGAGAGGCCACGACAGTGAGGGGCCTGCGTACCACAAAAAAAAAAAAGAGAGAGAGAAAGGTGGAGTAGCTATATTAATACCAAATAAAGTAAACTTCAAAGCAAAGAAAATTACCAGGCATAAAAAATGACATTATATGATGATAAAAGGGTCAGTTCACCAAGATTATAATAATCCTAAATGTGTGTGCACCTAACAGCGCTTCAAAATATATGAAGTGAAATCTGACAGAACTGGAAGGAAAAATACAGAAATCTCTAACTATAGCTGGAGACTTCAACATGCTTATCTCAGAAATCTATCTAATTAGTAAACAAAAAATCAACAAGGATAGAGAACTGAACAAAACTGTCAACCAACTGGATCTAACTGACATTTGTAGAACACTCCACCCAACAACTTTCTCTTCAAGTCCACAGAGAATATTCATCAAGGCAGACCTTATCCTGGGTCATAAAACAATCTTAGCAAATTTAAAAGAACTTAAGTAACACAAAATATGTTCTCTGACCACAATGAATTTAAGCTAGAAATCAATAACAGATAACAGAAAAACCTCTAAAACTTGGGAAATTAAATGATGCCCTTACAAATAATCGACAGGTCAGAGAGAAAATCTCAAGGAAAATTAGAAAATATTTTTAATTGAAAGAAAATTAAAACACATCAGAATTTGTACAATGCAGTTAAGCAATGCTCAGGGGACAATTTATAGCATTAAATGCTTACATTATCAAAGAAGAAAATTCTCAAATCAATAATCTTAAGTGTCCACCTTAAATTAGAAAAAAAGAAGAGCAAAGTAAACCCAAATCAAGTAGAAGGAAGGACATGCTTACAGCTAACATCATACTTAATGGTGAAAGACTGAATACATTCCCCCTATGATTGGGAACAAGTCAGTGATACCTACTCTCACCACTTCTATTCAACACTGTATTCAAAGTCCTAGCAAGTATAAGAAGGCAAGGGCGAAGAAAAAGCATACAGATTACAAAGAAAAAAATAAGTCCTATTTGCAGACAACATGATTGTCTACATAAAAATCTCAAAGAATCTACACAAAATCTCCCAGAACTAATAAGTAAAATTACAAAGTCATAAAGTATAACGTCAATACACAAAAATCAATCACGTATATAATACTAGCAATGAAAAAGTAGAAACCAAAAATTTTAAGTATCATTATAATAGCTCCCCAAAATTTGAAATACAGAGGTATAAATCTAATAGAACAGGTATAAAGAGCTGTATGCCAAAGCTACACCACTATTAAAGAAATCAAAGAAGATCTAAATAAATGGAAAGTCATATCACATTCATGAATTGGAAGCTCAGCATAGTAAAGGTGTCAATTCTTCCCATTTAATCTGTAGATTAAACACAGTTCTGATCAAACTACCACCCCCCAGGATATTTTTTGTATATATAGACAAACTTGTTCTAAAAACAACAGCAAAGGAACTAAAAAAGCCAAATAATTCTTAAAAAGAATAAAAATGAAAGAATCATACTAATTGATGTTAAAACTTACTCTAAAGCTACAGTAATTAAGAGGGTACAGTATTGGGTTAAAGAACAGACACATAAATCAATGGACTATAGTTGAGAAACAGATCCACACAAATATGGCAACTGATATTGGACAAAGATGTCTGCAAAGGCAATTTAACGGAAGAAGGATATAGTCTTTTCCAAAAATAGTGTTGTAACAACTGGCCATCCATAGGCAAGAATATAACCTAAACCTCACACCTTATACAGAAATTAACTAAAAATGGATCACAGATCTTAATGTAAAATACAAAGCTATAAAACTTTTAGAATCTATAGGATAAAACTGTAGTGACATGGGTTAGGCAAAGTTTTACACACGACACCAAAAGCATGATCCATAAAAGAAAAAAGTTATAAACTGGACTTCAAAATTAAAAACTTTTGCTTTGTGAAAGACACTGTCAAGAAAATGAATACCAAGCTACAAGACGGGGAGAAAATATTTACAAATGGCATACGTGACAGAGGATTTGAATTCTGAATATGTAAAGAACTCTCAAAACTCAACAGTAAGAAAACATAGACCCTGATTAAAAACTGGGTAAAAGACTTGAACAAAAAGTGCACCAAAGAGCTAGATGGGAGGGCAACTGACTACATTAAAAGGTGGTCAATATTTTTAGCTATTAAGGAAATCTAAATTAAAGGCATAACGATATTATAACAGCTAAAATTGTTTTTAAAAAGTGTAACGCCAAATGCTGGAGAAGATGCAGAGCAACTACAACTTGCATACATTCTAAGTAGGAAGGCAAAATGGGACATAAATTCTGAAAAAGTTTGGCAAGTTCCTTATGAAGTTAAATATACACTTATCATATGACCCAGCAATCCCACTCCTTGGTATTTATCTTACAGAAATGAAAATCTGTGCTCACACAAAAACCTGTACATAAGTGTTTATAACAGTTCTTTCATAATTGCCCCAAACTGAAAATAACCCAAATGTTTTTCAACAGGTGAACAGATAATCAAACTGTAGTACAGTTTATCAATGGAATACTACTGAGCAACAAAATAGAATTATTGATATATGCAATAGCTTGGATGAATTTCAAGAGTATTACTGCGAATGAAAGAATCCAGCCTCAAAAGTATACATACTGTATGATTCCATTTATATGACCATCAGTGATTGGGGTTAAGAGGGGATAGCCAGAGGTTTGGGGTGTGATACAAAGGGACAGCATGAGGGAGTTCTGGGGCATGAGGGAACTGTTTTGTATCCTGACTGTGGTGGTGGTTACATGGATCTATATACGAGGTAAAATTTAAATAACCATATGCCCTCCCCACCAAAAAAGTCAATTTTATTGTACGTTAATCAAAGGTTTTTAAAGCTTTTAAAAATACGTAGAGACTTCCCTGGTGGTGCAGTGGTTAAGCATCCGCCTGCCAATGCAGGGGACACGGATTTGAGCCCTGGTCCGGGAAGATCCCACATGCTGCAGAGCAACTAAGCCTGTGTGCCACAACTACTGAGCCTGTGCTCTACAGCCTGCGAGCCACAACTACTGAGCCCACGTGCTGCAACTACGGAAGTCCGTGTGCCTGGAGCCCGTGCTCCGCAACAAGAAAAGCCACTGTAACGAAGAGTAGCCCCTGCCCGCCACAACTAGAGAAAGCTTGCGCGCATTAACGAAAACCCAACACAGCCAAAAAAAAAAAAAAAAAAAAACATTGTTCTGAGTATGAAAACTTGTTTAAAAAAAATACACAGTATAAATTATCCTAGAACTTTCTAGTTATTTACAAATTAAGGCTCAAAATAAATGTGAACACCAGTGAAATGGGAGCATGCAGAGACAGCAGACAGGAGACTTAAATTTTTAAAAATTATACAAAGATATGGCATAAGTATAAATTCTAGACTCAGAAACAATTACATCCCTCAACCAACCATAGAGGTTGTTAATACCTAGTAACAACTAAAGATAAATATTTAACATCACCATGTAAGAAAGATAATTTGAGACACAACAAATAATATCAAGTCAAAAGAAAGATTCCACATTCATACTAGATATTCATTTGGTCCTTGAAATAAAAATGACATTTTTGTCCATTATTAGTATGGTATGTCCCTTATTTTTTCTAATAGCAATTATAGATTTACAACGGTTTATCCAGATCTTTCTCATCTGATTCTCCTTGATATAAAAAACATACACTTTTAAGAATGCTGACAGGATGGATAAAGAAAAGGTGAGATATATAAAAACAGAGTAGAATGGTGATTGCCAGGGGCCTGGGGGTGGGGGAAATAGGGAGATGTTGGTCAAAGGGCACAAACTTTCAGTTATAAGATGAATAATTTATGGGGATCTAATGTATGGCATGGTGACTACAGTTAATACTACTGTATCGTATACTTGAAATCTGCAAAAAGGGTAGATCCTGAATGTTTTCAGCCCCCCCGCAAAAGAGGGTAACTATGTGAGATGATGGATATATAAATTAGCTTGATTGCAGTAATCATTTCACAATGTATATGTGTATCATATCGTCACACTGTATCCCTTAAATATGTATAATTTTTACTTACCAATTATACCTCAATAAAGCTGGGGGGAAAAAAAGACTGCTGACTGGGACCACATGCTAAGACTGGTCATAACTGCATCCCTCTGTAAACTATCCTAAGGAGACATGAAATTTTTTTTTTCTTCTCAAGAAATAAACCCATAGCAAATTAGTCCACCAACACACACAGAGGATTACAATTCAAGACAGCTATTCTCTATAACCATATATATTTTTTGATGGCTGCCAAAAAAGTTAGATTGTGATTTTAAAAAACAAAAACACACTGGATGACCACAAGTCATTTATTTAAATAAGTGACCAACCTCACCGTCCCTAACTTTTCCTAGATCTTAAAGCATGTGAAGTTAGTTATCTGTGAGAGCACTCAGTTTCTTTCAAATGACAACAGCACTTTTATAACTATTTTCAATCTTAAATCTTCTGAGATTACAAGCTTTAAGTAGCAAATCCAGATCCTTCTCTAGTTGAAAGTATGTTAAAATGTAAGGTCTGGTGCAATTAAAAAATTGATAACAAATACTTACTTATTGATCAACAATTTACTGAATGCTTAAAATATTCCAAGCCCTGAGGGTCACAGGAAAGAGATCAAAACGGTATAGGTCCACAAGGATTTAGCTGAGGACATAATACACACCCATGAGATAATGAGAAACCAGAACTGTAAATAAGGAAGTACTACGTAGGACAATTAGAGAATAACATCTAAACAGATGTCAAAATATTCTTTAAGAAGTCTCCCATATAAGTCAAACAGTAATTCAGAAGAGAAAAAAAAATTCATCTGATGTAAGGAGGACAGGGATATGGCAAAAAGAAGAGTGTGCTGGAGTCTAGAGACCTGTCTCAGCTCTGCCATTAAAAACTCCCAGGTAGGAACTTCCCTGGTGGCGCAGTGGTTAAGAATCCGCCTGCCAATGCAGGGGACATGGGTTCGAGCCCTGGTCTGGGAAGATCCCACATGCCATGGAGCAACTAAGCCCGTGTGCCACAACTACTGATGCCTGCACGCCTAGATCCCACGCTCTGCAACAAGAGAAGCCACCACAATGAGAAGCCCGTGCACCGCAATGAAGAGTAGCCCCCGCTCGACACAACTAGAGAAAGTCCACGTGCAGCACGAAGACCCAACGCAGCCAAAAATAAATAAAATAAATTAAAAAAAAAAAACCTCTCAGGTAAGTCCCAACTGCTCCACAGTGCCTAGTTAGTAGACGTGGTACCTGACACAAAAAGGACATTTGTTCATTCACTCTGATTTGGATTTGGCTAAGCAAGGAAGGAGGGGCAAGCAGGGCCTCCTTCTAGAAGGGACTCACTTAGGATGTCTGCCACTCAGGACTATGGCAAGCTCACTGCTTGAATTCAATACCGCCTTCTCACAACCATGTGAAAGAAAGGATGCTGACATCCAAAAGAAGGAGCTGGCCGCTCTCCTTGCCTCCTCCAGAGTACAAACTCTTATATCAAGGGCCTCACTGTCCTGGGCCCAGCTGCACTGGCACCTCACAGTCCCAGGGACCCGCTATGATGCATCAGCTGTCTGGCTTAGTTTCAGGCTGGTTCTCTGGGCCTCAGTAAGCTCATCTGAAGGAAAGGGAAAGGGATTAGGTCCTTTACAACATTATAATCTATGAATATAATAAATTAGAAATATTAACTACAGAGCACGAACCTTACTAAGTTGTCAGCAACGAGTAAAAACAGCTTATTAAATTTGTTATCTGGAATTTACTTGTTTGTTTTACAAGGAATAGCAAGCTGTTTTACAAATGTCAAATTGGAAAAGCAAACACTACCGAATTCCTTAAAAGAATGATTCTTACCTTAGTCTCAAAATATTAAAATGGCTAGATCTCACAGTGAAACATAACCTATGCAAAGATTCATTACAGTTCTTCACTAGATTAAGTTAAACTTTATCACTCAGAACAATATTCTTGTAAATCAAGTAGTGTTAGTACCTCAACACCACTTAGCCCCATAGAGTTCCCAGCAATGCCTGCAAAGGGAAAGAAAAGAACAAGAGTGCCTTTTCTTAACCCCCAGACCTCAAATCTAGAAGTAGAAGACAACAAATCATCTGAACAATTACTGAATGGCAACTGTCTGATAGGCACTAGGTTAGTCACTTTTCATAGATTATCTTATTTAGTTCTCACAACAAGCCTAGGAAGTAGCTAGTTATTATCACAATTTTAATGATGAGATGATTGAGACTTGGGAGGTTAAAAAATTTGCCCACAGCTATAGAGCCCCTCACAAAGACTAAAAATAAGGTAATCGAAGAAGAATGTACTGCCTGAGCCTTCAGGAAAACACAGTCTGATTATTGGACCCAACTGTTCACATCCCTTTGGTAGATGTAGCCCTACAATGAAGATGTAGGCTATCAAAATATTATGGCTTGATATTATTTCTTAATATAAATTAAGAAATTAACTTTGTTTCGCATATGAGTCTTCAGTAAATTTGCTTAGCATGAAATCAGTTCCCCTGACCAAAATGAGTTTTCTGGATCTGTAACTGCTGAGGTATAGACACTAGACTATTCAAGTTAAGGTCATTCTCTGAGGTCTGGTATAAATGATACCTCCCTGGAGGACATGTCTATTTCTTTATTCATTAACCACAACATTCCTTTGTCTCTTCTTTAGAATATTAACTTTCTCCACTGGATTTCTAACATGTTCAATATATAGCAAAAAATGTGAAGCTGAGTCACTAGAGTGAGTTCCTGAAGAGCACCAACTCCATATGCCTAAGATGCTAGGGACTGAGACAGCAAATGTAATATTTCATTAAGAAAACTAAAGACTACGACTTCTTTCTTTAATGTAAGGGCATCCACATCTGCAAGGAGGTGGGCAGTAACGCTGGCTGAGAAAGCAGGACAAAAACTTAAAAAAAACAGCTCTGGAAAAAAATGGAAAAGGGAAAGAAAGCAATATTACACCTCTTCAAGTGTACAAAGCAGTGCTCGATAGAAACCCAAAATTTTAAACTGTGAAACATGGGAGATTGCCTTAAATTAGAAAAAGTTTAGGATATATATTATGTATACAGTATAAGAATAAATGCCTGTTTCACTAAATCTATACAGATAAAGTTCAAGCTAAAGTACCTGCAAAAATGGAGAAGAGGCATATGATTAAGATGAGAAAAACTACAATCACTTAAATCCTTCTTCCCTCATCCTCCCAATCATTCAATTTATCAGAATTTTAAAAATTACGTTTTTTGTATGATTTTAACATAGTACATGCTTATTGTAGAAAATGTGAAAAATATTCAACAGTATATAATTGAAAAATAACCCATAATTTAACTACTCAAAGTTAGCATATTTTATTTCACATCCTATTTTTTAAATAAATATATCCTTTTTAAGATACTCCAAAATATCATCTTACTTTTTTCATTTACTATATTTGAATATTTTCTTATACCTTATACCCTTAAACATCTTAAAGCTCATGATTTTTATCACCTGCCAATTATTTTTATTAGTAGTATACTAAACAAAAAATTTTTAAAACATAATTTATAATGTTTTTATGGTATTTGGTTATATGGCTGTATCATAATTTAATCATTTAACAGGCTTCTAATTTTTAAACATTATAAATAGCACTGAAATGAATAACACACACACTCATGTGTACACATAATGTACACACCTCTTATTTGCTTATAATAAATTCCTAAAAATGGAACTTGGGGCAAAGGATGTGAACATTTTTAAGGATTCTGAATATTGCCAAATTGCCATTGTAATAGACTGAATGTTTGTATCTCCCCAAAATTCATATATTGAAATCTAATCCCCAATGTGATGGTATTTGGAAGTGGGGCCTTTGGGAGATAATTAGACCACGAGGATGGAGCCCTCATGAATGGGATTAGGGCCCTTATAAGAAGCAGTCAGAGAGCTAGCTAGCTCTCTTTCTGCCATTTGAGGATACAAGAAGTCTGCAGTCTGCAACCCTGATGAGGGGACTCACCAGAACCCAGCCATGCTGGCATCCCAATCTCAAACTTCAAGGCTCCAGAACTGTAAGAAATAAATTCTGTTGTTTATAAGCCACCTGTTGTTTATAATACCATAAGCTTATGGTATTTTGTTATAGCAGCTTGAGCTAAAATAGCCATTTAGAAATTTGTACCAATTTATTCTCCTACCAACAGCAGGTATTTGCCAACACGTGATTCTTTTTTATATGAGAGACCTACTGAAGCATGCCAACTACGACATAATGATTCTAACCTCTTAGGCTTTTTCCGTAATCTTATTTCATAAACTTAGAGAAAAATCTTTTAGGAAATATCTCTTGTAGTAAATAAACATTTATCCGTGATTGAGCCATTTTTCCAGTGTTGCTTCTGTTTAATAAATTTACCCCGTTAATTAAATTTAAGTGCTTTTAATTAAAAATAGCATGAACTGCATAAATCCATTTAAAAAATAAATTATTCTTCTATGTGCATATTTGCAATATGACATCTGAAATGATAAAGATAACCATGGTAAACTCTGGGTTTGGGGATATTGAGCTTTCTCTCTTTCTTTCTTTTGAACTTTCTTCTTTATAGCTCTCTGTATGGCTTGCAAATTAAAATATGAGCTGGCTTTTTTTTTTTTTTTTTTTTTTGCGGTACACGGGCCTCTCACTGTTGTGGCCTCTCCCGTTGCACAGGCTCCGGACGCGCAGGCTCAGCGGCCATGGCTCACAGGTCCAGCCGCTCCGCGGCATGTGGGATCTTCCCGGACCAGGGCACGAACCCGTGTCCCCTGCATTGGCAGGCGGACTCCCAACCACTGCGCCACCAGGGAAGTCCTGGCATTATTTTTTTAATGAAGCCATACTCTAAAAGGTATGATATACTGTACCAAAAATTATAAAAGTTTTTAGGGAATTCCCCAGTGGTCCAGTGGTTAGGACTCTGCACTTTCACTGCCAAGGGCCTGGGTTCAATCCCTGGTCAGGAACTAAGATCCCACAAGCCGTGAGGCAAAAAAGTTTTTAAAAAGAAGAAAAATTAAAATGAAATTCTACACTTCCATTTCCAGTTATGACCTCCTGATGTGAAAGGCAGTCCTATGTTGACTGTTGTCCAACATCTGAAAATAATATTTTATACATATTGCCCATCAAATGGGGCAATATATATTAAGTATAATTTTCAGATGCTGGACAACAGGCAGCATAGGACTGTGATTTCTGAGAGAAGGGAAACAAAGACTCACGAACACCCTGGCTTTCTGCTTGTGCCACAGGGAAGGGGAACCCCCAAAGAACACAGATATTCCACTGAGTTGAGAAAATAGAGCTCCAAGCCTGAGGCTACTGAAGGCATGGAATTTAAGGAGCAGAATACAAGAAAGAAGGGAGCTGTGGAGAGAAAAAGTTTCAAAAACCTGTAGAGAGATCTTCTAATCCTTTGCCTAGGGACTAAGCTGCATATGCACAAGGCAAAACTGCATGAGGCGAGTCAAAGAACAAAATCTGGGGAAAGAACAACTACGGAGCATGAGCTGAACAACTACCTGGGAGTTGTTCAAATTCCTGGCAGCTAGAGTAGAGAGACCTCAATGAACATGACATGCATTTGATAGAGATCTCAGAAAGGCCATGCCTTGGTATTAGGGCTAATCTAGTCCTAGAATAAATAAAATTGCTGAAAACCAAAGATAAAGAGAAAATCTTTAAAGCAGCCAGAGGTGGGGGGAAAGACGTATTACAAGTGAACAATGGTAAGAATGGCCACTAACTTCTCATCAGAAACAACTTAAACGAGAGAATATTGAAATCATGACTTTAAAGTGCTACAAGAAAAAAAAAAAAAAGAACTGCCAACTTAAATTTCTACATCCAGCATAAATACCCTTCAAAAATGAAGGCAAAAGGGACCAACAAAGTCCAGAATTGTCTTCCTGACACAAACAAGTAGAAAACTAGACAAAACATAAAACAATTATTTTCAGACACTAGGTAACAAGCAGTATGGAAATATGACCTCTGAAAAAAGGGAAAGAAATGAGGTGAACCCAAAGATTGCCCCACCTTTCTGTTTGGAACTACAACAAAAGGAGTGGGAACCCAAACAGAGCCAACAGTCTTACTGAGTTGAGGTGGCAGAGCTCAGAATTTGTGGAGTCTGAGACGACTAGAATTTGCAGGGCATATTACCATAAAGGAAGAAACTAAACAGAAACGCTCAACAATCTACAGAAGAGGTCTCCCTGAGTTTCTGGCTAAACACCAATCTGCGTATGTGTGTTATGTAAATCTATGAGGCTAGACAAAGAAAAACTTCAAGAAAATAACAAATACCAGGGAGCTCTAAGCCTCACAACTTCCAGAATTCACATAGGGCCAGGATCATTCAGTTTCCACCAGCTGGGATGAATAAACCTTGATGAACACATGGGGCAATCAGGTGAGACACAAGAAGGGGCATGCCTCAGTAATGGGCCCAAACTAGCCCTAAACTGAAAGCTATTCTAGAACTGCCCAAAACCAAAGCCCAAAAAACCCTGAACACAAAACTCAAAAGATCAATCTGATCCGCAAAGCAACTGCCTGCCAGAATAAAACTTAATACTCAAGAAGGAAAGACAAAAAAAAAAAAAAAAATCAAGGCAAATACTCAACACCATAACCCCAAAAGAAATTACCAGATGTATGAAAAAATAAGAAATGGTAACCTATAATCAGGATCCAGGAGTGGTAGGGATAAAGAGAATTTTAATACAAGGACTTCAAAATAGCTATTAGAAAAGAGTTCAAAGGCTTAAAGGAAAACATGGACATAATGAAAAAAAGAAAAAATCTTAACAGAGAAGTGGAAGTTATTTTTTTAAATCAATAGTAATTCTAGAACTAAAAAAAAAATAACACCTGATATAAAAATTTAACTTGATGGGTATAACAGCATATTAGACAAAGGAGAATTTTTTTAAATTAGTGTGCTTGGGGCTTCCCTTGTGGCGCAGTGGTTGAGAGTCCGCCTGCCGATGCAGGGGACCCGGGTTTGTGCCCTGGTCTGGGAGGATCCCACATGCGCGGAGCGGCTGGGCCCGTGAGCCATGGCCGCTGAGCCTGCGCGTCCCTGTGCTCCGCAACGGGAGAGGCCACAACAGTGAGAGGCCCACGTACCACAAAAAAAAAAAAAAAAAAAAATTAGTGTGCTTGAAGACTGGGAAACAAACTTTTCATGTTGAAAGAAAAGAAAAAGGGATTAGAAGAAAAATGGAGAGAACTTCAGTGATCTGTGAACTAATATTAAGTGGCTGAATGAACATATGCAGGACTGGAGTCTGAGGAGAAAAATACTTGGGAATTCAAAAATTTGAAGTTAGATGGCTAAAAATTTTACAAATATGATGAAAACAATACACCCACAGATCTAAGAAGCTCAATAAACCCCAAGAATAAACACAAATAAAACCATACCAAGGAGCATCATAATAAAGTTGCTGAAAACCAGTGATAAAGAGAAAAATCATAAAAGCAGCCAAAGGGAAAACACATATTACATATGGGGAAACAAACAGAAAAATCACCACAGAGTTCTGAAGCTATGCAAATGAGAAGATGGAGAATAACATTTTAAGGTGCTCAAAGGGGGAAAAAAACCCTGAAAACCTACAATTCTGTAACTACTAACAATAACTTCCAAAACTGAAGGCAAAATGAGAGACAAAGTGGGGACAGAGGGAAAGAGAGAGAAAGCTGCACTAAAAGAAATATAAAAGGAAGTTTTTCAAGCAAAAGGGATATGATATTAGACACAAACTTGAATCTACACAAAGAAATGAAGATCTAAATAAGTGATTAAAATGAGACAAATAAGAAAGACATTTTTCTCATTTTTAATTGTTCTAAAAGGTAACTGCCTGACAAAAACAAAAAGATCAGCAACAGGGTTAAAACACACATATCAAAATGTATGACAAAAAAGCACAAAACATGGGAAGGAGAAATTGTAACATTATGTACAATTCTTGCATTACTCATGAAGTGGTATAATATTATTTGATGGCAGACTGTTATTAATTAACTAGAAGGACTACCACTAAAAATTTTTTTAAGAGAAATGTTATAAACCAACAGAAAAAATAAAATGGAACCATAAAGAATAATCCATCCAAAAGAAGACAAGGAAACCAAGGAAAAAAGAACAAATAGTAAATAAATAGTAAGATAGTACATTTTAATCCAACCTTAATTCCATTAAGTGTAAATGGTCTAAGCTAGTGGTAGGCAACCTTTTTCTATAAAGAACCAGAAAGTATTTTATGCTTTGGTCTCTGTCCCAGCTACTTAACCTTGCCACCTGTAGCACAAAAGCAACCACAAACAATATGTAAATGAATGAACATGACTATGTCCCAATAAAACTTTATTTACATAAACAAGTGGTAGAGTTTGGTCTGCCAGCCATAGTTTGCCAATTGCTGGTAAACACACCAAATTAAAAGAGATATTGTCAGACTGGATAAAAAAGCAAGACCCAACTACATGCTGTTTACAAGAAACCCACTTTAAATATAACGATATAGATAGGTTAAAAGTAAAAGGATGGAAGAAGATATACCATGCAAAATCAAAAGGACACAGAGACTTCAGAACAAGGGAAATTACCAGGAATAAAAAGGGACATTTCATGATGACATGGGGACCAATTCATTAACAAGACTTAACAATCCTAAATGTGCATGCACCTAACAGTGCTCTAACAGTGCTTGAAACATGAAACAAAATCTGACAGAACTGAAAAGAGAAACAGAGAAATCCAAAATTGTAGGTGAAAACTTCAACTCTGCTCTCTCAGTAATTGATAGAACAAGCAGGCAGAAAATTAGTAAAAATACAGAAGATATACAAAGACCAACCTAACCTAATTGACATTTAGAGAGCATTCCACCCAGCAACAGGAGAATATACATTCTTCTCAAGTACACATTGAACATTCAGCAAGATATACCATGTGTTGGGCCATAAAACAATAAAAAAAGCTTAAATGGATTGAAATTATTAAGAGTTTGTTCTCTGATCACAATGGCATTAAATGAAAACACAGTAACAAAACACCTGGAAAATTCCAAATATTGGGAAATTATTTGGCAAAACTCTTTGAAACAACCCATGAATCAAAGAAAAATTATAAGAGAAATTAGGAACTATTTTGAATATAATGATAATGAAAATGTATAGCTTTAAGTGTTCATAATTTTTTGAAAAAATTAAAAATCAATGACCTAAGCTTTCACCTTAAAAGCTAGAAAAAGGAGAACAAATTAAACCCAAGTATGGAGAAAGAGGAATTAGTAAAAGAGCTCAAATCATGAAATAGAAAACAGATAAACCAGAGAGAAAATCAACAAAACCAAAAGTTGATTATATGAAAGGACTGATGAAATTGATAACCCCTAGCTACACTAATCAGGAGGGAAAAGGAGAAAATGAATCCAATATCCAGGAATAAAAGGGAACATCAGTACATATCCTACTCACATTAAAAGGAAATACTGTTTCATAAAATATATAATTTATTTTCAAGCTGATAAATTTGACAAGTTAGATGAAGTGGACAAATTCCTTGAAAGACACAAATTACCAAAACAGACACAAAAAGAAACAGAAAATCTGAACAGTCTTAGACCTATTCTTTTAAAAACTGAATCCTTAATTAAGAACCTTTCCACGAAGAAAACTCCAGGTCCAGATGGCTTCACTGGTGAAGTCTACAAACATTTAAGGAAGAACATCAATTACACCCAAACTCCTCCCTAAAAGAAAGGAAGAGGGAACACTGCTGGTAGGAGTGTAAAATGGTAAACCCACCTTGGAAACTGTTCTGTTAATTTCTCATGTTAAACACACCTATCCCATATACCCAGCAATTCCACTTCTAGGTATTCACCCACAAGTAAAGAATACATGTGTCACAAAAAGCCTATACAAGAATGTTCATAGCAGCTTTCCTCATAACAGTTGAAAACTAGAACAACCCTTTCCACAATAATAATAAACAAAATACAGTATATCCATACAATGGAACACTAGTCAGCAACTGAAAGGAACTAAACACTGTTACATGTAACATGGATGAATCTATATTTCAAACAAGAGCTTCATATAATCTTTATGCCCAGGAAAGTCTGATAACTACGGGTATAGAAGTACATAATAAGAAAACAAAAAGAGAAAATATAAGGGATTTGGGTGGTATATAAATTAATCAGTGCCATTACATCATAACCTATATATAACCGTTGTCATCTTCCATAATTGCTTAATTGCTATTTAAATCATGTTACAATACTCTTCTGTTCATGTTCAATTTTCTACTATGTGTTCAAGGAGTACTAACTCCAAATTTTAGTCTTCAATCATTTAACAACCCTAATTTCTCATTAACTCCATCCCAAACCATGCATTTTAGATAAAGAGTCCTGTTCGCCAGTTCCTTTGTTTTTTCTTAATGTTCTACTTCCTTGGTACATACTGTTTTCCCTCCCTCTTTAATAATGTTATTGTTACCTTTTGCTGCACAGCCTTGTCTTTCTACCTCCTTTAAAACTGAACCAAAAACTCATCTTTTCCACTAAGTGCTAAACCACCTCAGATTCTTTCCAAATTCCCTCAGCACTTGAAGACCTTGCTCCCAATACATGTATTTATTTTACTGAATTTGGACATCACTTCTTAATGACTCACCAACTCCATCCCCTGGCTTAGAGAGTAGAACCTTTGGGGGAGAACTGAAAAGATTACAGTCCTCTTCAAGGTTCTTTCTCTTGTGCTGTTTTTACTTTTCTTTCCTGGAGTGCCATTTTATTTGCCAGAGCCTTGAGCTCCATAGGGCTGTAGGAGTAGGAGAGAAAGAGAGGCAAAGAGATGGTTGAATAGGGCTGATCTGGGCTAGATTTTAAAGAAGGTGAAAAAAGCCTTCAGGCTTCAAAATCTGTTCAGACTACCTCACCAGCTCAAGGAAGCAAAGAGAATTCCAAAGAGACTAAAGTGAAGAAGAAGGAAGTGCATTTGTCTACAAATTCCCTGTTATGCTGATGGCCAGACAGGATGCGGGACACTATTTCAAGGACACTAAAATACTTCTGGCAGCAAATATTTCTATATATTCTTTATAAAGCTATGCGGTGGGGGTTTGACTGGAGGTGGGCAAATTTAAAATACATACTTTAAAACGTCTACACTCTCGAACTTAGGGCCAGCACTGGCAGTTACTTTTTGTTCTGCATGCATTATTATTTAGGAATTATGGTCATTACTTGTCTAATTTCAAAACTTTCAACTACAAACGTTATGCCTTCCAAATCACATCTATAAACTTAACCATGTTCCTGAGCTAGACCCGTTATTTCCAACTGATATCTTGTTATTACTTATCTAAAAAGCGTAACTACTTATCTGAAAGCAAACTCAGTATTCCCCTTCTCTCAAACTTGCACATATTTTTCTCCTGCCAAGTCAGGAACCTTACACTCGTCTTCAACTTCTATCACCTCCAAACACTAACCAAGTCTGGAGGACTTAAACTCCTAAATATCTCTGAAATCAGTGGTCTTGTTTCCATCCCTACTACAAATTCCTTAATTCAGACCATCATAATCTCGTTCCTGAACTAGGGCAGAGCCTTAAATGGCATCCTTGACTGTGATTTGCCTACCAGAGGCCACAGAAAATGCCTCATTCACTCACCCTGCCATACATATTCCTTGGTGAATAAATGTCTCAATTCTCTGTTCCTCCACCCTGTACTCTTCATTACAGCTATAATCAGTTTTTAAAGGACCAAACTATTTGTATCACTTCCTCATCTATAAAACAAAATAAAAATACTAACTCCGGGCTTCCCTGGTGGCGCAGTGGCTGAGAGTCCGCCTGCCGATGCAGGGGGCGCGGGTTCGTGCCCCGGTCCGGGAAGATCCCACATGCCGCGGAGCGGCTGGGCCCGTGAGCCATGACCGCTGAGCCTGCGCGTCCGGAGCCTGTGCTCCGCAGCGGGAGAGGCCACAACAGTGAGAGGCCCGCGTACCGCAAAAAAAAAAAAACCAAACAAACAAAAAACCTAACTCCTACTATGGCATTTTGTTCCCATTCTACCTTGGCTCTACTCTGATTTCCTAATTTTCTTTTGCACTCATTTTGACAGATCAAACCTCACCCTTTTCCTTAAACACACTATGCCCTTTTATTTTCAATAAATCTAGAATAAACAGTAACTCAGTGCAGCTTATTTTATTTTTATGAGCACCCTTATACAATTTAAAGCCATTAGCTAAACCTATACAGAAGTGAGGAAACAATCAGACAATACAGCCAACTCTCAATTAGCCTATTTTCATAGCCTTGTTAACATGGTCAGTGTAGACTAAATGGAGAAGTGAATAAGATGTTTCAACTACCT
Source organism: Tursiops truncatus (assembly GCF_011762595.2). NCBI lineage: Eukaryota > Metazoa > Chordata > Mammalia > Artiodactyla > Delphinidae > Tursiops > Tursiops truncatus. The sequence continues at coordinate 50,819,052 of NC_047047.1, forward strand.
GCTAAGCTTTTTCCTTACCATAAATTAATGTTAAAAGTCTTCAGTTACAGACTTATAACCCTCCTTTTGATCAACAGGCACAAAGAGAACTACAACTCAATCTTCTGCCCATCTATTCACATACTTTCTTTCATCTTCTAACACCTCTCTTCTCCACTTCTGCTGTTTCTCCTCTTGTACTTTTCTCTTTTCTCTGTACTTTTCCACTTCTGCTGTTTCTCCTCTTGTACTGCTACCTAAGTTTTCACAGCATCCTCTTTGTCCATCCTTCACAAGAATATCAGTATTCCTCTATCCCTCTTACTGGTAGAACACTTAAAAATTTACAAAGCACTTTCACATTTACTTGGTTCTTAGAACCTCATTTTTGGGGGATTCCAAAATCAACAAATACGAAATATGTGTAATAGTTTCTATATAATACATTAGTTACCCTTATAAGTAAAATATTTTCTTATATTTTAACTCACATTTGAAGAAATTACAGTTCAAAAAAATACAGCTCAGTGATTCATCTAACACACTGGTACTCCCTCTGCTTACAACTCTACAACCTCTCCTCACCTGCTCATCTCTTAAGACACAGCTCAGCCTTCCCGTACTCCCAGAGCAAGAACGTTAAGGCTGTTTCAATGCTATCCTAATGTTTTCACACCAGTCTTTCAGACCAGTAGAAGAACCCAGGTCGCTGGACGCCTACTCTGTAGTCTTTCCCACCAAAAACTATTTTCTTTGTTAATGTTACCCTTATTAATGCCCATTAATGATCCAGCATTTTATAAAGGCAACAGGAGAAACATTTTATGGGCAGCCAGCACTGCATTTAAGACTGTACACAAAACATCCCTAGATTTCCTTAACAATCAAGAATTTAAGGAATGTCTCTAAATCCTCTCAAAATATCTAGATACTACCTCTTGTGGTAATGACATCCAAAGTTGCCACAGCAAAGAAGTAAAACAACATTTCATAAACTCTAAATTAAATGATTACAAGTTTTCAAAGCTGCCTCCTAATATCCCGGAAATGTTTAGGGTTAACAATCAAAAGATCAGGGCCTTAGTCCCAATTGTGCCACATATTGGCCAACTTGGGAAAGTCACTTAACCTCCCTGAATCAAATTTCCTCTTTGATAAAACTGGATAATGCCATCCACCTTTCAGAACTGTTAAGAAAATTAAATCAAAGAATGATTGCAAATCACCTGGCCTGGAACATAACAGTCAAAAAATGGTAACCCCTTTTATAATTATTTTCATGTACAACATCATTCTTGTTTTCAGAACCATGTCCCACAACATTCAACATGTTCTTCCTAGGACTTTGTAGCCAGCCAGTAACTACAATAAATGCCTTCAAGGAAGTTATCTCCATGACTTCTGGATCCCCTTCCTGGGTCACAACTCAGCCTCTAAATATAATTTAGACTATCTCACTCTCTAACATCTCTAACTCTCACTCTCTAACATCTACATTGAAGCTAAGAAAGTAGTTTGCATGGTCTGTACTACTCAGTCCATGTACCCATGAATTTTCAATATGACTAACAGGCAATTCATAAGCCATAATTTTTTTTAACATCTTTATTGGAGTATAATTGCTTTACAATGGTGTGTTACTTTCTGCTTTATAACAAAGTGAATCAGCTACATATATACATATATCCCCATATCTCCTCCCTCTTGCATCTCCCTCCCTCCCACCCTCCCTATCCCACCCCTCTAGGTGGTCACAAAGCACTGAGCTGATCTCCCTGTGTTATGCGGCTGCTTCCCACTAGCTACTGTTTTACATTTGGTAGCGTGTATATATGTCCATGCCACTCTCTCACTTTGTCCCAGCTTACCCTTCCCCCTCCCCATGTCCTCAAGTCCATTCTCTATGTCTGCGTCTTCATTCCTGTCCTGCCCCTAGGTTCTTCAGAACCATGTTTTTTTAGACTCCATATATATGTGTTTATTATTTTTAAATATATAAAGAAAATCAACTTAATGAAAAACTGAGCAACGGTTGGTTGTTTTTATTATAGCATGATATTTACGGTATCTTTTGAAACCACATTTAATTAAATATTTTATTCACGTAATTAGATTTTGCAATAGACGTGAAGAAAAGGTCTGCATGTCTAAGTTCTACAGAATTCCGAAAAGCATGTCATGAGGCCAAAAATGGCCAACAAATTGTAATAATTTCATAATCTTTATTAAAATAATTTATCAGAAGAAGATTAGGAGCTGGTCACTCTCAAACATTAAAATTCTGTATCAATGAAAGAAAAAAAATAACTGGAAGCTTCTGATGGTGCCATGTAACTCTCTTAGCTCTGCTGGTTAGCATTACTTCAGAGTAAAGGGACGTATTTATCATCTGAAGTACCACCAACAGAATGACTGCCTGAGATCTAAAACAAAATAGGAAAAAGCAACTACTGGCATAATAAAGATGCTTTTGAGCTATAACCTGTTTCTGATTTTAATCTCAAACCTGTAAAATGGGTTCAATTCAATGAAACTCTAAAAATAAGGGCAATTTTTAAATATTATGTGATATACATTTTAAAAATAACTGAAATTAATGTTAAAAAAAAGAGGTCTAAAAAAAAGTAAGCTCATGTGTGACAGCTGGTAAGAAGCTACGTGGAGGTACAGGTGGTAAAGATGTTGTGAGAAGGAAAGATCACAAAAACGTGGTTGAATAAAAGTTAAGAGGACTGTAAACGGAAGACGAGCTGCTATAAAATCAACTGCAGAACCTGATAAGGAAGAAGTCCAGAATATCCAGGAGAAGAAATTCACCACTGTCACCATAAAGCACATTTGCTAAACCACATGTTCTTCAGACTAACTAGGCCTGGACTATAGCAAATCAAAAAGAACGAAACGTTATAAAATTGGAGCTAAGCAAATTTTATCACTAAAACCTAACAGTTTAATGAATGAAGTCATCAAAATATTCATTTAACAGAAAACAAGGTTCAGTGATTTTCTCAAGGTTCCATTGGGAGAAGGGGTTTGCAAATAATAATAGACCTTATAAAGCCCTGGTTTCCTCAGCTAAGTTTAATCAGTAGGACTCCAGAACTCACTGTATCTTCAGTAGAGTATCTGCAAATCAATTATTAACATTTTAATTCTAGAATAATGAAACTGCAACAGGGTCTCCCAATGACATTCAGAAAAACAGCCACCTTCACTCTACCTTGATAGGTACACCTAATTCAAGGTCCAAGGTGAGCAGAGTAAGGACTAAAAAAAATAATAAATGAGGGCCTCATTTGCACTAAGTGCCCCTTAAGGCAGACTGTTATTTATAAAATAAATATGATAAATACTGATCATGTATTTATCTGGGAATTTTCTGTAGCCACAAAGTGACTTCGTTAACAGCAAGGAAACAAATAAGCATACAAGTACCTGTACATACCTAATGAACATTACAAATAATATTTAATAATTGTTGCACCCTTTCTCTGTGCTAAGGAAACACTTTTAATCCTCACCAATACCCTACTGAGGTGGGTACTTTTATTAACCTCACTTTACATGTGAGGAAACGTAGGTACATAATGGTTAAATAACTTGCCAAGGATCATAATGTTAATTATACAAATCCAGTCTTTCCTACAACTATGATCAAAATCATGTTTTCCTAAGTATCATGTAATTCTACTACTGCTCTTTGCAAAGGTACCAAAATCCCTTTTAACATAACAAAACCCCCACACTTCCTTAAAATAATAATTTTTGTATAATTTATCTTGAAAATACTAGAGCCTTTTGAATTCTGAGAAATTTTTAAGCAATTAATTTTTAGCATAAAATTTAAAGCACACTAGCCTACTCTAAGAAGTTCATCTAATACTTCAATCTAGATGACAGTTTGTCTCTTCCCAATGAGAGGGGAACATCAGCACTTCCACTAACACTGCAGCATACTGTTTTAAACTGTGCAATGAAAGCTCATCTTGCTTTATGTCATTTCATGCATAAAAGTAGTCAACCCAAACTTCCCCATCCTTGGAAGGGAACAACATCACCCATAATCCTAAAACCACTTACAGTTGGCACTAGAATGCTTTAGAAATAAGCAATGTGAATGTCATAAAGTAGAAAAACCCTGGACTAGAGTTCAGAGACCTGCCCACCAATCCTGGCTCGTCGCTACCTAGAATTTTAGTCCCTTCCACTGGTCTGGGTCTCGGTCTCCTGATCTGCAACATAATCATATCCATGGTCTACTCTTCCAGCTCTAAAAGAAATGTGACTCATACACCTACATCTTTTTTCCAAGCTTCCCATTCTCATTCTGTTTAGTTATTACCACTACTTTGCAGGCATTAAGCGTTATTTTCCCTTAGTTTTACAATGGGAGAAAACAGCCCATTCTAAACAAAGGTGATAGGAGAAAGCCTTCCTGACCACTGGTTTGCCATAGATGAGTCTGAAGGTGCATAATGTAAAAGCTATTATAATGTTAAAAGGTGTTAGGTTTCAATATTTTAGGCTACTATTTTGTGTGCCAGTACATTCTCCCTAAAGACGGACAGTAAAATTCAAGGACAATAGGGAGAAAAAATTTAATTATCCATTATTTATTCAAGAACTAAGAAGGTGCCAACTGAATATATTAACACCTTTTTGCAGAAATGTTTTCTCTGATGAATTACATTTCACAGCAAAGGGAAAATACAATCTACAAAATTTTCTCATACATGTTTAAGTGCTCCCTTTAAAAAAAAAGCTTTTATTTTGTAAATTGTGAGGAATTAGTAAGATAACATATATAATTAAGAAAAGATTAAAAAGCTAGCTGTGCAATTCTTAGCTTCCTCTTCTCAGTGACATGAAGAACCTCCGTGGGCTGCCACAGAGGTGGATTCTGTGGACCAACCCTGGTATGCATTTTCTATGTTCTCAACTCTCAAGAGAATTATGCAAATACAAGATTATTAAAATTAAACTAAGCATCTGACATTAAGATTCCCAAATTTGCATACTGCTTTCTAGAGCTGCTAGCTTACCAACATCTTCCCAGTCCAACACTTTAAAAAGTTAAAATTGCATGACCTTGTAAAGAAACAATTAAAAGCAAGGGAAAGAAAGCATGTGAATTACTTATTAATCTTCTAGAATAAAAGCCAGTAGCAAACTGTAATAATACAGTCCAGTCTAAATGTTAAATTGGAAGTAAGCCACTGCTATGGATGGAGAGACCTGAAGAAAGGATCTTCAGCAGATGGAGAAGCTGCTACAAGAATTTCAAGGTGCAGTTTGAGAATTTCCAGCAAAACTACTAACTGGTATAACACCATCGAACGCATACATACCTTTTAAAATAAAAGATAACTGCCAAGGTCCACCTTTTGGTTGGAATGCCGAAAGAAAATGTCAGAAATCACCTCGTGACTCCAATACCCCGGCCTCTCAAAGTTCAGAACCAAGCAAGTTGTGTGCTTAAACTGTTTCTGAGCATCCTTTTTTAAATGCAACTCCCTCTCCAGAAAGTCATTTCGCTTCAGCTGCTTGAATCCCCAAATCCCAGCACCAAAGAATCTTAGGACCCCAAGTAGTTGCAGAGGGTCTTCCAGCGCCCGCCTGCGCATCCCTTTCCACCTCGGGTTAAACTCCGGAGGTGCTCCAGTCACTTCCCCCATCCAAGCTCCCCAGTTCCCTCTATCATCTCCGGATGAACCTCTCTTCTCGTCGACCTTGAGGACCCCCGGATCGGAGCCTTAGAGCCCCAAGTGACTTGGCGGGTGCCCCCTCCCCTGCAACGCGCGCAAATGCCCCACAGTCTCCGGTGACCTCCCCCCCGATTCACCACGACCCAGATCACGAACGCCCTCCGGCTAGCCCGGAGCGACCCCCTTCCTCTTAGGGGCCCTACGTTCCTCCAACCAGAAAAACAATTCAACGAAATGCATCAAGAGCCCACTGAGCGCAAGCTCCCACTACGCGCCGCACGGTCTGCACGGGGCTCGCGGCCCGGGTCCGCCGTCCCCCGCCCGTCGTCCTCTTCTCGGCCAGAGGGCCGGCGCTGCCTCCGCCCGGGGTGTGGAGGCGCCGGCCGGAGGCGGACTGCGCCGGGCGCAAGCACCGGGGGCCGAAGAGGCGGCCGCTAACGGCTGTGCGGGGGCCAGGGAGCACTCAAGGGCCGGGCCACCGGGGACACTCACCGGTCGGGGCGCGCGGGGCGGCCTCATCCAGGGGCACCTGCGGCCAGGCAGGACGGGCCCGGACGGCGCAGTCACCGAGAGGGCGAGTCCGCCCGCCCGCCCGCCGGTCCCGTCCCGTTCCCTCCGACTGCCCGAGCGGGCGCAGTCTCGCTTCCTCCGGACGGAGTCCGGAGACCCCAGCTCCGCCGGATGCCCCCGCCAAGCCCCCACCCCTTTCCCCGGCCACCTCCCCCTCTTCACCCTTTTCCCCTCCCCCCCTCCCCCAACCCCCACCGGAATGGAAAATACCTCCTGGGGCGGGGGGCGGCGGGGGCACGCCTCTCTGAAGGGCAGCCTACCGTGACCAATAGCAGACGGGGCTCTGGAGGGGCGGGATTCCTAACGGCCAATCCGAAGGCGTGTGGGTGAGGGCCGAAGGAGGGAGGCAGGGAGCGAGAGCGGGGAGGCCCGGGAGTCAGGGAGGTCCGGCCGCTCGGGTGCGCGCTGTGCGCGGCTGCCATTTTGGAGTCAGGCAGCTGCGACGGCGGCCGGGTCCGGCCCGGGGGAAAGGGAGGAGCCAGTCAGGTGGGAGAGAGGGGGTCACGTGGGCTTGAGAGGCGGGATAAGGCGGGCTGCGGCCGGAGGGGAGGGGTTGGCGGCGGCGAGTCACGGGGGCTGAAGAGGGTCACGTGGTCGGAGAAGGTCCAGAGGTGGGCTTGGGGGCGGAAGGTCAACCTTGAGGAGGGAGAAGCAGGAAAGCTTTGTCCCTGGTTTCAACTCTGTTAGGGAAAAGGAAAGGAAAAATGTTGAATGGAGGGCGTGAGTGCCCGGTCGGAAACTGTGAATGAGTCTCCCTAGCTCCCTCCAGCAAGGAGCCTCCCTGTTACTAAATTCCAAGATCCACGGGAACCAGGGCACTTCGTTTAATTCAAGCATTCCCATCCCCACTCCCAGCTGTCACAAACGTGACTCAATGATCAGATGGAGGAGTGTCTCCCACTTTTTGCTTGCACTTTGTATGGAAGGGCCCCCGCCCTAGAAATGGCTGAAAGAATAAAAGCGTAGTTGAGGCATTGTGCAGACGCCAGGACAGGCCATCTGGCCTTACAGAAGCCTTGTCGTCATTCACAAATTTACCCAACACTTCTGTGTTAGACATACCCCTGATCGTATTACAACGCCTCCAGACAGAACAAAACAAAGTTGACTATGAGACCCTGTCTAGTTCTCATCCTTATTTCAATTCATGCTTCCAGTACAGGCTAAATTATACTCCTTACTAACCCACTGAAAGTGCTTCTCTTAAGGCTACCAGTGACATCCATATGATCGAGTTCAAGGATCACTTTTTCGTTCTTATATGATCTCTTTTGCAGTTGATTCTATGGACTACATCCTTTTTCTCCTCCCCAACGTACCCCTCACCCCAGTTTACCTAAGACCATAAACCCTCAGATTGTATTTCTCTTCAGTTAACCTTTATAAATCGGTTCTGTGTTGGCTTTTTAAGAGAGTCCCAGGATCTGATCCTCAGTTGGTGCACAGTCATTCTACTGCACACTAGGTGGTCTAACCATTTTGATGGCTGAGTGTACCTTTAATGAGATCCCGATCTGCATACCTAAGTGCTTTTGGATATCTCCCTCCACGTGAATCTAATCTTGACATATCCAAATCAGAACTCAAATACCTACTAAGAAGACCGCAAACCTGCTCCTTCCCATCTGTTCTTTATCTTCTTTGATAACATTACCATTCATTCACTTAAGCACACCAGAATCTGCGAGCAGTCCTCCAGGCTACTCCCTCACAGCTGTAACACTTCCCTACCCCTTTGAACTTCATCATGCTGATTATATTTACTAAATGCCTTTTGTCTCAATTTCTACAGCCACTGCCTCACCTGGGCCATTTATTCATTAACCCAGTATTTACTAAGCATTTTACAATGTGCCAGGCATTTTTTGAGGTGCTCAGGATATAGTGGTAAACAAAAGGGACAAAGTTCCTGAGTAGGGTGAGACAAAGCATATATGAGTAAAGTAGCAAATAAATAATTCAGGGATGATACCCCAGTGCTCATAGCAGCACTATTTACAATAGCCAGGACATGAAAGCAACCTAAATGTCCATCAACAGAGGAATGGATAAAGAAAATGTGGTACTATATACAACGGAATATTACTCAGCCATAAAGAGGAACGAAATTGGGTCATTTGTAGAGACGTGGATGGACCTAGAGAATATCGTACAGAGTGAAGTCAGAGAAAAACAAATATCATATATTAACGCATATTTGTGGAATCTAGAAAAATGGTACAGATGATCTTAATTTGCAAAGCAGAAATAAAGACACAGATGTAGAGAACAAATGTATGGATACCAAGGGGGTAAGGGGGTGGTGGTGGGAGGAATCGGGAGATTGGGATTGACACATACCCATTATTGATATTATATATAAAATAGATAACTAATGAGAACATACTGTATAGCACAGGGAACTCTACTTAGTGCACTGTGGTGACCTAAATGGGAAGGAAATCCAAAAAAGAGGTGATTTTTGTATATGTATAGCTGATTCACTTTGCTGTACAGAAGAAACTAACACAACATTGTAAAACAACTATACTTCAATAAAAATTTTAAAAATAAAATAAATAAGCTATATTTCTTAAGGAAAAAAATAATTCAGGGGTGATATGTGCTATAAAGATCTCCCCCCACCCCAGAAAAACAGGGAAACCGGCAAGAACCTCCCGAAGTTGTTGCCCAGCTCTTCACCTCAATCTCCCCCGCCCCGCTCCCCCATGCCCCTCGGCCTCCCCACCCTGCTCAACACCTTCTCATCCTTTCCTCTTATTCTTGAAGAAAAGATAGCCCTGATCCTTTCAACTGGAGTGATTTTCTTTCCTTTCATCTGCCAGGACTTCCCCCTATCTATATGTTACAGCTGCCTTAATACAAATCCCCCAACTAGGAGATAAGCTACTTTGAGGGCAGGGATCACACCTTATACATTTTTATGCCTCCACAGGGCCTTGGCTCAGAATAGGTGCTCACAAAATGCATGTTGAAATGAACTGGTGAATCCCCTGACCCCTGAATCAGGCTGCCACAGAAGCATCTCCAGCTCAATCAGAGTGGAAGGTCAGTGAGCTCATCTATTAGAGTGTAGAGGCAGTTATGCCTCATGGCAGGGGGCAGGGTAATAATGAATGAGATTACCTCTGTTGGTCCCTTCCAGGCCTGGGATTCCATGATGCTGTGCCCCATGTCGCGCAGGAGTTGCATCATAAGCACTACTTTACTTGACAGTGCCCAGTACATGTGGGCAATTTAAAAGTATTCTTTGTTTCTGATGACGAGCTTCAAACCCAGAGCACTCTGGGTGAATTGCCAGGAGAGGCTCTGCAGGAGAAGGATTGCAGTTGCCACTTGACTCTATTTCCAGGCCCTTGGGTATTGCACCCCAACAGGGAATGAGATGATGCCAGTTCCGTCATAGTCATCGTAATTAAATCCAAGTTCTGGCAAAGGGCGGTGCGTAATTATGAAGTATTATTATGGTTTTTATCATTATTAGGCACCCAGCTGCCCAGCCCAGAAAACCACAGTAGTAAAACACAGAGAAGCCAAGCTCCTCTCCCAGCTGGCATGAATCAATACCAGGTGTATTGGCACACAGTCCTGCAGCTCTGCTCATCAAAATGAAACCTTCTGTCCCCTCTTTTTGGCAAGATAAAATTTTAAATGAATGAAAAGAGGAAATGTAAAGAAAGACCTTGCCACCACCTCTAAATGGAGTTCCTTTTTTCCATGTCCCCTGAATGATCTCTTCTCATCTACATATTTATTGTGTAAATCTTTTTCAACTTTATCCTTGACCTGCCAGCTTTCTAAACATCATTCTACAATGTCTCCAGAGGATGTATTAGTTAGGGTGGGAGTACAGAGTGCAGAAAAGAGTGCTTTTACTTTCAAGAAACTTATAATACAGACTAAATAATTCAGCAAATATAGTCAGGCTTGACAAGGCATCTGCCTTTTATTGAGCGCCTACTCAATGCCATACTTGGCATTTTCACATATGCTAACTGACTTGATCCACACCACCCTGCAAGGTGGGTTTTATTGTCCTTATTTTCTTCCAGGTCTCAAAGACTTAGTGACAGAACTGAGATTCTAACATAAATATGCAAATTTGGTGACTGTATACTCATGGTAGATGTGTCCACACTGGGAGATGAATATAGGTATCAGATACCACCTCCTTCTGTCAAATTAAAAATGGTTTTTTGAACAAAACAGATTTTAAGCTGAGCATTGAAAGGACAATTCAGAAGTGATGCTGAGGGAATGGTGCCAAACAAGGAGGCCAAATTGGCCATAAGCCTAAAATCAATCAATAAGGAGAAAGATTTCTTGTTCAGCGATGAGTCATATTATATTCTTCAAGTACATTTATTATCTCAGTTCTTCCAAATGAGGAAGTCAACCCAGGTGGTACAAGGGTGGGCTGAGGATGGAGGAGGGTGGTTTGGGGAGGGAATAAGTTTTCGAATGGAGAACTCCCAAATGGCCCATAAACTGGCACATTGGGCACTGGCTTCTGAAACAACTGGAACCATGGCAGCTTTCTCTGCTGCTTATCAGTTGTTTTTAACTGATGTATGTAGAACAATTTCTCATTCTCTTATTTTTTCTAAAACAATTGATTAACACATTTTTAAAAACTATTTAGCACTATGTTGTACAAGGCAGTTCACTTCTATTTTTAGTGGGTTTTTTTTCAAGGAGTTTAAGATTCAATAAAATGAACCTGTTTAAAGTGTACAGTTTGATCTGTTTTGAGACACATATACCCTTGTAACCACTACTGTAATCATGAAATAGAAAATTTACATCACCCCCAAAAAGTTCCCTTGTGCCCTTTTTGCAGTTGGAATTTTAATACAACTTATATTTTGGTTACTCTAAATCTAGATTTCCAGCTTCAACCTTGCTTTCAAATTCTAGGCCCATACTTTTAGCTACCTATTTGACATATCTACCTGGATACTACACACAGGTACCTCAAATCAAACAGGACGAAAAGATAAAGCAAGTGCTTTATCTTAGCTACAAGAAAACCCCCATCTCCTACTTCCAATTCCCTTCTCAAATCATTTTTCTGTATTCTTCAATTTGGCTGAGGTAGTCGTCATCTACTGAGTCATATAAGCTAGAAAATTTAAAAAATAATCTTCACTCTTCCCTCTCTTCAACCTCCCAAAAAAGTGATTCTACGTCACACAAACATTTTGTAATCAGTCCTTTCCATTTCCAGTATCCTCATTCAGACACATCTCCCTTGCATGATAACATAAAATCTCCTGACTAGCTTCTTCATGATCCAATTCATTCGACCTGCCACTCTAATTTTCTTTCGAAAACCCAGATCTGACTCTTTAAAACCTCTACGTTCAGAGACTGCCCAACTGCATACAAAGTGGCACTGAAAATCTTTCACCGTACGGTCCCAACCTCCCCTCCTGGATTCCTCTGCTCCCTGCCACATAAAGCATGCTATACATTTTCATCTTTCTGTGCATTTTCTCAGATCTCTGTCTGAAATGTGCCTCTTCCTCCACTGGGAAACTCCTCCAACTTTCACAGCCCCATTTATATGACTTTCCTCGGTAAAGTCTTCTCAGACCTCTCCAGATAAAAATAGTCTTTCTGTTTGTTACACTTGACCTCCCACAGCATGCTGCACATACATTTATCACACTGAACAGACAGAGTGGTGAAATAGAACAGGAGAGCTGAGTCAGAAGATCTGGGTCTAACTTAAAAATCTCATTCACCACTTGCTGTGCATCTGAGGCAAGTCACATAACCTCTCTGAACCTCAGTTATTTAATCTATAAAATTGGGATAACACATAATAATAACCCCCTCATAAGACTCTTCTGGTGATTAAATGAAATAATTATAAATGTGAATGTGATTTGCACTATACAGATATTAGAGCTATAATAACAAAGCTGAATCTTCTGATATATTGTGAGCTCCTTGAGTGCAAAACCAGCATCTGGTTATCTTTATATCCCTTCTACCTAACATAATGCTCAGACCTGCCTGTTGCCTAGACTGGTTTATGACATAAGTTACCATTTCTTGCAGAATCATATTCTCTCCGTTTACTCTCTTAGCCTACTTTGTACAATATAAAAGCCAATCATGACATCCTCATTTCTTTTTATAATTGTTTATTGCCTTTATAATTAAATAGTTTCATCAAAAGGTCTCTGAGGAAATGGAATATATAGTCTATCCATGATTAATTTTAAATGCCTTTGTTTTTATTCAACAAAAACTTTTTAGAGCCATTAAATGCCGGCCCTGTTCTAGGCACTGGTCATCCAGAGGCTAACAAGAGCCTTCACAGAACTTACATTAGAGTGGGGACGGTAAGCACAAACCAACAAATGAAGATGTTAATCTGTAGAGTCAAAGGCGCTACAGATAGAACAATGTTGAGGGTGGGGCTGATGGAACAGGAGTGGTCAGAGAAAGCCTCCCTGAGAAAGTGGCCTTTGAGCATCAGTAATGAGGAGACAATCCTACAGAAGGAAGGAGGAATAGCCTTCCAGGCAGAGGGAAGAGCACAGACAGAGGCCCTGAGACAGGAGAAGGCAAAGTAGATGTGAGGAACTGAAAGAAGGCCGACATGGTGTGGAAGAAGGGAGGGGTAGTGGAAGGAGGTGAAGTCAAAGAAGCAGACAGGGCTTGGAAGGGCAGGGTAAAGAGTTTAAATTGTATTCTAATTGTAATAGAAAGCTCTGAAGGATTTTAAGCAGGAGTATGATATGATTTGATTGTTTTTTAAAAGGATCTCCCTAACTACATATGGAGAATGTGTTCTGGGGGCAATGGGAGAGAGGATCAGAAAGTGGCCTAGTGATTTTGGTCCAGACTAGAGATGGTGGTGGTCTGGATTAGGGTGGTAGCCTGAAGATTGTAAAGAGTAGTAGGTTTGGGTGTATGTTTGGCAGATAGAATTGACCGGTCTAACTGATGGATTTAGTGACAGTGAGTAAGGGAAAGACATTAAAGATCACTCTTAGGATTAGGAGCTAAGCAGTGAGGTGGATAAAAGTTCAGTTTACTGAGTTGACACAGTGCCTACGGAGGCGCTGTGTTAGGCTCTGAGAATACAAAGCCCACTAAGACACAGTACTTGCTCTCAAAAAACCCAGGCTAGTGGGGAGGTCTGCCTCCTACCCCGGTGATTTCTGTGGGATGTTTTAAGCACAATGTCAGAGCTCTGCACAGAGAGTGTCAGGAAGGAGCCCCTAGTCTCCACTGAGAGTGTCAGGAAGGAGCTCCCATGTCCCCTGCATTGGCCCCTAGTCTAGTCCAGCTAAGTGAACCAGGACGCCTACTCTCTTGGGAAGATAACGGGCACTTTCTTGGCTTTTGTGAATATGTGCAGCAATCCACATTCTAGATAAAACTTTAATTTAACTCTTTATGTATAACTTTCCATAGTTGTCAGCAGCATCTTCCAGGATCTTGGATTTTTTTTTTTAAGAGAAGAGGAAGGAAGGATATGGAAAAACAGCCAGTAGGTTAAAGATGCTGGACAGAAGCAAGGTGCTCAGCTAACAGGAATGGGAATCAGTATGGTCTGAGCTTCTGCTGTACCCACCTACTCGTACCAGGCCAATAGTAGACCTTTGGTTGACGATGAATTCAGATTTCTTCTTCTTTTTATTGTAATTGTAACTGGAACTTTTATGAGGTTACCATATGACTCCTGAACGACTTTTCTCAAGCTTTTTTCTTTCTGGTATTTATTTAATTTTTAATATTTGACCGGCTGATATATTCACATGTTTCAAAAATCAAAACAAAATTAAAAGGTATATGGTGAAAAGTCTCCCTCCCACCTTGCTTCTTCCACCCCATTCTCCATGCCCACCCACCCTCATAGGTCAAGATAACTATTTATATTGTTTTCCCATGTGTCCTTACAGTGTTTCTTCACACAAATACAAGCAATTCTTCTTTCTTCTCTTCCTCCCTTCTTACACAAGAGGTGGCATATTATATCTCCTGATCTGCATCTTGCTTTCCCTCTGACAATGTCTCTTGGAGATCTTTCATATCAGTACTAAGAGAGCATCCTCATTCTTTTACACAGCTGCATAGCATTACACTACAGTTTATTTAACCATTCCCCTATTGATGAACACTTGGGCTGTTTACAATCTTTGCTATTTGTTACAAACAATGCTGTGATGAATAACCTGACACGTATGTCTGCAGCTTTATCCGTAGGATAAATCCCCAGAAGTCTCCCAAACACTTTAATAAAATCTTCTAAAGGAATATTCTAAGGTGGTATGACTAGATTTCCAAAGTAGAACCTTAGCTTTCCAAGGATTAACTCTCACGTTCCATTAAGAATAGTTCCTCATTCGTTGGCCTGTAAATTATATCCTTGTATTTTTTCCAAAAAGGAATTTTTTAAAATAAATTTATTTATTTGTTTATTTTTGGCTGCATTGGGTCTTCATTGCTGTGCACGGGCTTTCTCTAGTTGCGGCGAGCGGGGGCTACTCTTTGTTGCGGTGCGGGGGCTTCTCACTGCAGTGGCTTCTTGTTGCGGAGCACGGGCTCTAGGTGCGCGGGCTTCAGTAGTTGTGGCTCGCAGGCTCTAGAGCGCAGGCTCAATAGTTGTGGTGCATGGGCTTAGCTGCTCTGTGGCATGTGGGGTCTTCCCGGACCAGGGCTCGAACCTGTGTCCCCTGCACTGGCGGTCGGATTCTTAACCACTGTGCCACTAGGGAAGCCCCAAAAAGGAAATTTTTTAAATATTTAATCTTTCTCCTGCAACCAGTAATAGCTGGCATAATGTTTTAAAAAAGAAGAAAAAAGAGAATAAAATTCAGCTTGATTATGCCCCAGTTAATGAATTTTAAGCTCTAGAAAATACTTGAGTTTTCTTAATTCAACCTATAGAAGCATCTCTAGAATGAAGTCTCAGATGGAATTGATGGGTTTGGAGTTGAGAACTTGTAAGGTATGCACTGCCCCAAACAGCTCTAGTGCTACCCTAGCCCCAGGGTCAAATATCCTTCAGCCATTTTTTATTAGCACCCCTTTATATTTCTCTTTGTAATTCTTCAGTTTTCCATAGTTGCTTTTGGAAAATAGGTTTAATGCCTTGGTGAAATGGGTAGACTTCGGTAAATGTGCTTTATAACTGAGCCATGTAAAGTAAGTATCCTGTCTTTACACTAGCCACCACCCATACTTTTTCTTATTTATTAGATTCCAGATACATGAGACCAGGATGGAAGAATCCTAGGGCACTTAATTTACATGAACTATTTAGGAGAGCATATACAGATGTAGAAATATGTACAAGTAACGTGTCAGTGAGAGCTGCCACTTAAAAAATATATGTATACATCTTAAGAAGATAGCCCGTCCATATTACTATCATTATTAGAAAATAAAATTATCTTTCCACATAGAACTTCTCTTTGGTTCCATTTTATGTGTGGGGAGGTTTGTTAATTTGCTTGTTCGTTTTAATTGTAGCATGAAAGGAAGTATTTAAAAACAAACCATGAGGGACTTCCATGGTGGTGCAGTGGTTAAGAATCCACCTGCCAATGCAGGGGACATGGGTTCGAGCCCTGGTCCAGGAAGATCCCACATGCCACAGAGCAACTAAGCCCGTGGGCTATGATTACTGAGCCTGCACTCTAGAGCCTGCGAGCCACAACTACTGAGCCCGTGTGCCACAACTACTGAAGCCTGCACACCTAGAGCCCATGCTCCGCGACCAGAGAAGCCACCGCAATGAGAAGCCCGCATACTGCAACTAAGAGTAGCCCCCACTCGCCGCAACTAGAGAAAGGGTGTAGCAACTAGAGAAGGCGTGTAGCAACGAAGACCCAACACAGCCAAAAATAAATAAATAAATAAATTTATTAAAAGAAAAAAAACCCCATGAAATTGACAAGTTTCAGCCAACAGCCATCTAGAAAGCTTTCCTTAGCTCTAAAGCTCTCTTTGTCAGAAATCACAAAATCTACAAATTGTAGAACTAGAAGTGTACAATATCTCTGAAGAGTATCTAGCCCCAGCTCTAACTGAAACTATCTTCAATTTTTAAATGTCTCACGTGAGGATTCTACAGTCTCTCTTTTGGCCATTACGCCCCCCCCCCCTTTTTTTGTTTTTAAATTAATTAATTTTTAAATTCCTTCTCATATATTTTGGTTTCTCTATTTGCAATATTTATCCTTCAAGTTTTCATTAAGCACTAACTCTTCTATGTGAACATTAGGAAATGTCAATCTTACATTCTCCTTTTTTCTCTTCAGTTGGTAAGACTTGGACTCTGTCTTTAGGAGATAGCCAGAATTCCTGCTTAAGTGAGGAATAATACTCGATAAAATTATTTGTGCATCTGGTCCCTGAGTATTTGTAGAGAACATCAGTTCTACTGACCATACTCTAATTTTGTTCTGGGGACTCTGGACCTCCATACTCTCAGGGCTTGGGGAAAATAGCAATATCTCTACCCCCATGCCTCAGGGGTGAAACATGTGACCTTGGTCTCGGTCATCAGTATATCCTATTCCCCTGGTCACAGTGATCCATTCTAGATCTACTAGAAAAGTTGGCTCTGGATTTGAACCTAGAGGTAAGTAGCAGCTTGCATCCATATTGGGTTCACGAGGTGAGAGATTGCCCAAGAATGGAGTCAATGTTGAAGATGCTGAATTGAGAAATGGAGAGAGAGAAACCAAGTCCTACGTCATACTGTTTGAGCCCTGGATCAAGCTTCACCTGAACCAGATACTCTAAATTATTCAGTTACACGAGCCAGTAAATTTACCTTTTTGACTAAACTACTTTGGATTATGTTTTTCACCTCTGGAGAGCAAAGGATTTTTAGTTGATGCAACATCTTCAAACAAAATTAGACAAATTAAACTCATGTTGTTCCCACGGTTTGCCAAATTACATGATTTCCCCAGCTAATACACAGACTCCTTTCTTCTTGCATCTAGAGTGAATCTACCCTTGCCGCATACCTGTCTAGACACCAAACCAGAATTCTCTTCCCCTTCCCCTAAAGACTCCTCCAGTTCTATGTTTAAACCCAGCCCACTGGTGAAGTTAAAGAAAGAAGGGAACAGATGGCAACCTGATTCATATTCCTCTTATAGGGAATTAAGCCAATTTATTTTGGGGGTCAGTTCCAGTTCAGTTTCAGCCATGAATGAGAGTTGTTTGAATCCATTTCTGGTTTAGGCCTGTAATCATCTGCAGTAATCCAAAGTCCTTCACAAGGAGAAAATACTTGGGGGAGTTAAAATTTTGTTCCAGTTTGACAGAACTATGTAACGTAGAATCAAGTTGCACCCGTCTTGTTAGGCATTTTGTGCTAAAAGAGGTAGCATATGGGCAGGAGAGGGAGGTGATTAATAGTATACTTAATACGAAAATAATCAGCCTAGACTGCATCCGTAATAAGCTGTGTCATAAAATCTACTCTTTGGATTTGCTTTTAATGTTTCTAATCCACATGAGAGCATATTTTGAAATATCGTATAGTATCCACCCAATCACTAAAAGATAGGTTGAAACATACTTGGAAAATTTTGCCTCTTTTAGAGGAGCAAGTGTCTTGTAGGTGAAACATTTATGGCCTGAGTTTGAAAATTTTTTCTAATTAAAATGATAGTCTGTCAATATCTCAAGGCACTAAGACTTAGTGAACAATTTGGGGACATTGATTATCCTCTAAAATAAAAAGTAAAAATCTAGGTTTAGAATATCAACTGGGCCTTATATATATATATATATAATCATTATATATTTATAATATAAATAATTTCAAGACACTTACAGAATGCTCAGCTTGTTCCAGGATATTTTTTGTTAGTGGGTGGTATACAAACAAGAGATAGAAAGACAGATGCCATCTATATATTTTACAAAAACACCTCTTGCTGGTGCATGTGTAAGCAGGGAGTCAGATTTGACAAAATGTGAAGAGATGTCTTACAGATGGCACACGTGAGCAGAACAGGTCTTCCCAAACTGATGAGGCTGTAAAAGCAGTTGTCATGAGTATGTGCAAGTCTGTCACACCTGTCCTACAAGGAAATTCCCACTCGTAAATATGAACCTTCAGAATCAGAACCCAAGGCTAGCTGAGCTTAGTTCAGTTTTCCATTAGTTCAAGAGAGACTATGACCACCAAAATGGATTGCATGTCTTTTTGTGACTCTTCTGAAACTTTTATGTTTCCCCTGTCTCTGTGCTATTTGAGGTTAAAGTTTAAGATTAAAATCCTCTTACTTGGTCCTCAAAGAAATAACCATAATTAATCTTATAGCATTAAATTCATTGGTGATGTGCTTTGAAGGGGATAAACTCCTGCAAAAATAAACTGCAAAAAGGCTTGGATATACAGAATTTCAATGCTTCAAATGATGTAATTTTCTATAATATTTAGCATGCCAGTTTTAGTTTGGTATTTGTATAATAGGAGATTTCGAAGAAAAAGCTAAAGAGAGGCTAATTTGCTTGGTGGTGCTTCTGTTCTTTTGTTCTTTTAGAATCTAAAATTAACCAACATCTGCAGTGTCAACAGGGACTCCATATGGTATCCAAGTTTGTGCTTTTGCTAAATAATGCATTTGAGGCAATGTAATCTGAGAGGAATTCTGAGGTGATAATGAGTAGACTGTAGACTGCCTTATATTATATAGCACTTTATAGTTTCAAAATGATTTAACAACTAGGACCTTTTTTGATCCTCACAACAACATTAAGAGGCAACAAGATCAGGTATTTTTTCTTATTGTCGAACAGATGAGAAGACAGAGGTCCAAAGTATGGAAGAGAGATGTCCAGAGTCACAAACTCGGTGAGTAGCAGAGTGAGAATGAAACCCTGGCCATCTGGTTCCTAATCTAATGCCCTTTCTACCAAATTACTAGGATCAAGTTATTGACAACTCAAGTTAAAATAGCATGTTTTCCAAATAATAGATACCACAAACAACTCTGTAGGGAAATGGAAAGGACTCAATACCAGAAACTAAATAATAAACATGTATGTTTAGTTTCCCAGACTTTAATGGATTTCATTTGATCAATTAAGTTCACAGATGATTTCCACTGAAGTTCATCCTGGTTACTCTTGTGATTTCCTATTTTACCTACCAAAAAAAGTTTTCATCAAAATGCTTTTTCTTCTGTGAAATCATACCTCATAAATCTTTATTTGTCATATCTAGAAAATTCAAAAATTTTCCAGTCAGAGATGTTGGAACTAAGTGTTTTCCTGCCAGTAATAAATTATAATTTACATCTACCTGAGTTTTGAAACATTTTGTCTCAAGTCAAACTTCTGTAAATGTCTACATCGTAGCAATTATTCAGGATTTCTAGGACAAGAAAGAAAGTCGTTTAAAGTCAAAGAATTTATTAGCTTGTGACTGATACACAGGCACAAATTTAGAAGAACCCTATTTTTGAAAGCATAAATAACATTATTGCCAATCCATTTTACAGAAATTTCTAGCTATGTAATATTACCATTTCTACTTTTAAATGCAGAGAAATTCAGAGGCTTCCATTTCTTCAAAGTTGGAGGCTTAAAAATTACGAATGCTGGCATTCTTGAAGAGGAACACTGTGAGTTTGTTATAACAAAAGGTACTGGCGTTTGTAAACATTGATAGGCAGATAGCTTTCCAACAAGTGGAAACACAGAACTATACTGGCAACAGGAGCAGCCAGCAAGCGTTTTAATCGTGATTTGGCTCAGTCTATGCTGGTTCTGACTTCACAGAAGTTCATCTTTAGGAAGCACCTTCTACGAAATGGAAAGCTGGCAAGAAGCAGCACTTGAGATTGCTGACACTGAAGCAACCAGAGCTTACAGAAAACTGAAAAAAATATTTTCCCCATTATTGTTTGGATATGTCTCAAAGAACCCCAAACAGAAAAGCAATATTTAAATTTGATATTGTCCAAAATATTCTTGCAACTCTAATACCCTACCTACTCCATGTCCAGGATTGGTGGAAATACACTAAGCATTTTTGAAAAGGCCATCTAACCGAAGCAGAAGAATGCTATCTTTCCACTCATGAGCATACTTGGATATGGGAGTGAAAAAGAAGAGAAATTGGGAGAAAGAGACAAAGGGAATGACTTGGAATGTACTTTGCTAGAAACAAGTAATTGGAAGGAATTGGGGGGAGTTGGAGAATTTGGGTAGAAAAGCCTTCAGAGAGGGGAGGTTTAAACCATTTGACTAGGCAATAACTCCATCTGGCTAGTAATGGGCATCTGTAAGGAAAGAGCCAAGGGTGATAGAAGGGAGTGACTATGGTGGTACCATTTGGAGGTAATCTGACTGCAGAGAAATGGCGAATGCAGAGATAGGGACAAGGCAACAGCAGGAGGAAGGGAAGTGCCCAAGGTGCCATGAGAACCCAGACTGCAGTTGTTTTTTCTTCGCTTATTCAGTCAAATCTAGATTTTTCTCTCCCCTCTCCTACCATCTCTACACCTCTGCCCCCCACTGCAAGAAGAATCTGTGTTCACAGGCCCAAGTTTGTTTAACTTAGTCCTTATTCACCACTGAATGATTTGTGGAGACTGGGACTGGTAATCATTATTTAGCAAGGACTTCAGCATTAATCAATCAGAACTGGAATGATATAACTTTGTTCCCAGTCAACCCACTCACAACCACAGACCTTTTTGAGCTACAGCGTAGTAATGTGTTCTCTTGGCAATTCTGCTGCTGATTGATGGACTGGACTGAAAAGTGTTGGAAGGGCCAACGCAACTCCCACAATAGGCCAATGCTTTTCTGCCAGACTGGCTTTAAAAAAAAATTTAAAAAGCAGCTGATCATGTCAATATTAGCCAATACCTGTATTGTCTTCCTGAATTATAAAGCACAACAGTACATCCTGTTCTCTCACAATTCATTATTAGAAGAAAGAATATGAGGAAGAATTAGACCATGCCTATAATATACAAGATAGGTAGACAATCCTGTGCACTCCTACCCTGCCCGTTGGAACATGTCATTTGCACACTGACACGGTAATGGTTACTCTCAAAGTTAGAGGCAATATCACTCCCTCTTCCTCTCCCTGCCTAGAGGCAGTGGCTCTCAGAGGCAGTGCGACAAGGACATGGTCTTGCCAGCTGATGCTAAGAAGGACCAAAGACTTAACTACATACATATAGCTCGTTAACCTGCCTCTCCCAAATCACCCAATCCACATACATCCTTGCCAAAGGAGGAATCAGGTTCCCCAAGGTCATTCTAAGGATGATTGTGGAGGGCTGGACCTATGGGACTTTGCCTTCTTTTCTCCACAGACACCCTTATGATGGCTTTTTGGGGCTTGTGCACTCTCAGGAAACTGATTTCTCTTCTGTGAAAATATCGAGAGCCTGGAAGAATGGAACACAACATGATTGATTCCTGAATCCCTCACCTTGTTGGATACGCCCCAGGGTTGAGTTGTTACTGCTGTCACAAATAATTCAGCCCTGAATGAATGAATCAACGTGTTTTAAAAAGTTTCCGAATATGTCTAAAACACTAGGTGCAGAGACTTTAATGCCAATTAACAAGGGCAATTTAGAATAGAACAGAGGTAGGAAATTAGGAACGTGAAGAGGCACTGTGATATAGTAGAAAGAGCCAGCTCTGTCAGTTACTAGTTGTATGCCTTTGGTCATTATGCCCATGTTTCAGTTTCCTCAACTCTAAAATGAAAGGAATTTGGTGAGAAAAACTTTTGAGAAATACTCACTTATGTTCTCTCTCTGTATTTTCCCTTGGGTTGAATTCACCAAGGGTTTACTCTTGCCAGCAGTCCTTGTCATACTTCTCCCTCACCAGCCCTTTCTGGCCTCCATGTTTTTTCACTGGTGATATTTTATTGAGAAAGACTGGTGGCACCTTGCAAAATATCATATGCTCTCTCCCAAATCCTTGAATATTTTCTTCTAGGTTGGAAAGGAGTATCTTTCTTCTTCAAGTACCATATCTGATGTCTGAATTGCCCTGAGGAGCAACTTAGAGTAACATCACAGAGCTAGAGGACTGAGTCTTCGCTTAGCTTCTCTGGGGCCATGTGCTAATTAAACAAACGAACAAAATAAAATTTAACAAATTTTTTATGCATGTCTTTGTTGTTGTTGCCCCTGTGGTTTGATTGGTGAAGAGTACGTTTACTATGTCAGGTCTGTGCTACACTTAGAAAGGGGTAAAATACTTAGTGCAAGTAAAAACCTTGCAGGATTGGTTGCCAGCTTTTTTGATCTCTTATTTGACATGATCTCATGTGTGTTTTTTTGTGGTAGAAGACATATATTGCTATGCTCTTCTAAGGCCATTTTCCTCACATTGCGTGCATCTCTCTTTAAATATTTTAGAAGGAAAAGTGATGTATTTTTTTGTTTGTTTTGTTATTATTATTATTTGTAATTTAGAGAGCCTAAAATCTATTCTTTTTAACGCTTTAACTGTGTTTAATGCATTGTTCATTTTTTTTTAATTAATTTATTTTTTTGGCTGCATCAGGTCTTAGTTGAGGCATGCGGGATCCTTCGTTGTGGCATGGGCTCTTCATTGTGGCACACGGGTTTCTCTCTAGTTGTGTGCAGGTTTTCTCTCTCTAGTTGTGGCACGTGGGCTCCAGGGCACGTGGGCTCTGTAGTTTGTGGCACGCGGGCTCTGTCATTGAGGCACGCGAGCTCAGTAGTTGTGGCCCGCAGGCTTAGTTGCCCCGCGGCATGTGGGATCTTAGTTCCCTGACCAGGGATCGAACCCACATCTCCTGCATTGGAAGGCGGATTGTTTTTGTTTTTGTTTTTGTAGTACATATTATATTCATGAGTCCTGTTTTATTCATAACTGAACCATCATTTTGGACTGTCATAGCCTTTAATAATAGACATTTTTCCCTAAAGTAATGCATAATCATGGTAGGGATCCTGGAAAATATAAAGTATATATATGATATACCAAAGTGTAGATAAAACATGATCCTACCAGAGATAAATACTACCAGCATATTGTCATCTGTCTTTCCATGGCTGGATTGAATATTTTAATGTAGCCCTTATCTGAGTCTGTCTTGCACTTCTTTTTCTTTTTTTTTTAACATCTTTATTGGAGTATAATTGCTTTACAGTGGTGTGTTAGTTTCTGCTTTATAACAAAGTGAATCAGTTATACATATACATATGTTCCCATATCTCTTCCCTCTTGCGTCTCCCTCCCTCCCACCCTCCCTATCCCACCCCTCTACGTGGTCACAAAGCACTGAGCTGGTCTCCCTGGGAAGGCGGATTCTTTATCACTGGACCACCAGGGAAGTCCCAGAGAGCCTATAATCTTGATTCAGTCAAAATAATCTTTGGATCCCTTTGTGTTTCATGCCAAATAGGCTTTCTCAGAACTTGGTAAACAACATAAAACGGTATTCAGAAATCTTCCCTTTCCACTTATCTTTCTAAATTCTCCCATATAGCTGAGGAATTGCCATTCTGAGACGTGGTGGGGAGAGGAGGGAAGAGCACCCCTCTAATTTCAGGCCTCCTAAATCTGGATTCCTTATGTTGTTCAAAGAACAAGTATTCTGACAATTCTGCAAAAAATAATGCAAATATTGTTCTCCCACTACTAAATGTGGTCATATGGTCTATCTCTTAAAGTAGAATTTATTCCTTCTTTTTTAATTAAATGAGAAATAAAAGGAAATCATGCACAAGCTTTCAGAGCAATGACTATAATATTAAAAATGCAGTTCCAGCCAGAAAAAGAAAAGAAAAAATGTTGAAATGTGGAAATAATATGAGATCTTACTCAAGTAGATTCTTATGCTCCATCCAAGAGCTGAAAGAATTAAGAAAAACTTTAAAGAAAGGTAGAAGAATGCAGACAATGGAGAAAAGCAGTCAAGGACAGAAAATAATAAGTGTATAGAGTAATAAATTGGAGTCTGGGATGATTCTTAACTAAATCACTTTCAAATTGCAGTTTTCAAATTAAAAATGAGATTGAGGGACTTCCTTGGTGGCGTAGTGGTTAAGAATCTGTCTGCAAATGCAGGGGACATGGGTTCGAGCCCTGGTCCGGGAAGATCCCACATGCCATGGAGCAACAAAGCCCATGCCTCACAACTATTGAGCCTGTGCTCTAGAGCCTGTGAGCCACAACTACCGAAGCCCACATGCCTAGCGCCCGTGCTCCACAACAAGAGAAGCCACTGCAATGAGAAGCCCACGCACCGCAACGAAGAGTAGCCCCCGCTCGCTGCAACTAGAGAAAGCACGCGAGCAGCAACGAAGACCCAACACAGCCAAAAATACATAAATAAATAGTTATTTTTTTTAAATATGAGATTGAAAAAACTCAATGCCAGAAAACAAAATGAATTTGTAAAGAAAGCCCATTTTGAACTAAGCCTTCACAGATAAGGTCACCTCACTGGAAGGGTTGAAACCAAACAAAGTGGCACAGGTGAGGACATTTGCTAAAAAACAAACCATCATGACTTTACTACATCCACCCGATGTGCCAGATATTCTCCCAAAGGCAAGTGTCTTTCCTTAGGTGGTCTACTTCCAAAAGGGATGGGATTTAGTCAACCGTATTAATTCTATGTTGCTGTGTAACAAATATCCCCAAACTGAGAGCTTACAACAATATGTATTATCTTACAGTTTCTTTCTGTCAGGAATCCAGGTACAGCTTAGCTGGTTTCTCCCACTCAGGGCCTCTCACAAGACTGCAATCAAGGCATCAGCTTTTTAAAAATTATAAAAGTAAAATATATACATACTTTTGAAAAGTATAAAAGCATATAAAATGACAAGTGAATTCTCACCCTTTGACTCCATCCCTAGTCCCACCTCAACTTTAAAGGTAAAGAATTTAACTGTTTCTTATTCTTCCAAACATTTTAAATGCAAATACAATGTGTGTCTCTGTGTGTATTTACCCACAAGGGATCACAGTAATATTGTTGTATACCTCTCTCTTTTAAAAACTTAATGATATGTCTGGGAACCCATAGACCAGACCCATCTCATTTTTTTTCTTGACTGCATAGTATTCTGTGGTATGGCTGGCTGTATCATAATTTATTCAGAGTTCCCACCTAACAGACATTCATTTCCACCCCCACCACCCCCAACTTTTTGGCAATTTCAAACAGTAATGCAATGGGCATGCCTGTCTTTGCATACTTTGGTGAGTATATCTTATAGACAAATCCCTCGCAGTGGAATTGCTAGGACAAAGGATATGTGCATTTAAAATTTTTAAAGCCTCTTTTTATTATAAAATACAAATACAGAAAACCAAACAAAGTAAATGCAGAGCTTAATGGATTGTTATAAGGCAAGGCCCCTTTACCCATCACCCAGATCAAGAAACAGACCTTTGTCAGCAACGAAAGAAGCCCTCCATATGCTCTGTGATCAAAACTCCCTCCCTTCCTGAAAATAACCACTATTCTGACTTTTATAGAAATCACTTCCTTCTATTTTTTTGTGGTTTTACCACCCAAGTGGCATCCATAAACACGATAGTTTAGTTTTGTCCATTAAAAAAACCTTTGATGTATCTTTTAAATCTCTTTAAATATGCAGTTTTCCCTTCCAAATGTTTCTTTTCCATGCAATTTCTCTGTTGAAGAACTCAGGGTTGTTGTCACATGAGCCCACAATGCTTTCCAGTGAATACCCCTCAGCTATTGTTGAACTTTCCTGTCCCCAGATCTTTCGGATACGCTGTTTCTCTTGGATTTCTCTGCTTCCTCCTGCACAGGTGCTGATAACATGCAGGTCTGCTGGCTATCCCCTTTCATTGATATTTTGATATTCATGGAGCTACTTTGTCACCTAGCTTTACTGTAAATACTTTCAAGGGTTTTGAGTTTTGCTACCTAGTTACTTTGTTTTGGGGAAGGGATCGGGGGCATTCAAAGCTATGCTACCACTTCCTCCATCTTCCCAGAATTCCCTCCTCGCTTTAAAATTTGGTAGATATAACCAAATTACCTGGAGGATGATGTGCTTTCTGTGGACATTTGCTTTAAATTAATACACTTCCTATTCTTAAAGAGCAAAAGGAAAATAGTGAATATTCTAGGAAGAGGCTGTACGTCCTGTGCATTTTCATTCTGAACCAAAAGTCTGTGAATAGGTATCAGAGAGCTTTGTAAATAAGAGCTGGTGGGATCTTCAACTCTGTAGAATTTTTATAGAATCTTTATGGACTGCTCTGAGATGAATAAGGCAGCTGGAGGACAGGGAAGCATACTGCCTTTCAGAGGCCCAGTCAGGAGGAAGGTGCACATGGATCCTTCCATAATCCATAGCATCTTTGAAGCAGAAACTGAAGATCTCTGTGGGGTCATTTGTATATAAATATGTTGAAGGAGTTTATTTGGGCATCTCTCAAATCACAAGTCATATGTCTGTGTTTTTTCAGCTTTCTTCAAAAAGTAAGTCAGCAGGAACGGACAGTTGGTTTTTATTATATTCTTCTATTTCAACAGGATTCTCATGAACAACATGTAGCTTCTGACAGGGGCTTTCATTATGTTCTCAAAAAAATTGCTTCTTTTGTCCTCATATTTTGTTTATGTCTATACTGTAAAATTGAGTCCAAGGCCTCAAAAATTAGCAACGGACATAGTATTGTCTACTTAACTAGTGCAGACATTTAAGAAAAAGAAAACATTCTGTATTTGACTATCTTTCCAGACTGATGTGTGGAAGGGTTCCTAGTCATTGACTAATTATATATTTTAGAATATTAGACTCAACAATCTTCTTATGCTTGGGTCAACATTTGTCCCTGTGAATTTTGTGTTCACTCCCAATACTGAAATATGATGCCACCTGCTCAGCGGCCTGAGTATGTAAAGGTGAAGATCCCACTTACATGTCCATGCAGCCCTATTGGCATTGAACCTGTCACTAGAAAACTCAGGATAAAAACTCAGTAGAGGCTTTCTTTGGGAAGTTTTGAGGGCAATGATGATTCCCTAGACTAAAAGTACTTAGAGTGGACAGTTCAGTGAAAGATTAAAGACACCCTGGACAATTTTCCAATTTTAATAAGCTTTTTTAAAAAAAGCTTTTCCTGAGTGAATGGATACAATGCTGCCTTTTTTGAAGATACACCAATGAAACATTAAAACGCATAATTTTCTAGAACTAATTAATTTACTTAAATATATATCGCTGTCATATTTGTGTTAATTCTGCAGAGTACTAGCCCTCAAACTATCTAGAAGGTCCCAAAGGGTATATTACCTCCTAAAAACTTAAAACCCATACACTCCATCCATTCCTCATCAATTCACCACATGATTTCTATCCATCCAACAAAAACATTCATAGAGCTGACTAAACTACCACTAGACATCTGCAGTAAGAAGTATAACCTATAGGATAGTGAGGTATTTCTCATGTAGTTATCAGAGTAAACCCTCATCATTTATTTACTATACATTTCCTATACACAGGGCGCCATGCTAAATCATAGGCAATGTTGTGGAGTCTATTTTTAAAGTATTTAATTATTACCTAAATGTAAGTTTCACAATTGACGTTTGTGAAGTATGAAATGTCAAAAGCTGTATTTTTAAGTACGAGGCACAGAAGATACTGTTAACCGCTAAAATTTATCTGGCCTAAGAGACCTACTTTCCCCCTGCTGCATTGGCTACACATTTGTTGGAGAGTGGGAAGTCTTTTCTTTTTGTTGTGTTTTCAACATATACCCAGTGGAAAAAAAAAAAAGAAAGATGACAAAGAACCCCTATGGGCCAGAAGAGAAAATGGAGTTTAGTGAGGGAGTAGAAGTATGGTCAAGAGAAAAATTTGGATGTGTAGGGAATAAGGAGAGGGTTTGTTGATTTGTATTTTGCAGGAGAAAAGGAAGGATATGTTGGTTTTCTTTTGTTTTGCATGTTTGTTTATTTTGAGCACGTAGATGAGTGCTTAAGTGTACACAGCAAACCAAAATCAGGGAATAGAATGTAGCAGTAGACAAGGAGTTTTGAAGGAATGTTCTAGACAGGTGTTTGCTTCAGTAGAGGTGTTTTGTTTGTTTTTGCAGTAAGGAAATTTATATAGCAATGAAATATCTGGGTAAGAAGCATGGATTAATGACAAACTGTGGTGTGAAATACTGACCTGTTTATTACTAAAGAACTATGTAGACAGCAACCTGGATATATATAGAACCGTGGTAGTCTATACCTCAAGTACTTATTGCCTTCTCTCCTGGAAACAATACACATCAATATAAACATGAAGATCTAGAAAAGTTCCAGAAAGGTCTCAGAAATGACTTGAGGACTGTTGACTTACTGAATGGGGTGAAGCACTTTGGAAAGAAGACTGAACAGAAACATGATTAGATTTTATGAAAATATGAAGTTTATACACTGTGTAATCAGGAATGATTCACCAGATTTTCCATCACTAAAACTAAAGGGAAGAAGGAGCCATTGAACTTTGAAGGGAGTAATTTTAGAACATGTAAGAGGAAATTCTACTTTTAGTCTTTGAGTTATAAATTCATCATACCAAGAAGCACTGGAGACATGAGCAAAATAAATGCTATAGGAACGTAGGTAACTGCGTGGATAAAGAATTCACAATGAGTTGTTAAAGGAAGCAAGAGCTGCTTAGGGTGTGTCTATAATTTTGTAAAGATTATGTACTAAAGACTATTTTTATCCTTCTACAAAAACATTCCTTGGTTTGTATACCAGAGTTGTCTTCTGAATAAACTAAACTAGATCTAACCTACTGTGACATCCAGTGCCCAGCACAGCGCCTGGTAGGAAGTAGGCTGTTGGTCTTTGCTTGATTTATTAACTCTCTTTTGTACTTCAGAGAGGAATGGCCTTCAGAAAACTGATGTTGTTGACCTAATATCCTAATATTTAATTTGGATGAGGAAGTCATTTGAGCAATGCAGATAATTGTCATTAATAAATAAACAAATGGAATGAATTGGTATTAGCAATGGGATGTTAATGCAGAGGATGCAAGACTGGGTTAAGATACCTGCGTTCCATTGTGGTTTCTGTGACTGCTCAAGGAGTGGTCTATTTCCTTTGATAAGTAAAATGATGCCGATAAACAAGGCTAGACCAAGACAGACAGCTGCCTTAATGGGCCCATTTGGTATTGCTTCAAACACATAATCTTAAATATGGGCTTAATATTTATTTAAAGACAGCCTGACAACCACAAGAGAAAGAGGATAGAATCTGTCTCTTCTCTACTGCCTTGAGAAATTTAGTTCTGGCCCAAACTTGTACCCTCTGCTCAGCAGAAGAGCTCTACAGTTGACCACACCCCACCCCTCTCTGAAGGCAGGTGAGCACACTTCTGCTGTCACTTGAGTAACTCCCTTGGGAGTCTCCCTCCCCAAGCAGCTTCCTGAGAGGTTCCAAGTAAGCATAATTATCTCTATTTTATTCCATTTCTATATAGATTGATTCAGTATACAGACTGAGTATACATTTCATTTACAGAATGATACCTGGAGTTCCAACCTTAATTCAACTCTTCAGATGAAACAAAAAGAAGAGAGACAAAAAATTCCGCTGCATTTAAGATTCTTACTTAAATGATTTGCAGTAGCCGTAGATGGTCACTAGATTGGCATTCCATTAGGGATTTTTGTGTTACTTCTGTATCTACATTAACTGGTCCACTGTGGGCAGAGCATGCTTAGTCAGCGCAGTTGTAAACAGTGCATGGATGATCAAAAGAAGGTAACACTGGGTCACTCTCTCATCCTCCTCTTTGTTTGGCCCATGAAGGCACCTTAATGACCACCATATTTTATTCCCACATTGACTCATGGTGAGAATCAATTCAAACTTATGAAAGGAAGTGGCATCCCTGGGAAAGGGCTGCTCATTTCATGCAAGCCAACAGCCCAGGAAGTTCAGCTTTTGAGCCCAATCATTTAAACTATTCTGTTCTTTCAAAATATCCCAATATGCATTGTATTAGATTGAGCCAATATGAAGTAGCCTACTTTCAACCATTTTTGACCTGCAAAGAGGCTAATCATAGTGAAAACTGCATTGTTTTCAGCATGACTTGGTGGAAAGAACATGGAGATCAGCTTCTGGAATTCTGAATTCAAGTCTCAGTACCGTGAAACTGTAGAGGAGCCACTTAACCTCCTCCATGTCGCATTTGCTCATTCAATAAATACTGAGCTTATAGTCTATGCAAGACTCTCTAGGGAACACAAGATCTGTGAAACAAATTTCTGTCTCCTTTTGACTCACAGTTTATTTGGGGAGATAAAATTCACCTGCAAAAAGCTATAATCCAAGGCAGTATATGATGGCATCAAAGTTGCCCCTTTTTTATTAACTCCATCCCAAGCAAGAAAAACCACTTCTTGCTGCTATAATCAGGAGAGCAATATAGAAGGGAGGGCAGTTGAGCTTGGGCTTGAGGGATGGTTAAGTTTCATTAAGCAGAGAATTGGGGGAGGGCAGTTCAAGCAAGTGACATGCAGGAGCAAAGGTGCAGAGCCTGAAACACGATGCTATTTTGGTGCGGCTGGACAGATGGTTTATGTGGGCAGGCTGTGGGAGATGAGACTACAAACCTGTTTCTACCATGTCATGTAGTAGGCAATTTTTCACTTCAGTTGCTACACTGAATGAATGAAATAAGGAAGATTGGTAAAAAGAACCCTGGAATGGAAATCAGGACCAGACATCAGTTTTGTCACCAATTCTCTGGACTCCCTCAAACAAGTCACTGTGGAGCTGCATTGTCCTCAGCTGTCAAATGGAGGTAATTTGACTCGTTCCTACAAGGTCCTAAGAGTTACAAGGACAAAATGAACAATCAGAGGGAAAACTCTTGAAAAAGGAAAACTGCTGTGCCTTTCCCTCTAACACGAATTGCTATGGATTTAGATACTCTTGGTAACAGCAAATATGTGTACCTTCTTCCTAGAGTACTTACTGCATGGTAATCTCATTTCTCAGTTACAAGTGAAAGAAACTGGGGGAAAAAAAGCCCAGATTGTATTCACCCCGGTCAGCCAAGAACACAACAAATTCTCTTAGATGAAGGCATGGACAGAGATGGTATGGAAATAGCAGTTCAATATCAAATGAAAGGCCTATCACGGTACCTGGAGAGAAGCGGGGAGAGGAAGCCTCCTGGAAGTAGGAGATCAGATGGAAGAATTCATTGAGCCCCAGGAGTACAGGCTGCAAAACCCTCCTGGTGCCCTTCCAATTGCATGGCGTGCCCTTGCTCCAGCAGCTCATGATCCATGCACAGTTTACTGAGGCAGAGCAGGAAGAAGTATTCTTTTCTTTGCCAGTGACTTACCTGGAGCCAATCTACTTTGGCAGCCAGCCACCAGGGCAGGATGGGTGTTCCTCCATCACAGCTTCTTAAATGAGTCTTACTCTTTTCAGCCAATTTTCCTCAGCTCATGGTTCCAGGATGGACTCTACCAGGTCAGAGTCTAAAAACAGCTCCACATTTCCCGAATGAGATCTGGCTTGACAGATTCTCCTCTGCTGACTCAAATCAGGTCAGATGCCCTCAGAGGCATCCCCTATGCAGATCCCAAGGAACGTGGCTGCTCTTGGTATTTACACTCTGTGGGTGTGAGAAGGCTACCAGGCAGACAGACCCATCCATGTGGCACTGCCACTAAAGCCGCAGGGAGGGGCAGCAATCTTCTGGGGAGTTTTCCTTGGCACTCTGGACCCAAATCATTGCCATCTGTCAGGTCAGTGACCAGATGAGCTCATTTCCTCTGGTGGGATGAGTTATCCTAGGAAAGCTAAACCTAACCTCTATGGAGCAGAGCCTTAAGGAGTCCAGTTTTCATCATGGAATAGTTCCCCAGGCATCTCCTTCCTGAGCAAGCACCAGAGCTTCTACCTCAAGTGGAGCTCATGGCAACTCCAGGAAAAGAAATGAGGATGGGATGGCCATGGAATTGGGGCTGGGTAGCAAATGCCCTGCCCCCGTTGCTTCTGTTCCCTAGGCTAACTGATTTGGGGCCCGTCTCAGGTTTCTCTGATTGGGGGAATCCCGGGCTCCCTCATCAACCTATTGTGGAGAAGCAGGAGTCACAAGGGCAGAGGTCCAACCATAGTGGGAAAGTACATTAACATCATGCAGAAGAGCAACGCTGGTTACCAAGTATGAACAAGACAAGAACTAATGTTGCTCCATTTAAATAATTAGAGCAACACTGTCTGGACCCCTTGAGAAAGTTTCTCTTAATATTCAAGTGAGCAAGAAAGATTCAGTCCAGGAAAGTTCTCCACCATGTAAGTCTTCTGGTCTGAGAAACAATATCAAAACACTCCATTTGAATCTGG
Source organism: Tursiops truncatus (assembly GCF_011762595.2). Taxonomy (NCBI): domain Eukaryota; kingdom Metazoa; phylum Chordata; class Mammalia; order Artiodactyla; family Delphinidae; genus Tursiops; species Tursiops truncatus. The sequence goes on from NC_047047.1 coordinate 50,851,689, forward strand.
AGGCAAAAATACCTATCATTTCCTTGTGTGCCTGTCACTTACATCAATATTGTTTCAGAAGGATTGGCTGGTGCTCATGACGTGTTTCAGTTACAAGGTGGATGAGTTTCAGAAAATTATTATTTATGGCATTTGAGAGTCTGTCAATGTTCTGGTATCATAAAAGAAGGTAAAGGTTAGTCCTGAGGTACGACTCTGAGAAGATAAGCACAGAGCCTGATGGTGAGCTATTAACAGGACTGACATTTCACAGCAGAGCTGCCATGAACGAGATCAAAATTAACTAATACATACAACAGGGAGCTGCTTGGCAGCCTAGAAAAGCCCTGTCAAGAGAGCCAAGGGTCTGAGGCTCGGGCTGGAGATTTGCAGGCATCCAGGAGGGCCAGGGTCAAGTGAGGTCTCTAAATAATGGCGATAACAATACTCTTGACTGATTCCTAAGGACAAAGTGTAAGAGTTAGGGGTGTGTGGATACATCACATCGTGGTATGCCACCACAAGTTTGGAGTATACAGATTTGTGTATTTGATTACTCATGGCTTGTTCATGTATAATGATGTATATTTAGACATTTATGTCCTGAACGTCATCACTCTCTTCCAACATGGACTAGGCTGAAAATTTTAGGAAACCTGCTTCTGCCATCACAGGTAGTTCATAGAGTTGGGAGATATATATAGAAGACATTTCCACTCCTCAAATAGGGTGACTTTCGGGGATTAACTGGGTGTGTAAGATTTTAATTCTCTAATACTTACCCTCTGGAAATGTATCCAGAATAGCTTGACTAAAGCACAGTTCCAAAAGCAACAGACTAGACATTGGGATGGTTGGGCAGGATCTGTGCCTGGGCTTCCTCTGCTTCCTCTGTGTAAGGTTATTATTGGATTGGAAAGGGTTTTCTCTGTTAGCAACACTTCTCCTTCCAAATAATCGCAGACTGTTCTGCTCACCCCTTCCCTGTATCCCCTCAATATTTATGGATTCCCTTCCCTTGCAATTGTTTATCGCATGCTGCTCTGTGATTACTCTTTTCTAGTAAGCCAGAAGCTCCCCAGCGTTGGGACCTGCTGCCTCGTTAGCCTGGATTTCCCCAGAGCAGGGACCGCTTCTCTTCCAACCAGCCTGGGACACTCATAGGTAGAAGCTCACTCTTCACCTCCTGTCCCCTCCTCAGGCCCCTTGGGGAGGGGGTTGCTCTTAGCTGCCTGCCCTTAGGTTGCCGGCCAAAGCACACGGTTGCAACAGGACCATAGGCAAATAGGCCTTCTTTCTGCAATAGAAAATTCAGTAATGCCTAGAGCCGATTCACAGACCTTGGAGTCCACCGAGAATTTGTGGTGGCTCATCTAGTCTGCTCCTTCTCTCTGTTCTCTCACGTGCTCTCCCTGCCCCCACCCTTCTATCTGTCTCCTGCTTATTTTCATTAACCTAATCAGAAAGCCTTCAACATGGAAGAAAATCTTCTACATCTGCCTCATACATTTTGCACAAAAACAAAAAGTAAAATATACTGCAAAGACCTGGCATGGTCCTGAGTCTTTGCAGTTGGTGGCGTCATTGCCCGTGAACTGGTGAAGTTGGGAGGTTGGAGTGGGGGTGGTGGCTGGATGCCTGTTAGAGAGTTTTGGAGCCCCTTCTCTGAGCTTCACCATATCATATAGCCCCAAATTATTTGGATCCCTTCTGGGGCAACTGCTTGGCCCCCAAGTGCTTTTTGAAAAAAAGTGAATTGGCTGCATTTAGCAGAGTAGAGTTAGTTTATTTAATAGCCTGAAAAATGATATCCAGATGCTCAGCACAAAGGAGGGGGCCCTTCCCTCTAATTTCAAGCCTGCCACAGTGATCCTCAGCCTGGTCCCTCCCATCTGGACAGCTGCCCTGTGCTCTCTGGGGGTCTACCTTGGGAGACCGCCCGGGAGCTCCAACTGGCCCCAAACCCAAGGAAGGAAGGCAAACCATCTGGAATGCATCGTCCAGATTGGCTCCACACTGCCCAGGCACCCTGACAGCTTTTTGGGACTGTTAAGAGACTTGGATTTAATCCTTTAGGCTCTTCAGTCAGAGGCCTCCAGAACTCTCTTTGTCTCCTTCCAGAATTTAGATTCCACAGAGGCACAGTTAGACCTGCTAGTCACTTCCAAGTTTGGATTTCTCAGGAAAAGGACCAAGGTGTGCTCTGAGAGATACTTTCCAGCAGCTCTTGGATTAGGAACAAATGAAGGAAAGGGAATGGTTTCAGCAAGAACCTTTTCCTCGCCTCCCTTTTCATCCCCACTGCCACATCCTGACAATCTACTCCAGCCCTGATGATTGACACTTACCTGGACGCGAGAAAGAAAATTTGTCCCATTCCAGGATGCTTGGGGGAGCCTTTAAAATGGCAACCTGGCTTTCCATAGCGTCTTCTCACCATGCCAGGTATGCTTGGGAGAAACAAAGGAATCAACTCTCTACAGGGGAGGGAGTGGCTAGGAAGAGGTTTGGAACTATCCTCAAATCAAATTGTATAAAAAGGATCAAGGGTTTTAAAAACAATTTTCCCCAGAATTGTAAACCCCCATTAACTATCAATGTATTTATTGTAATTTTTTCCCTAGGGCGATAAACCAAGAATTACTAAATTTACAAAGGCTAAACATGTTTCCTACCATCTTGTCTCTACTTCTGATTTGTTTCTTCACAGACAAGAAAAAGATAATTTCACCCAAACCCCTGACCCTGGGAACACAAATTCCAAGTTAATTGGATCCAAATTTAAGAGACTCTAGAGTGTCTCATATCAGGCCAGCTCTCTCAAATGGTGAGTGTGTAATGACAATGAATCCCAGAAAAACCCGGCACAGTCATCTAAGAGTTGCCTTCAAAGCCTCCAGTATGTTTGGCAAACAGGGGGTATGTTTCATGTCCCTGCCTAAGTCTACCCGCGGTTGTTTCTGTGTCAAGGACTCCTCCCTGCTTCTCCCAGACCCAATTTTAGCTTCTGCTCACCCCTCTAGTGTTGACCACCTGGAACTAGCAGATTCCAGCCTAGAATCGAGATCCAGTGCTGCTAGCTACACGTGAGTCTCAGCAGAGGCGAGTGGAGCAGAGCACGTTTCTCTACACTGTCTTGCTCTCTCACTCTTCACGTCTCCACCACAAAAGTTGTACAGGTGTATCCAGATTTTTAGCAGGGAAGAGTTCATATTGTCCCACAGCAGACAAATTAAAATTGAACAGCATAAGTCCTCTGGTCATGCCACACAGGGAATCTCTTATTGGCTCCTCTCCCCCTAGGTTACAGCATCCTACTGTGTCACTCAAACTACTCCAACCATCTCCAGGGTCCTCTCTTTTGTATTCACTCCATCACCTCCAGTACCCACCAATTCCTTATGCAGAATAATTTAGCCAACTCTTTGTCTGCTTTCAGACCATGCCTTTGGAGCATCACTTCCAAATGAAAAGAGGCCTCTAAGGTACCATCGTGGATGGGTCAGTGTATCCCTTCCCCACGCTGGGGAAAACCCACTCGAAGCACCTGCCCTCTTTGGGACATCTTTGTGCTGGATCTCACTGGGCAAACCAAGGAATGTGGCTAGGGTGAGATGGGGTTGGGGAACTGATCCAATGGAGAAGCTGGCCCATGATAGGTAGACAAGCATCCCAAGCTTGATGAAAATCTCAGCAATGATTTACACCAGGTCAAGCCTGGGATTTCCAATCTGGCAGGCAGAGCGCAGCCCTGGGGAATTCAAGAGACAATTAGTGCTCAGAAGACCTCTGGGTGGGCAAACACCATGTAGGAGGTTTGCCCACGGGCTGTAGGACCCAGTCACCAGGTTTGGGAATAGGCCAACAGTCCAGCCCAGGAAGAAGACCAACAGAAGCATAGTCCCCCAATGCTGGATGGTCATTCAGAGTGGAGCTCCAGCCTCAGAAGGGGACTTAGTTACTAAGCAGGATAAAAGACTTAAATGTCAGACACCAAGGTCAAAGCTCTGGTGAACATGGAGGATGTAGGAAGAGCTGTAACTCGGGGCCAATAGGCATGACCAATGGTCACTGCAGAGGCCTCAGATCTCCACTCATTTACCCGTGAGGCTATTATGGGAGTGAGTAGGCACCAGCCTTTAGCAGTAGGCACCAGGCTTTGGGAACAGGACCTGATTCTTAGTCCCCCTGGATGGTGGAGTGAGTGGGCTGGGCTGGGCTATTTATGTACTGAGCCAGCAGGACCAGTGACGTTGGGCTGGGGAGGGCAGCAGAAGAGGAAACAACGTGGAGACTGGCTTCAGCCATAAAGGAAAACATGGTTATTGCAACATATTTATTGCATGGTTATTTAGCATGTTGGCTAAATTATTCCTTATGCAGAATAATTTAGCCAACTCTTTGTCTGCACTCTGACCATGCACCAGCCTGAACTCGTGGGGAAAGCACCAGATTAGGAGTCAGGAGTCTCTATTCTAGTCCGACTTTAGCTAATAATCAGTTGTGGGCCCTTAAACACATACGTTTATTAATTGTTGGGCTTTGGTTTCCTCATCTGTGATCTGGACATTGGGCTAAATCAGTGGTTTTCAAAGTGTGGTCCTCAGACCGGCAGCATCAGTGTCACCCAGAAGCTTATGAGAAATGCAAATTCTCAGGCCCCACCCAGAACTACTGAGTCAGAAACACTGGAGGTGGGAGACTTCCCTGGTGGTGCAATGGTTAAGGATCCACCTGCCAATGCAGGGGACACAGGTTCAAGTCCTGGTCAGGGAAGATCCCACATGCCGCAGAGCAACTAAGCCCGTGTGCCACACCTACTGAGCCTGCGCTTTAGAGTCCGCGAGTCACAACTACTGAGCCCACGTGCCACAACAACTGAAGCCCACACGCCTAGAACCTGTGCTCTGCAACAAGAGAAGCCACTGCAATGGAAGCCCATGCACTGCAATGAAGAGTAGCCCCTGCTCGCCACAACTAGAAAATGCCTGAGTGCGGCAATCAAGACCCAACACAGCCAAATAAATAAAAGATATAAACAAATAAATAAATTTATTTTTAAAAAAAAGAAACGCTGAGGGCGGCACCTAGCAATCAGTGTTTAACAAGCCCTAGGTGATTCTGATGTACAACAAAGTTTGAGACGCCCTGCGCTAAATAATTTCTAAGTCTCTGAATGCTCAGATGCCTTTGGATCTGTTAGGAGAGATGAGATCAGTCTCTCTGTTTCTCTCTCTCTCTCACACACACACACACAAAACACAAGCCACATATAACTTGACCAGTAAAATACCAGTCTTCGGATCTTGTAGTTAAAAGCTTTATGAGCAGGTCTTCACTACATGTTCCAGAAACCCAGCCTACATCCTTTTTCTCTTCAGCCTGTCACTAAAATCAGAGCCTGCCTCTGAAATGGATACATTAGTGTTCTAGTCAGCAGGTGGCAAATTGTAGCATAAATTCTTGTCTCCTCTACCTCCTGCCCAATTAGCCAGAGAAAAGATAGGAAGATTTACTCTTTTCCACAAGCAAGGTCACAACCTGGAGTCAATAGAAGCCAGTTTCCAGCCTAGCACTCCTGAGGCTGCTGCAGCGGATTGGCTAAGAGGCAGGTGGATCTGCCTGGTAGCAGGGATTTAATAGGCAAAGCAGCGCAGGGAGGAGGACCAGCAAGGAAGAATAGCTGTGCTAAGCCTGTTGCCTTCTAGTTAAAAAAATTTATAGGTCTATTTATAACCTGTCTTGCTCCACAAAGGATTTGAGGTGCTGCCTTCTTGTTGGAAAACGCTTGTTACCAATACCTGGAATCTGATACCGTGGGCTTTCTGGCCTGTAGCAGAGGGCCAGGTCTTATTCATACAGTCTCTGTGGAGTGTATGATGGTTGCTCCAGGCAGCCTGTTCTAGAATACCCGTCTTCCTGCTCATCCCCTTCCTTCTGCCTGCTTCCACAGAGAAAATGTTGTCATCACAATCCTGTTTCTTTTTGTTTTTAAACTGCATAACTTGACACCTGGCTTTAGTCAAATAAACAATATCACTAGGGCTTCCCTGGTGGCGCAGTGGTTGAGAGTCCGCCTGCCGATGCAGGGGACACGGGTTCGTGCCCCGGTCCGGGAAGGTCCCACATGCCGCGGAGCGGCTGGGCCCGTGAGCCATGGCCGCTGAGCCTGCGCGTCCGGAGCCTGTGCTCCGCAACGGGAGAGGCCACAACAGTGAGAGGCCCACGTACTGCAAAAAAACAAACACACACACACACACACACACACACACACACAAAACAATATCACTAGGAAATGTTTAAAAGCCTGGCTTGAGGAGTGGCTCTGGAAGGTCTATACACAGAATTCTTCAGCTTCCCTCAGTGGTCTGTTCCTCATGGGAGCACACCGACAGGAAAATCATCAGTTGGATACACACTCTGAGTTGATTTGGGTTGGGGTAGGCAGGATTTAAATAAATTACTACATGGTAAGTTCCTGGAAGAGAGGCAGGCCCATAGCAAATGCTCAGTGCTGTCTAAACAAACAATCAAACAAACAAAAATACCAGTAAATGGACATGGATTTGTACCAGAACCATCTATTCTTTTTGGAAGAAAACAGGCGGGTGTTATGGGTTCAGCTAGGTTTGTCTCCTTGTGATATTAGTTGAGCCCTATGAGTCTGAATCCCCAACTCTGGCCTCTTTTCCCATTTTCACTTATCTCCTTGGCCTAGAACAGTATTCAACAATTAAGTCACTCCTAGTTTTTCTCTTTTTTCAGAATAAATAATTCCAGTTCATTAATAAACCTCCCCAAAGGCAGAGGTTTAGTACCTTTATGATGTCCCTGGGCCACCGGGTTAATAAAAATAAGTAGAGACAGCCTCATATCACTTTTTGACATTGGCTGAGCTTCCCCATACTGGGTGATCTTGTTCTGGCTCCCAGAGGCCTTGGCTACTGGATTTCAAATATGACCTGGTCACTGGCACCACCTTTCATCACCTACTCTGCCCCAAGTGGTCCTCATTGCTCTGCATGTAGATGCTGCTCCCTGCTCCTGCTTTTACCCACGACAAGTCCCTTTAAGCAGCTGACAAACCATTTAAAAATTTTTACAGGGATGAGCCAAGAGCAAAGAATAGATAAGAAGAGAAGAGACTTACTCTACCAGATATCAAGACTTATTATTAAGCTTATAGAAATTAGAACTGTGTTATTGGTTCAGGGATATATTAATAGACTAATAGAATAGAATAAAGAATCCAGAAACAGAGCCACACATGTATAAATATATGACTGAGAAGGTACTAAAGGTAGGCAAGGGAGATGAGAGTCTATTCAGTAAGTGAGACTGGAAAATTAGTTTCTATTAACATAAGGAAAAAAAGGAAACTGGATCCCTACTATGTACAAAAACAAATTTCTGACAGAATAAAAATTTAAAGGTAAAAGGCATAATTTAAAAGATCTTTAAAAAACTACAGAATAATTTTAGGAACTCAGGATAGGAAAGAGTATCTCAAATAAGTCACGAAAGGCATAAACCATTAAGGAAATGATTAATACATTTTTCTACCTTACAATTTTAAACTCCTATTCATCAGAAGTCACCTTAAAGAGAGTGAAAAGACAAGCCACAGTCAGTCTGGGAAAATATTTGCAACATATGTAACTGGCAAAGGATTAGTGTCCAGAATATACAAAGGATACCAATGAATAAAGAAGAAAGAGAAACACCCCAGTAGAAAAATGGACAAAAGACATAAACAGGCATTCAAAGAAAAGGAAACACAAATGGCTAATGAACAAGTGACAAGATGCTACAGTGAGATACCCATTTCATACCCACCAGATGAGCAAAAATTTTAAAGTCTAACAAAAACAAATGCTGGAAGAAATGTGGAGCAACCAAAACTCCTTATTAGTGTGAGTGTACACTGGTACAGGTATAGGAAAACAAGTTGGTATTTCCTTCTAAGGGTTAAGATAGGCATACCCTACCACGAGCAATTCTACATCCAAGTATGTACCCGAGATACTCTCTATCTATGTTTATATCTATGCCTATACCTATATCCACATCCACATTCATGGATATCCATATCCAAACCTGGAGACACTTACAAGAATGTTTTTGCCACATGTTCAGAATAACCAACCCCAATATCCATCAACACTAAATGAACATGTAAATGTTGATGTGTTCCTTTCAATGCAATACCATACGGCAGTGAAAATGAACGATAGCTACACACCTCAATATGGATGAATCTCCCAAACTATATTGAGTGAGAAAAGCAAGACCAAGAAAAATACACTATGTCATTTCATTTATGTAAAGATCAAAACCCAGGAAAACTAAAAACATGTTGTTCAGGGACACAGGTATGTTCTAGTCAGTGTTCTAGCAAGAAAGAGATGGCACACACAAGCTGGGTGGCTGATGAAGCTTCTTAAAGGCACTCTTTACAAAAAATGTGAGTTGGGTTAGGGTATGCATTCTCAATGAGGCCAGTATTATCCCCAAGGGGGCAAAAATTGATTCTTGAGGGCAAAAAAGCAGAGATATGTATAGTACATAAATAGATACATAGTATGTCTGTGGTATTAAAATTTCATGGTGGGGAAGAAGATTAGGGAAAAAAATCTGAAAAGGCTACATAGTGGTTGGGGGCGGGTGTGAAAATTAAAAAAAAAAAAAATTGAGAAACACTAGGTTTGGGTAACCACAAACAATGGTGTAGTGCCCTGGGGGCTGGCAAGACAGTCCGGAAGCTTCACCCTCCCTAGGCTTGAAGGAGCCAGGGGTGGGCAGGGAGCTGTATGGAGGGCTGCCTGCCTTTGGTAGAGGAATGCAACTGACTTATCGTGGGTGACCCAGCAGGGAAGGGCAGGGGAGCTAACATCCCAACCTCATTCTCCTCATCCTCTGATCTCCTGTCAGCACTTCACTTTAGCCAAACCCATCAGAAAGCCAGGGATCAAGGGAGCCTCCTGGTACAGTCCATACAGGGCAGCCTCAGGGGGCACCGGGAAGGATGGAGAAGATTGAAGAATGGATCTGGAGGGGCAAATGGCAATGACACAGCAAATACACGTGGTAAAATTATAAGGCACAAAGGTATCACTGGCACACATTTCAGGATTGTGGGAAGGGAAGAGAGGGGCATATGGGACTTCAATAATATTGGTAATATTTTATTACTTAAGTTGAGGGGTGGGTTCATAAGCACTTAATTTTCTTAAACAATACTTGTATATTACTTGTATTCATTTGCACATATAATCCATTTCATATAATATTGTTAGAAAGTTAACATGGTAGTAACTTGGTAGGTGAGGTAAAATGAAAAGAAATAGCCTTGGACCTGGAGACAGAAATGGAGGATGAGAATGTAGGTTTTACCACTAATTAGCTGTTTGAGATTAAGCAAGTAAGTTAGTTTCATTGATGAACCCTGTTAGAGGCTGAGGAACCACCATCCCCAGGTCCACCTATTCCCAGGGATGTTAGGATTAAATGAAACTATATATAGTATGCAAAATCATATGATAAACTAATTAGTGCATACTAATTTTTTTCCCTCTTCCCTATTCTACCTATCCAATTCTATTTCCTACTGTTTACTCTCTTACAAGTTCCTGTGCCCCAGCCAGCCCCATCTCCTCCCTGACCCCTCACTCTGGCCTTGCATCCAGACCTGGGTCCATGTGTCCTTCCCCAGCCTGATCCTTTCTCCTGTCAATCATCCTGGCTCAAGACCCCCCCACCCTGCCCCACCCCTCCGGTACCTCCTCCCTTTGGTTCCAGCACAGTGCGTCCTTAGTCCCTTACAAATTGTAGACGTTAATAAAAAAAGGAATTAAGATATCATTGCAGATCCTCTCATCAAATGCAAATGGGACTACTGTTGATCAGTTACTTGAAAACATTGGTTAAAGCAGATAAGACAAGGAAACACACAAGCCTTAAGCATCTTACTTTAACTTAAAACATACAGATAGGGGTTTATTTGCCAGTCTTTTGATGAGAAACCTAGGCTTTTCCGCTAAGTACAAGTTCCTTGTCATCTTTCTTGCATCATGCCGGTTTCTCTAAGGCGGAGCAAGAACACAGTCACTTAAGAAGCCCAAGGTCACAGAGCTTGCAACAGACCTAGTACCAGAATGACTTTGTATTCCTCAGTACAGTGCCGAGCAGAGGAGTGTCCTATAAATTTAGTTGAATTGCACAGAGCAGCTTGGAGGGGTGCCTGAGGAGGGCTGGGATGGGAACAAAGAGGCTAAACTGTGAGATGCAGGCGGGTGCCAAAGATGACTTGACTTAAATTATAACACTGCCTCTGGTGGTCATCTCTGGATCGAGCACTGGGCACAGCTACACCCACTCACAAAGCTTCAACTGGTGTCTGTCTCTCTTATACCCAATTGCCCATTCTGGGATTTAATGCTTTTTTGGTGTATGTATTGCGGGGTGGGTTTGGGAGGCTGGAGAGGAGAGAGGGACATGGATGGTGAGAAAGGTAGGCTTTGGCTTCCCTGGCATCTTTAGGCCCTTTTTTGTCCAGTCTGTGCTCTGAGGTCAGAATCTAGTCCACAGCTATTTAAAAGCCTTGACTTGGCCCTGGAATGCTGGCAAGCTCCAGCCGAATTAGAGTTCATAAGTACAGTTTCCTAGGGCTGTTGATGCTTCATGTAAGAGGCTTAGCAAACCCCAAGGAGAGAGCTGGTATGCACACATGCATATAAATACATATGTGTACATGTGTGTCCATGCATGCACGCATATGTGTGTGTATATGTGATCCCTTCCCCACCGAGGCCAGGTGAGGACAAATTGCACGGGGAGTCAGGGAGTGCCTTTTCAGTTCACGGCTCCTAGAATGTCAAGGTGCACATGCTGCTGCAGATTTTATTGTTTCTCATAAATATTATCTTATTTCCCCTACCTGGACAGTGCTCTCCCAGGGTGCAGGGGAGGTCATGCCAATCCGGCCTCTGTGTCTTGGCTATGCCTGCCCAGGGATAAAGCATGGTAGGCACTGGCCCTTCCCGTGATGCTGGTGGCCAGCTGCGGGGGAGCACCTGTGCCGCACAGGGAATAATGGCAGGGTTGAGGCACACTGGCTGCAGTGGCTGTCGGAGAGTGGTGAGGTAGAAACCCAGGGGAGGTAGAAACCCTTCAGCACTCACTATATTTTTTCATCCTCCTGCCTATTCATAGGTCCTGATTTAGGAGAGTTACAGCATAGCTGTACAAGTGCTGTCCAGCCAAAACGGTTGTGAATTCCTGATGTACTCCTGATAAGTACTAATCATTTACTTCCTATTAGTACGATTTAGGGTCTTGAGAGATCTGGGCTGGGCAAGAGGAAGTCCTTCTTTGAGAACAAGGGTAATTAAAGACTGGGTCAAAAGCTCTTAGATGGTAGATCACTCCAGAATAGCCTCTTGATTTTATAGAAATTCAAACTATAGCCCAGAGAGGTTCACTGACTTGTCCCAGGTCACACAGCTCATTGGATGGCATGCTTCATGAAGTCTTTTTTTTTTTAAAAAGGACTGAATTATTCAGAAAATTTTCATTAAGTTTTACACTAAATAAAGAGCAAATCAGCAACTGGCTTCTCTGTTTACTAGCTGTGGTACTTTGTGCTACAAAGTACCTTCTGTTTCCTCCTCTGTAAAATGGAATAAATAACACCTCCCAAGATCATTGTGAGGAAGAACAAGTTAATGCGTGTGAGGCAGCCATCTCAAGCACTCGAAGGGCTCAATAAATGCTAGTTCCCCATTCCTTGCCTCAGTCTGCATTTTCTCCTCCTTGCCCTTTAAAATCACAATAAACTAAACTAAAATAAGTCCACACCTTACTTCATAGACAGGTTCACCTCAAATCTGAGAGGATAGGACAAAAACTGGTTAGAACGCATTAGATCCAAGATGGCAGAAGACTCGACTTCCAGTAGACCTTGAAGCTCATTATACGCTCATTGTAATGCATTAGCACATGCTAAATGACACACCCATAGGCGCCATGACAGTTCTGAGGCCGATCATAAAAGGCCAAAAAAGTGGGCAATTCTCCAATTCCTGGAAATCCCCACCCCTTCTTCAAGATAGTTAAAATATTCCTCCCACCTGTTAGCCTATGAAATTACCCGGTCCATAAAAACTAACTACCCCACATCTCGGGGCTGCTCGCAATTTCCCAGATGACCTCATGCCCTGGGGCTGATTCCTGCCTTCTGAGACAGTCCACACTCTGTCTATGGAGTGTGTATCTCCCTGAATAAATCTGTTTTCACTTTACTATGGCTCACTCTTGAAGTCTTTCCTGCGCAAAGCCAAGGACCCTCACTTGGCAGCCCATCCCAGGGACTCACCCGAGACCTGGGACGTGACCATCCTCTCACGCTCCTTTTTCCTGCAACACTTGGAGCTGAAATGCAGACCTGAATGCACAATGTGGGTGGACCACCCTTCAAGCCCAATTGAAGCTCAATTGCAGTCTCTTCTTGGAAGCTTTCCTAGAGGAACCCTAGAGGCACATGATAACTTTAGCTGTCTCCCCAGGCAACATCAATTTGTAGGCAACAACTCAATTGCCTTCCACTACCTGGGTTCCCAGGTGCTCCTTTCCTCCCACAAAAATCATTGTGGGAGAATCTCCTCATTGCTGTGCCCCACTCTGCCGTGTGGTGGCTCCACTCTGCAACTTCCTACCCACAATCCAAGACCGCAGAAACTAAGGTTGAAATACCAGGCACCAAGGTTGCAGCAGCCAACGTCCAAATCCTCCACACAGACCAGGGGTCCTGAGGGACTGACTCTGGGCAGGGAGTAGCACTCACACAAGGGGGAGAAATGGAATCTGCCAATTCTGGGTGCCAATGATTTGAAGAGGGCAACATCCAGGGGAGAAATGGAAATGCAAATCCGATCCCATCCAATCCAGCCATCTATCCAAAAGGGCTTAGGAGAGATGGAGAATCCATTTGTAGGCAAAGCAGTGCAGCCAGGAAGAATTCCCTGAGCCCAAGACCACAGCTCCAGCCACTTTTTAAGAGGCAGGAGAAGAAGAAAGGGACCACAGCTTGACTGGACAAGCTATGTCCATTCAATGCTTACTGCCCTGGTCACTCAACCCAGAGGAGGATTCTTGTTCTCTCTGTGCTGCTAATTACAACTCTTACTAGGTTTCCGAAATGAAGTTTAACGCCCGCTCTGATGAAGAACTTGGACGAGTTCCTAGGACTCTGCCAGGAGTCTAGAGCTATTTGTGAGTAACGCTGCCACGTCTCTTATCAAAGGTATTCCTCTTACCTCACCCATCCCTGCTAAATCCCCTCTGCCTTCAAGTTCCCCCTGCTTGGGGCAGATGGGCATGTGTCTTCCCTGGAATCAGGGGAGCAAATCAAAAATAGAACAGGTGAAGAGGAGAGGGCTGAGTTCTGTGAGCCAAAGACGGGAGTCTAAATGGATGAAGCCAGGGAGATAATGCCAAGACAACAGTGGCTTCACACTGGCAAGCAGGTCATGGTAGAAATCTGGTATGTGGGCTGGAGCCCTGCCCCTGCCCAGGCTTTCCACAGCCAGAGGCCAGAAAAAGCTGCGTGTACAGGCCTCCCTGGCCAGCCCAGCCCAGGCCCAGGTGTGGACTTCTCCAGGTACCTCAGCTCTCCTACCTGGGGCTTTCAAGAACTTCTTCCCAGAACTGAGGACTTGTTTATTGTCCCTCTTTCAGGAAAGTAAAGCCTGGAGCTTTGGGACCAATTGTCAATCCTTACAGTCCTCTTTGCCAGTTCTCCCCAAAGAAATGGGAGAATTGTCTCTCATGCAAATAAGACCTTTAGGCCTGCCCTCCTTTTCCTAAGCTCAGGGTATTTTATGTATCCTGCCTCACCCCAGACTTTTACTACTTTACTCATTTAGGCATTTTCTTTAACGGCCGGTTATGTTTTTGACAATTATAGCATATAATATGTGTTTTGTCACTCCAATTAAGTAGTACATACTTTGTGTTTAAGTATGGCGAGCCTACTATGCTCTAGACTCTTTGCTAAGTGCTTTACATAGATTTTCTCACCTAATCTGCAAAACAACCCAGTGAAGTAGGTATCATAATTTATTAGCCCCACTTTTCTGGGGGAACTAGGGGAACAGAGATGTCAACAAACCAGCCCAAGGTTCTGGCTCCTTGTATGAGTTGAGCAAGTTAAATAACCTCTCTGTGCCTCACCTCGGTCTCATCTGTAAAATGGGAAGAATAACAGTACCTACCTGATAAGACTGCTATGAGAATTAAGAGAATTAAGTGAGCTGATATGTGTAAGGTGCTCGCACAGTGCCTGGCCCATAAGTGTTTGTGAAATAACAAATGAACATCTAAATGGCAGAGCTGGATGTGACACAGGTGGTTTGATTCCGGAGCACACATTCCTAACCACTATCCATTTCCTTGTTGATCATGGCCTGTTCTGTTTCTTATGAAAGTTTTGACAGGGCTTTTGATTTCCACTGTACAAAGATGGGCAAACTGAGCTATAGAAGTGATCAGTACAGGGTGACGCGTGAGTTCCTCTTCCTGAGAATGCCATGGTGACAGTTTATGTATTCTTATGGGCCAGGCACTGCTCTGCTGGCTTGGTTAGTTATGGTCCATCATTGTGTTTTAGAAAAGTAAACTGGAGAGATTCCTCCATCAGGAAGGAAAGTCTCCCAGGATTTCCCTAGTGTTCCAGCAGGTAAGACTCTGTGCTCCCAGTGCAGGGGGCCAGGGTTCGATCCCTGGTCGGGGAACTAGATCCTGCATGCATGCCGCAACTAAAGAGTTTGCATGCCGCAACTAAGAAGCCTGCATGCTGTAACTAAGAGCTAGCACAGCCTAAATAAATAAATAAATATTAAAAATAAAAAAAGTAAAGAAAGTCTCCCCAATAATGTTCTTTACCCTCTTGTGATTTAAAACCAGGAGCTAAACTTCAGTGGATCAGAAAATGGCTGCAGGTTTGTTTGGTGCATAGGGTGACCAACCCATTCTGGTTTGCCCAAGACTAAGAGGTTTCCTATAACACAGGACTTGCAGCTTTAAAACTGGGACATTTCTTGGCAAACCATGTTGATTGGTCATCTTAGAAATGGGCCAGACTGGGAGGGTCTGAAGGTTAGGCCATGAAAGTTATACCCATGAAAGTCAGGCTGGGGCAGTTATCAAAACCTGAGGTCCAAAGAAAGGCTTAGTCATAGACCAAGGCAGAAAAGGTGGGACAAAGAGTGATTCAGATCCCTCAGTAAGATGTCCTTCACACATGACCCACCAAGCTATTATTTTGTTTTCCCTTCGTGTTTTCATTCTTCCTAAGACACTCCCCCTAATGATTTCCTTTTAGTGGAAGGCAAGCAGCAGAATAAAGAGATCTGGGCTTGGCATTAGGAAGACAGCATGAGTAGAAGAAAGGACATGGACATTGGAGGCAGAAAGATCAGCATGTGAATCCTGTCTCTGACATGTCAATTTATATCTTTGTGCGAATGACAGCTTCTCTGAATATTGTCTGCAAAAGAATAATATGAGAAGATTAGTGATGATGTATGTAAACTGATTTGCATAGGGTGGACTGACAGATGCTAAATGACTGATGAAAGAGGCCATAGCTCAAGGTTGGAGCTCCCAATGGACTGGCAGGATGCTGAGCCTAAATGGGAGTTGAGGTCTCCAGAGGGATGCTGCTGGGTGCCTGATACCTGCCTGATGTTGTTTCTTGGTCAACTTCTCTTCAGTGTCACTTCTCTAGGGAAGCCTTATTACAAACTCACAGGATCCTGTACTTCATACTGCTTTTCACAATTTGAACTCAAAATTTACTTGGAATCTAAAAAATACAACATACTAGTGAATATAACAAAAAAGAAGTAGACTCACAGATATTAAGAACAAACTAGTGGTTACCAGCATGGAGAGGGAAGGAGGGAGGGGATTAAGAGGTACAAACTGTCATGTATAAAATAAGCTGTAAGGATGTATTACACAACACAGGGAATATAGCCATTATTTTATAATAACTATAAATGGAGTATAACCTTTAAAAATTATGAATCACTATAGTGTACACTTATAACTTATATAATATTGTACATCAACTATACTTCAATTAAAAATAATAAAAATTTAAAAAACAAAAGTAAAAACATAAATTTACTTGACAAATTACTTAATTTTTTTGTCTTTCCCATCTGACTGTGAACTCCCTTAAGGCAGGGACCATGTCTATCTTGTTCACTGTTTTGTAGATTTAGCAGACAAATCAATGCTCGGCACACAGTAAGCATTCAATAAATGCTGTTGCATGAATGAATCAAACGACCATCAAATGTACTAGGGGAAGGGGGCTTCCCTGGTGGCGCAGTGGTTAAGAATCCACCTGCCAATGCAGGGGACACGAGTTCGAGCCCTGGGCCGGGAAGATCCCACATGCCGCGGAGCAACTGAGCCCGTGCGCCACAACTACTGAGCCTGCGCTCTAGAGCCCACGAGCCACAGCTACTGAAGCCTGTGTGCCACAACAAGAGAAGCCACTGCAATGAGAAGCCCGCGCACCGCAACACCGCAACTAGAGAAAGCCAGCGAGCAGCCATAAATAAAAATAAATAAATAAATAAATAAATAAATGTACTAGGGGAAGAGTTTTGTGAGGAAGCTTAGGCAGCAGTAAGCCACTAGATGGAGCTAATACCCTGCATGAAAACTATCCAGCACACCTTGCAGGTGACATAATGAGGCTCTGAACCCAGGACTGTTGGCCTCCAACAGCATGTGTAGCATTCTGAGGAAGGAGTAAATGATATTCAGTGTATCAATCAGTCATCAGTAGTTCTTCACTGAGCATCTGTGTTGCACACAGAGGGCTGAGCAAACACAGATGAGTTTATAATCTAGTAGGGGATACAAGACACGCATATACAGGACATAAGACACTGAAGTACCTAAGTGCCTCGTGGATGATTTATATAATAATAGCACTAGGAATTCAGAGGCCAGGAAGATTCCTATGACTGGGGTGGTCATAGATCTGAAAGTCAGGGTTGACCTCCACAGAAAACACATTTAAAGAGATGGGCAGCAAGTAAACTTGTCCCTTTCTTCTAAAGATGTAAACCAAGGACCAGTTGCTTTGATACCACCGAGCATGTGGTGGTATCCAAAGCACCTTTGCATGTATTTATGCGATGGAAATTGTCGTTCAAGTGACTAGGCCTTGAAAATTCCTAAAGGATGTTTTCTGAATCACTAAAAGAAGTTTACCTACTATACCTGTTCAATATAATTTTGGTACATTCTAATTCTTTGCTAACCTATGTATGATAGAACCATAATACTGGATCAAGTCTCTTCAGGTCACTACCTACCTCCCCACACTGCTATGTCTTCTCCTAGTACCTTTGGTGGTCCAGCATATGCCATGAAAGTAGAGCCAACAACTGGGGGAAACGTTCTCTCCTAATGGTAAGGTTTCCAAATTCTCTGACCCAATAATCAAGTCAAATGATCTAACAAGTGTGAAAACTACATTTCAACAATGAAAAAAAAGATTTTGCTTAAACACAAGCATGATATTAACTCTACTTTTAGTATCAGCTGGCTAAATGAAAATTGTTGGAATATGGAATCTGTCATAACTCTGGAGAAAGTTATATACTTAGATACCAGCATATCCATAATACTTGATTTGACATCTCAGTAAGAAGTGATGGTGGCCCTATGTCTAACTGTGGTCCCATTTCTCTTATCCACTCATGGAAGTTGGGTGAGTCCATTCAGAAAGGCAGCATGGTGAAAGGAAAAGAGCACTAGAAAACTAAGTGAGGAAACATGGGCTCAGGTCTGAGACATGTTAGCTGTGTAGCATCACTTCTCTGAGTATCAGTTCCCCGTCTATAAACCTAGGATGTGAACTAGATACTTGCAAAGGTCCCGTCCTGGTTTAGCATTATATGAGCCTAGTACTAGGGGTTAGAGCATGGTAGCTATTCATTAAACCCAGATTATATACTCCCAAATAGAAATGGCCCATATTGTCTTCACTTACAGATACAAAAGTTGAGAAGGCTGGTTGCCATAGCAATTTACCTTCATGGAGTCAGTTATAAATTTCATTCTGTGAAGTGACGGTATTATGTACTGGCACCTGCACAACTCCCTAATGTTTCCTTTGCTTCCATTCTTGCCCCAGGCAACGGTGCCAAGAGTTGTCCTTATCTGGAGAAGCAATCAGAGTTCTCAAGCTGCCTTTCGGTCTGCTAGAACAGAAGGTGCTGACAGGGGTGGGAGTGAAGGCAGGCTTCCTTTCAGTTTACTAATTCTGTAGCCGCCCTTCCCAAACTCCAGCAAATATTTTGCGATGTTGCAAGGTGTTACGAGAAGTGAAAAGCAAGCTGTGATTCAGCTGGTATGAAGATTTTGCAAACAAAAAAGAGTGATCAGGACTTCCCTGGTGGCGCAGTGGTTAAGAATCCGTCTGCCAATGCAGGGGACACAGGTTCAAGCCCTGGTCCGGGAAGATCCCACATGCCGCGGAGCAACTAAGCCCGTGGGCCACGACCACTGAGCCTGCGCTCTAGAGCCCACGAGCCACAACTACTGAACCCGCGTGCCACAACTACTGAGCCTGCGCACCACAACTACTGAAGCCCATGTGCCTAGAGCCTGTGCTCCGCAACAAGAGAAGCCACTGCAATGAGAAGCCGGTGCACCGAAACGAAGAGTAGCCCCCACTCGCCACAGCTAGAGAAAGCCACCTCGCAGCAACGAAGACTCCATGCAGCCAAAAAAAAAGTGATCTGTTTTGCAAAAATCTATTATTTCTGCCAGAGTCCACAGACTGGAATACTAAAAGAGAGATTTTTGTAAGGCATCACCATCATACATTTTGGATTTTCCAAATGAGACTGATTTCAAATTAATTGGCCCAACAGGTCCCAACTTGTGGACCTCAGACCTCTGGGAGTGGTAGAGTTACCTCACAGGATCTGCAAACCCACGTACATGTTCTGTCTGTAGACTGAATGAAAAATGTGCCCATCCATATGGATTACTTCTCAAATATGCATAAGTGTTTTTATGATGAATAAAAGAAATTATCTTACAATGTTGCTGAATATAGCTTAGCCTTTTGTTATGTATTTTCTTAATCAGCTGAAACTAAAAGTAGAGTTAATATTAAGCTTGAGTTTAAGCAAAATCAGTTTTTTCAATGTTGAAATGCAGTCTTTACACTTGTCAGATCATTTGACTTTATTGATTGGGTCAGAGAATTCGGACATCTTACCATTAGGAGAGAAACTTTCCCCTGTTATTGGCTCTACTTTCATGGCATATGTTGGATAGTACACTCACCATTTGGTTTCTAGAACCTTGAAACCTGTTAAGAAGACATTTTAGTGGCTAGTTGAGCACTGCTCCTCTGTGGGAAATGTCATCCCTAAATATAAGATACGAGCAGTGGATACATGTCTTTATCCACAAATTTATATAAGAAATATAACCCAATTTTTATTTCAATCTTCCATTTCTTTGCACTGTCAGTTAACATAATCTCAGTGAATTTGTAGATGTCAACCTCCCCTTTCCCCTGGATTGTGTCTAGTTCCTGGGAGGGGTGTATGAGGTGTCAAGGTATGCAGTGGGGGAGGGGGAGTGGAGGGAGTGAGGAATCTGGTCCTCAAGGTCATTCTACCAAATACACTGGTAGTTATTGAGACATCCTTTATCCTGGTTGCATGACCCCTTCAGGTTCAGAGGCACCCTCCATTTCTCTGGCATCGTCTTGGGCACAAGGAGACATGCTTTATGTCTCACTGGGGCATGGAAAATTCTGCTGCCTAAAGCCCATTCAGCAGCGACCCACCATGCACCCACTTCTTCTCTGAGGTCTTGCAACCTTCCCGGGGCTCTACTGAGGATGTAAGGAACACATCTTCTCTATTCCCAGGCCCCATACAAACATCTGGGATTGTGCCACCTTTCCACGGTGAGCCTGTAGAGTAGCACACAGGACCTAGCAATGTCTCTTGCCCTTGGTATTTTCCCATGAATTCATCCCCCTAGGACTCAGGAGCTCTTTTCTACTCTTATTATCTTTTCCTCCAAGTATTTTGTCTATGGTGTAATTTTTCTTCTTCTAAGGGCAGCTTTTGAGACCAAAAGCCAGGAAGATACTCATTTCTCTGCTTCTAGCTATCACATCCCTCCTCTGGGTAAGAAGCACAAACTAGGCTAGCTTCCTGAGTGAGGGGAAGAAAGAAGGAGGTTAAACACAGGGAAAGGGATTGGCTGATACTATTCTGCCACGTATACAAATTAATACAGATTTCATGGGTCCAGGGCCTGCAAGAGAGGAAACCAGCCCCAAATGAAATCAGACACTAAGCAAAGAGTGAAATTTTATAGAATAATTAAAATAAGACCCCCAGCAGTGGTGCAGTTTTTCTAAGGCTCTTCATGTTTTCTGCAGTGCTTGCATCTGGAGCTAAATGACTTTTAGACACAATGCTGAATAATAAAGGGATCTTTTCTAGGGATGGGGTGAAGGATGAAAGCTCTCTCTGTGGTACATGAAGGCTCTCCAGCCTTCAGACTGGGTGTTGGGAGAGGAAGGGTGGTGATGGGAAGAAAGGGAAGGCGCTATGCACTGCCAGGCGGGGTACGGCTCTCTCTGGAACTTCCCTGCCCCTGGGGCTGTTGGAAAGGTACCTCTAATTCTGATGTTCCTGCCCTAGGTAGATCTGAAGTTTGTTCGGTTCGTTCGTTCATTCATAATCATTGAATTCCTATGCTGGGCTATGCACTGGGGAACAAGCAACCCTGTTTTAGTCTTGGTGAATTTATCTGAGTCTTGCTGAACAGAAAAGACATGGTCGCTGGATTTCAAGATCTTATAATTTAGTTGGGGATGGGGGTGGAGCCCATGGAAAGACAGAAGGAGCAATGCCAATATTATGATGGGGAAAATGCAGGTTGTAGTGAAACACTGAGGCAGGACACCTAGCCAAGCCTTGAGGTGTCAGAGAAGGCTTTCTGGGTAGAAGAAGAAAGAACAGGTAGAACTTGAGAGAAGTAGCACCAGGGCTCTGGGGCAGGGCAGACACTGAGAGGCCAGGCCACAGGCTGTGGGAGAGGGCTCAGGGAGCATCTGATCTGGCTCTGAAACAGCCCGAATTTCCGGTAGCCATACATTTCAAATTTGGTGATTATGAACACAAATTTTTCTCATTCAAAAGAGCTAAGTGCTGCAAGCCTAGGCAAGAATGTTCCATTTCCCTGTTTCTCAATTTGTGCTGAATCAGGAGCCTAGGGAAGGAACGCGTGGGGGTGGGGTGGGTCCTTCACAATGCGACAGCCGCAAACTTGCTCCCCCTCACCTCTTGGAGAGGGATAGCAGTTGACTTGAAAGATGCTGTATCTCAGGCGAAGAATTTGTTGGCAAAACCATGCAGGAGACACCAGAGACCGAAATTAGAACTTTTGCCGGACCGGGGCACGAAACCGTGTCCCCTGCATCGGCAGGTGGACTCTCAACCACGGCGCCAGCAGGGAAGCCCAAGCAATGTATTTTTATCATTAAACTCTTGGCCAAAGCTCATTTGTTCCAAATGGGCTACCTTAGCTGAGTATGCTCACCTGAGTATGGGGTGAGTTCCTTGAAAATACAGGTGTGTTGCAAACGATCCACAAAGAAACCAAATTAACATTTATTTTATAAATGAAGGATAGTGAGAGAAGGCAGAAGGATCTTTGGCCCACTAAATCATGAAATAGGATTATGTTTCTCCAGCTGTGCGAAAATTAATATCCTGTTTGGGGAACCTCAACCACATCAACTAAAGGCCAGCTCCATGTTGTGGAAACAAATCAAAGGACTGCATTTGGCAAGAGGCCCCGACATTCCAGATCACACAGGAAATAATTACATACTATTATTCTGAGTGAATGTAGCAAGAAAATAAAATCTGAGGGTAAATAATCAGAACAGACTAAAGACATTTGCTTTAGTCATCTAGATCAAATTACTTAATAGTTTAATCTATGAACGTAGAATAATGAGTTTAGGCCAATAAGACAATCTTGAGAGATGTCTGAGTGACTTCTGGCCCTAAGTGTGGTCCATGAAGTGATTAAGGAGCTAAGAAACAATAAAAGCAGCAGTGTGGGAAAACACTGTACCACTACTGTGCAGCCGCTAGTCTTTTATATCTACCCAAGGTTTTCCCCAAAATGCTGATCATTTCTAGAACTATCTAGAACAGGGGTCAGCAAAGTTTTTCTTAAAGAGCCAGGTAGTAAATATTTTAGGTTTGCAACTCTGCCACTGTACACAAAAGAAACCATAGACAATCTATTACTGAATGGCCATAGCTGTGTTCCGATAAAACTTTATATACAAAAATAGGCAACTAGCCTGTGAATCATAGTTTGCTGACCCTTAATCTTGAACAACTGCACAGATGTGGAAAAATTATAAGCTCATTTGAAAAAATTATGAGTTCGTTGGAGCACCACAGCAGACCAGTTTCTGTGGGGCCATGATGACGGTGTATTGGTCTACTGGTCAGCAAACTGTGCCCTTTTTCTACAAACATTACATAAGGAAGCCTGGATGAGGATTGTCTGGTGTTGTCAAAGAGGCCAGTTGGCTCGCAGGCAGCAGACCTGTGTGCTGGATTCACAGAGTTTTTAGTCTGAAGTGCAAACTACTTACATAGAAGGAATAAGCACACTAAGCCAATCCTATAATCTTTTCACACTTCCACCACTCATGGTGGCTTTGTAAGGTAGCTTGGGGATTCTGTAGCTGACACCAACTCTAAAAGGTAAGGTTATACACCAAAAAGTTTCCGTTTCCTTTCTAATTCAGATTCATTAAAACAATTCTTTCACCTGGGTGGGTCAATGTGCCTGCTGTGTTTGTGGTTGTGTTGACTGGACATCACTGTGTAACCACCCCTTCCCCAACCTATCCTCTGTCACTGCTGGCTGCTCAGGTACGTGTAACTTGTGCCCTGAAATGAAAGGTGGAGCTGGGTCCAAATTCTCTTTCAGTGATTTAACTGAAAGACTAGAGGGAAGAAGCAGTTGGTGGTAGAGATGTAGCCAGAAAGGTCACACGGCCTCAGGGATTAGAATAGCCATCTGTGGGCCTTGTACAAGATGTGTTCATGGAAAAAGCCGAAGTAAAACAGAGAAAGTGTTTCTGTTTCATTCCAGTCCCAGAAGGCTGGTTGTTCTTCAGGAATGTTTATATTCCAATGAGACCCCTCTGTGAATTCTCAACAGCCTCCCTTTCCTTTTTCTTGAGCTGTCTTGATTGGGCCTTTTCTCAATGACTGAATCATGGGGTGCTCTAACAGGCACATTTCCTGCCACACCAACAGTTTATTTAATGTGTTTAGATCTACCACCCATGAATATGAGATTCTGTACATTCAACTGTGATCTATTTAACTTCTATACCTGTTGGAGGTAACAAATACAATCAAATTTTCCTTGTCAATGACTTTTAAATCTGTCCTTTCCATTCCCATCCCTCCCATTATGGCCTAGTTTATCACTTCTATCTGGATATCAGCCACAGTCTCCTGGAAAGCTCCTCTGCCTCTACTCATTCCCTATTCTTGTCCATCTGTTATCTGAGCTCTTAAGATTAATATTTATAAAACCTACTTTCATCAAATCACTTCTCAGATGAAAAGTCCATAATGCTTTTCTACTGCCTCCTGGATCCAATATGATATATTCAAATCAGTATTGTAGGCTTCATAATCTGGTCCCACCTTATCTATTTATTGTATTCATATCTCCCATAACCCTTCAACATGAACTTCAGTTTCAATCAGTTAATCTCTCATATACTCTGTTAACATCTTTCTCTTCATTCCCACCTCCCAATTATAATATTATCTATAAGAAATAGAAAGAGGGGAAGGAAATAAAGGCTGTATCTGTTCCCTTCCACCTGACGGCCCACATTCCAAAGGTTAAATGTCTGGTGACAATTAGAAACATGACAACTATCAAAAGTATATGGAATTGAAGCTTCTGGATAAAGACAGTGGAATGAAACATATCTAATTTTTATCCTGCTCAATCTCCTCACATAAAAATACAGTAAAGGCGCTTAAGGGGGTGGCATAAATCCTAAGGATAAAGAGAGTGAAAGAGGATACCAAAGGAACCAAATTTTGGAGGGTAGAAAGCAAATAGTAATGGACTTGGCAAACTTGAAAGACCAAATTGTAAACTGACATTAAGTAAAGATAAAAATAAATTCTATATGCACTCCAGAATCCTCAAAAGACTCAAGGATTGATGGTGCCTCTGGAAGTGGGGTGAAACAGGGTGTTGAAATAAGGAAGACTGGTTGAATGAAGGCTGTTTGAGGATCACGTAGCTTCCTGGATTTCTCCCCTCCCCATACTCCACATCACTGGTGATTGCCCGTCACACACTCTGGCCAAAGTCTAGAGATTCAGGCTCCAGAGATGGGTAAACAGATGGTTTCTGGATGGAGGAAAACCAGGCACAGTTGAGGGTCGGTATGAAGTACTTAAAACAGGAAAAATAAGTGAATGCCTGTATATCGAATACTAAGGCTTCCTGCTTTCTTCCACTTTATCCTTAGGCAAGAGAAATTGGAGGACTATTCTGTGGAGAATATGACCACCTCAAAAAGAAGTATCTAAATATACTGACTTCAACAGTCCCTTTGCAAACAGCTTAGATACAATCACCCTAAATCAGTGACTCTCAACTTAAGACGCATATGGCAATGTCTGGAGACATTTTTTATTTTCACAAAACTTGGTAGGGTTGGGGGTTCTGGCATCTAGTGGGTAGAGGCTAGGGATGCTGCTAAATATCCTACAATGCACAAGAAAAGCGTCCCACAACAAAGGATTATCCAGTCCAAAACATCAGTAGTGTTACTGTTGATAACCTCTGCCTTACATGAAACTCATGGTCAACTTGTCTACCAACACAAGCAGAGTTTCCAATAGTCTCCCCACACTATTAAGAGTAAGCAGAAAGAAAAAAAGGCCAGACATTTGAAGAAAACTAACAAGGAAGACAGAGACCTAAACAAACATAAAAGCAACGTGGAGGAAACAGACTGTGTGGGAAGAGGAAAACTCTACAAAACTACACTTGACTTCCACGTATGACCATGATGGACTGCCAGGAACCAAACTTACCTTACTGCTCTAAACAGTTAAGAAACCAGACAAAATCTAGAAAACTCTTTTCTGATACTGGACAGCAGGACTACCTTTCACGTCTAAGTTCTGGATTTGACTTTTGTGTACAGGGATCCAGTTTGAATTTACTGAAGAATTTCCCCACTGATTTACAATGCCACTTGTGTCATATACCACCTTCCCATATATGTATTCATTGACTCCTGGTCTCTCTGTTTCTGTCTTTGTGTTGGTACAATAGAGTCCTATTACTTCAGTTTTATGAAAAACTTTGATGCTTGGTATATCAAGACCCTCCAATTTATTATTCTTTAAAAGTGTCTTTTGGCCCTTTGCTCTTCCATATAAATTTTATGATCAGCTTGTTGAGTTCTATCTTGTTCAATAAATTTTATAACTTTCTCCAAAGCACTTGGACACCTTCTGTTATATTTATTCTTATATTTTTGGTTTCTATTATACAGGGTATATTTTAAAATTACATTTTGTTTTTGCTGGTATGCTTAAATGCATTCTACTTTTGTGTACTGATCTCCTTTGGGGTAAATTGGATAAACTGTTTATTCAGCCTAATAGTTTGCTGTGGATTCTTTTGGGATCCACAAAATACTGGAATACTGCAAACAATTAGTTTTGCTTTTTCCTTCTGATCTCTATACCTTTTTTCTTCTTTGTCTTGTTTTATTGCAATTGCTAGAATCTCTAGTACAATGTTGAATAGAAGTGATAAGAGTAGGCATTCTTGTCTTGTTACTAATTTTAAAGTCAATGCATTTAATACTTGATAGGATATTTGCTGTGGGCTTTTGATGTTACCTTTTACTAGGTTAAGGAATTTCTATTCTAGTTTTCATTGTTTGTTGGATTTTATAAAAAATAATCACATAGTTTTTTTCATTAATTTGTTAATGTGGGTAATGAATTAATAGATTTTAAAAAATGTTGGCCAGTCTTGCATTCCTGGGATAAACTCATATTGGTCACAAAATAATACTATCAACTGTTATGCATTGCTGAATTAGTTTTCTAATATTTTCCATCTATGCTCATGACTGATAATGCTCTGTAATTTTCTTTTCTTTACAGTACTTGCCTGATTTGGGTAACAAGGTTATACTAGCCTTATAAGTGAGCTGAGGAGTATTTCCACTTTTTCTCTTGTTTGAAAAAGTCTGTGTAAGTTTGGAATCACTTGTTATTTGAATTTTTGTATAATTCACCTGTAAAACCATCTCATTCTAATGTTTGACTTCTGATAAAATTTCTTTAGTGATTATAGGACCTTTCAGGTTTTTTAGTTTATTCTTGAGTCAATCATTATTATTTTTATAAGAAAATATCCATTTCATCTAATATTCTTCAACTCATACTGGCACAAAACATCCATAATATTCTTTTTTTTTTGCTTTGCTTTATCTATAATTATGTTCCATTGTTTATTCTTAAAATTGACTATTCCTGATTTTTTTCTTTATCAGTCTTGCTATAGGTTTTAGAATTTTACTAGTTTTTACAAAGAATGAACTTTTTGCTTTTTGAGCTCCATTTTTTCTACTGTATCTCTGTTTTACATGTGATTCATTTATGATCTTATTTTTATTAATTCCTTCTCCCTACCTTTTTTGGATTTGTCTTCTAACTTCAGTCCGAGTCTTAGCTCATTGTCAGACTTTCTTTTCCCATATAAGCAATTAAAGCCTCTGAATTCCACTTTAGTTGTATCCCACAAGTTTTGATAAAATATTTTCATTATTATTTGATCTTAAGTATATTCTAATTCCACTATGATTTTTCAGACTCATTAATTATTTAGAAGTATGTCTTACATTTCAGAATACAGTCATCCTTTGATATCTGCAGGGAACTGTTTCCAGGACACCCCTCCCCCCCACACACACCACAATTCACAGATGTTCAAGTCCCTTACATAAAATGGTGTAGTATTTCCATATAACCTATGTACATCTTCTCTCCTGTAAACTTCAAATCATCTCTAGATTATTTATAATGCCTATAATGTAATGCTATGTAAATAGTTGTAAAATACAATGTAAATGCTATTGAAATAGTTGCCAGCACATGGCAAATGCAAGGTTTGCTTTTTAGACATTTCTGGAAAATTTTGGGGGGAATAGTTTCAACCTGTGGTTGGTTGAATTCATGGATGTAGCACCCAAGGAGACAGAGGGCCGACTGTATAGTTTTAAAAAATTATCTTTCTGCTGTTGATTTCTAACCTAATTGTATTGTGATTAAAGGTTGGTTTTTCTGGTATCAAATTTCTGAAAATTGTTGAGACCTGTCTTATGGCTTAGTACATGATTAATTTTTTTTTAATAAATGTTCCTGGCATGCTTAAGAATGCAAATTATTCAGTTATTGAGATGATCTTTTGTGTGTCCATTAGATCAAGCTAGTTAATTGTACTGTTCAAATCTTACTGAAGTTTTATATATTGGCTGCTTGTTTTTTAAAAAAATTTTTTAAATTTTAATTTAATTTTTTTTTATACAGCAGGTTCTTATTAGTCATCAATTTTATACACATCAGTGTATACATGTCAATCCCAATCGCCCAATTCATCACACCACCACCCCCACACTCCCACGGCTTTCCCCCCTTGGTGTCCATACGTTTGTTCTCTACATCTGTGTCTCAATTTCTGCCCTGCAAACCGGTTCATCTGTACCATTTTTTCTAGCTTCCACATATATGCGTTAATATACGATATTTGTTTTTCTCTTTCTGACTTACTTCACTCTGTATGACAGTCTCTAGATCCATCCACATCTCAACAAATGACCCAATTTTGTTCCATTTTATGGCTGAGTAATATTCCATTGTATATATGTACCACATCTTCTTTATCCATTCTTCTGACGATGGGCATTTAGGTTGCTTCCAAGACCTGGCTATTGTAAATAGTGCTGCAATGAACATTGGGGTGCGTGTGTCTTTTTGAATTATGGTTTTCTCTGGGTATATACCCAATAGTGGGATTGCTGGATCATATGGTAATTCTATTTTTAATTTTTTAAGGAACCTCCATACTGTTCTCCATAGTGGCTGTATCAGTTTACATTCCCACCAACAGTGCAAGAGGGTTCCCTTTTCTCCACACCCTCTCCAGCATTTGTTTGTAGATTCTCTGATGAAGCCCATTCTAACTGGTGCTGAGGTGATACCTCATTGTAGTTTTGATTTGCATTTCTCTAATAATTAGTGATGTTGAGCAGCTTTTCATGTGCTTCTTGGCCATCTGTATGTCTTCTTTGGAGAAATCTCTATTTAGGTCTTCTGCCCATTTTTGGATAGGGTTGTTTGTTTTTTTAATATCGAGCTGCATGAGCTGTTTATATATTTTGCAGATTAATCCTTTGTCCGTTGATTCGTTTGCAAATATTTTCTCCCATTCTGAGAGTTGTCTTTTTGTCTTGTTTATGGTTTCCTTTGCTGTGCAAAACCTTTTAAGTTTCATTAGGTCCCATTTGTTTATTTTTGTTTTTATTTCCATTACTCTAGGAGGTGGATCAAAAAAGATCTTGCTGTGATTTATGTCAAAGAGTGTTCTTCCTACGCTTTCCTCTAAGAGTTTTATAGTGTCCAGTCTTACATTTAGGTCGCGAATCCATTTTGAGTTTATTTTTGTGTATGGTGTTAGGGAGTGTTCTAATTTCATTCTTTTACATGTAGCTGTCGAGTTTTCCCAGCACCACTTATTGAAGAGACTGTCTTTTCTCCATTGTATATCCTTGCCTCCTTTTTCATAGGTAAGTTGACCATAGGTGTATGGGTCTATCTCTGGGCTTTCTATCCTGTTCCATTGATCTGTGTTTCTGTTTTTGTGCCAGTACCATATTGGCTTGATTACTGTAACTTTGTAGTATAGTCTGAAGTCAGGGAGTCTGATTCCTCCAGCTCCATTTTTTTCCCCTTGAGACCGCTTTGGCTATTCGTGGTCTTTTGTGTCTCCATAGAAATTTTAAGATTTTTTGTTCTAGTTTTGTAAAAAATGCCATTGGTAATTTGATAGGGATTGCATTGAATCTGTAGATTGCTTTGGGTAGTATAGTCATTTTCACAATATTGATTCCTCCAATCCAAGAACATGGTATATCTCTCCATCTGTTGGTATCATCTTTAATTTCTTTCATCAGTGTCTTATAGTTTTCTGCATACAGGTCTTTTGTCTCCCTAGGTAGGTTTATTCCTAGGTATTTTATTCTTTTTGTTGCAGTGGTAAATGGAAGTGTTTCCTTAATTTCTCTTTCAGATTTTTCATCGTTAGTGTATAGGAATGCAAGAGATTTCTGTGCAATAATCTTGTATCCTGCAACTTTACCAAATTCATTGATTACCTCTAGGAGTTTTCTGGTGGCATCTTTAGGATTCTCTATGTATAGTATCATGTCATCTGCAAACAGTGACAGTTTTACTTCTTCTTTTCCAATCTGGATTCCTTTTATTTCTTTTTCTTCTCTGATTGCTGAGGCTAGGACTTCCAAAACTATATTGAATAATAGCGGTGAGAGTGGGCATCCTTGTCTTGTTCCTGATCCTAGTGGAAATGGTTTCAGTTTTTCACCATTGAGAACAATGTTGGCTGTGGGTTTGTCATATGGCCTTTATTATGTTGAGTTAGGTTCCCTCTATGCCCACTTTCTGGAGAGTTTTTATCATAAATGGGTGTTGAATTTTGTCAAATGCTTTTTCTGCATCTATTGAGACTATCATATTGTTTTTCTCCTTCAATTTGTTAATATGGTGTATCACATTGACTGATTTGCGTATACTGAAGAATCCTTGCATTCCTTGGATAATCCCACTTGATCATGGCGTGTAATCCTTTAATGTATTGTTGGATTCTGCTTGCTAATATTTTGT
Organism: Tursiops truncatus; assembly: GCF_011762595.2. NCBI lineage: Eukaryota > Metazoa > Chordata > Mammalia > Artiodactyla > Delphinidae > Tursiops > Tursiops truncatus. The sequence continues at coordinate 50,881,790 of NC_047047.1, forward strand.
TGAGGATTTTTGCATCTATATACATCAGTGATATTGGTCTGTAATTTTCTTTTCTTTAGTATCTTTGTCTGGTTTTGGTATCAGGGTGATGGTGGCCTCATAGACTGAGTTTGGGAGTGTTCCTTCTTCCACAATGTTTTGGAAGAGTTTGAGAAGGATGGGTGTTAGCTCTTCTCTAAATGTTTGATAGAATTCACCTGTGAAGCCACCTGGTCCTGGACTTTTGTTTGTTGGAAGCTTTATTTTTTTTGGGGGGGGGGGGTACGCGGGCCTCTCACTGTTGTGGCCTCTCCCATTGCGGAACACAGGCTCCGGACGTGCAGGCTCAGCGGCCATGGCTCACGGGCCTAGCCTCTCTGCAGCATGTGGGATCTGCCCAGCCCAGGGCATGAACCCATGTCCCCTGCATTGGCAGGCAGACTCTCAACCACTGCAACACCAGGGAAGCCCTGTTGGAAGATTTTTAACCAGAGTTTCAATTTCATGACTTGTGATTGGTCTGTTCATATTTTCTATTTCTTCCTGCTTCAGTCTTGGAAGGTTATACCTTTCTAAGAATTTGTCCATTTCTTCCAAGTTGTCCACTTTATTGGCATAGAGTTGCTTGTAGTAGTCTCTTAGGATGCTTTGTATTTCTGTGGTGTCTGTTGTAATTTCTCCTTTTTCATTTCGAATTTTATTGATTTGAGTCCTCTCCCTCTTTTTCTTGATGCGTCTAGCTAATGGTTTATCAATCTTGTTTACCTTCTCAAAGAACCAGCTTTTAGTTTTATTGATCTTTGCTATTGTTTTCTTTGTTTCTATTTCATTTATTTCTGCTCTGATCTTTATGATTTCTTTCCTTCTGCTAACTTTGGGTTTTGTTTGTTCTTCTTTCTCTAGTTCCGTTGGGTGTAAGGTTAGATTATTTGAGATATTTGTTTCTTGAGGTAGGCTTGTATAGCTATAAACTTCCCTCTTAGAACTGCTTTTGCTGCATCTCATAGGTTTTGGATTGTCGTGTTTTCATTTTCAATTGTCTCTAGGTATTTTTTGATTTCCTCTTTAATTTCTTCAGTGATCTCTTGGTTATTTAGTAATGTAGTGTTTAGCCTCCATGTGTTTGTGTTTTTTACGTTTTTTCCCCCTGTAATTCATTTCTAATCTCACAGCATTGTGATCAGAACAAGATGCTTGATATGATTTAAATTTTCTTAAATTTTCTGAGGCTTGATTTGTGACCCAAGATGTGGTCTATCCTGGAGAACGTTCCGTGCGCACTTGAGAAGAAAGTGTAATCTGCTGTTTTTGGATGGAATGTCCCATAAATATCAATTAAATCTGGTCTATTGTCATTTAAAGCTTCTGTTTCCTTACTTATTTTCCTTTTGCATGATCTATCCATTGGTGTAAGTGAGGTGTTAAAGCCCCCCACTATTACTGTGTTACTGTCGATTTCCTATTTTACAGCTGTTAGCAGTTGCCTTATGTATTGAGGTGCTCCTATGTTGGGTGCATATATATTTATAATTGTTATATCTTCTTCTTGGATTGATCCCTTGATCATTATGTAGTGTCCTTCCTTGTCTCTTGTAACATTCTTTATTTTAAAGTCTAGTTTATCTGATATGAGTATTGCTACTCCAGCTTTCGTTTGATTTCCATTTGCATGGAATATCTTTTTCTACCCCCTCACTTTCAGTCTGTATGTGTCTCTAGGTCTGAAGTGGGTCTCTTGTACACAGCATATATATAGGTCTTGTTTTTGTATTCATTCAGCAAGCCTGGGTCTTTTGGTTGAAGCATTTAATCCATTCACGTTTAAGGTAATTATCAATATGTATACTCCTATGACCACTTTCTTAATTGTTTTGGGTTTGTTTTTGTAGGTCCTTTTCTTCTCATGTTTCCCACTTAGAGAAGTTCCTTTAGCATTTGTTGTACAGCTGGTTTGGTGGTGCTGAATTCGCTTAGCTTTTGCTTGTCTGTAAAGCTTTTGATTTCTCCATTGAATCTGAATGAGATCCTTGCCGGCTAGAGTAATCTTGGTTGTAGGTTCTTCCCTTTCATCACTTTAAGTATATCATGCCACTTCCTTCTGGCTTGTAGAGTTTCTGCTGAGAAATCAGCTGTTAACCTTACGGGAGTTCCCTTGTATGTTATTTGTCATTTTTCCCTTGCTGCTTTCAATAATTTTTCTTTGTCTTTAATTTTTGCCAATTCGTTTACTATGTGTCTCGGCGTGTTTCTCCTTGGTTTATCCTGTATGGGACTCTCTGCACTTCCTGGACTTGGGTGGCTATTTCCTTTCCCATGTTAGGGAAGTTTTTGACTATAATCTCTTCAAATATTTTCTCGGGTCCTTTCTCTCTCTGTTCTTCTTCTGGGACCCCTATAATGCGAATGTTGGTGCGTTTAATGTTGTCCCAGAGGTCTCTTAGGCTGTCTTCATTTCTTTTCTTTTCTTTTTTCTTTATTCTGTTCTGCAGCAGTGAATTTCACCATTCTGTCTTCCAGGTCACTTATCTGTTCTTCTGCCTCAGTTATTCTGCTATTGATTCTTTCTAGTGTAGTTTATTTCAGTTATTGTATTGTTCATCTCTGTTTGTTCTTTAATTCTTCTAGGTTTTGTTAAACATTTCTTGCATCTTCTCGATCTTTGCCTCCATTGTTTTTCCAAGGTCCTGGATCATCTTCACTATCATTATTCTCAATTCTTTTTCTGGAAGGTTTCCTATCTCCACTTCATTTAGTTGTTTTTCTGGGCTTTTATCTTGTTCCTTCATCTGGTACACAGTCCTCTGCCTTTACATCTCGTCTTTCTGTGAATGTGGTTTTTGTTCCACACGCTGCAGGATTGTAGTTCTTCTTGCTTCTGCTGTCTGCCCTCTGGTGGATGAGGCTATCTAAGAGGCTTGTCTGCTTGTTTCATGAATTAGTGCAAAAAGTGCGTAAAATCTTTCACTAGAACACTTCTGTCAATTTTTGTTTTATATATTTTGAAGCTATATCGTTAGCAGTATATAACTTAGAATTGTTTTATCTTCTTGGAAACTTGAACTTTTTATCAGTATGTAATGGTCTTTCTTCCCTTTAGTAATGCTTTTTGCCTTAAGACTTACTTTTTCTACATTAATATAGCCACACCAGTTTTATTTTAGTTAGTGTCTGCCTGATATACTTTCCCATCCTTTTACTATAAACACACTTCAGCATTCGGCTGGAACTTTAAAAAAAAAGTGACAATATTTGTTTAACTGGAAAATTTAGTATATTCACATCAGTTGTGAATAGAGAGATTTGAATTTATTGCCTTCATCTTACTTTGTCCCTTCTAAATGCCTTCCCCCCAACCCCCTCCTTTTTTGACTTCTTTTGGATTAATATATTTTCTCTCATTCCATATAATACCTCTGGTTTGCAAAATACGCTCTTTATTTTATTCTTTGTTATTTAAGAAATTTTAACATGTATTTTTTAACTTGACCAAGTTGAAAGTTTGTCAATATCTTTTTCTTCTTAAGTACTTAACCTGATGAACTATATTTTAATATTTCCTAGTATTTTAGTTCTTATGAACTCCACAAATTAGATATTATCTTGTTATATAATCAATGTTTGTCTACAGTTACCTGCATATTTACCATTTTCTGGGACTGATCATTCTTTCTTACATTTCATTAATTTTTGAGCTCATTTTCTTCTTCCTGAAGTATGCCTTTGGAATGTCCTCTACTGAGGATCTGCTGGTTTAAACTCGCTTGCCTAAAAAAAGTCTCTTTCATTCCTGTTCTTAAAAAACTATTTATTATGAAAAAAGTTTAAACATGTCTCTTTTGGATGTAGGTCAGACCTTTTGCCTCTACCTCTCATGTCTCAATTTCTACTTCATATTTTCTATCCCTGGATCTTTGTGCTAAAGTCTCTGGAGAGATTTTAATTTTCTTCCCCTGGTCCTCCCAGGGCTAAGGCCATAAGAACGTATTCCCACTGCCCTTTTGTGTATAAGTGGGGTTTTAAAGTAAATCCACTGAAATCATTGCCTTGTAGGGCTCCATGCTTAATGCACATGTCTCTTATCTAACCTTCCCACCTTGCTCAAGCCCAAGGCTTTGTCTTCCATGCACGTGATGCTTTAAGATGTAGGCTTTAGGCACTGCGAGATTGGAAGATATTCTTGAAGGCAGGTACTGGCTTTGGTGCTAGTTTACACTTTGGACTTGCACTTTCCCTCTGTTTCTGGCCTCTGAGGATCATCATCACTTTCTCGCCAGTTTAATCAACTCTATATTTTAAAATCATACATATGTACAAATTTTATATACTTATATGCATATGTATATATGTAAATATTTTCCAGGATTTTTATTGTATGGTTAAGTTTCTCTGGATATCTTGTTCACAATGTTGTTGGAGATTTACGTCCATCTATTTGATCTTTAAGTTGCTAAAACTGCAAATCTTTTAGCATGATGGAAAATTAAAAACCAAGAAAAAACACCATTGCCCTCTGGTGGAGAACCAATACTATTACAACATCTAAATGAGACCCACTGTGACTCAACTTCTGATTTCCTCATTTAGTCAACAAGGCTGTCAAATCTTTTATCAGGTCTTCCAAATCTGTCCCTTCATTTCGATTCTCCTAGTATCACCTTAGTCTAGTTCCTATTCTTTTTTTTTCTTTTTGCTAGAATTGTTGTTTTTGAACCAGTCTCTCTCTTTATATTCTTTCAATATATTTTCTTTGTGTCTATCATCACCCCTTACTTTTACAATTTTACATTAATTTGATGGGTTGTTTATCAAGTTCTTGCTTATGAGCAAAAAAGTTGGAACCAATAACAGTAGTCTGATTAGGGATGTGAATGTATTATAGATCCAATAAATGTTAGCTGATTCGAAACAAGTATTTACTACCATTTATTCACTTACCAAATTTATCTGGGAGGCAGCACATGCACAAAAGTTCCCAAACTTTTTTTCTGTAGTAACAGACTAATGAATGACATTCACATGTATAATTCTCCTACTTGCTTACTTAGAGTTTTTAAAAACTTAAAACTATTTTTAATTACAAAACACATGACTAGTATTAAAAAATTCAGAGTTCTGGGGACCTCCCTGGCAGTCCAGTGGTTAAAGACTCCACGCTTCCACTGCAGGGGGCTCGGGTTTGATCCCTGGTCCAGGAACTAAGAGCCTGCATGCCACTTGGTGCAACCAAAAGTTAAAAAAAAAAAAAAAAAAAAATCAGAGTTCTGCAAATAATGATGCTGGAGGCCCGGGTTCTCACTGTGGAAGAAGGTACAAATATGGAATGGGTAAAGACAAGGAAGAACCCTGTGGGGTTGGATTGGAAATGGAGATATCAGAAAAACTGGTGATTTTTAATATATGTTTCCTAGTTCTTTCTGTTGAAGGGGCCTAGAAACAATGACACCCAGCAGGCCCAGATCTTAGTTTCTAAACACCATTCTCTACTAAAAGAAACTAAGGATCTTTGAAGAAATAGTTGATTCCAGGGATAGGGTGGAGGGAAAAAAACAAGATAAACTTGGAACATTTTGTGCTGAAAAGTAAGAAATTTCTCAAAGAATGATAAAAACATGTCAAAAAGACCCAGAAGCCAGCCTAAAAGGTCTCCCACTGGCCAAATATGGGGCAATTTGACATTAAAACAAATGAGAGTAACAGACTGAATAAGATAGGAATTTATGAGTTCATACTAATACAAGTGAGAAAGAGAAGTCTTTTCCTTACAGTAGAATGCCAACTAGTAAATGTAGAAGGAGTGACAGAATTGGAAAACCACAATTTGGCAGCCATCAGAGTAGCAATTAATTCAGCCAAGAAACATCACTGGATGCTAAACTTAGTGTATGAAAATTTGCTGAGAAACAGAATATTTACAGTCTCTAAGTATCTCCCCACAAAATGCTTGTTAATTTAAAAGAAAAAATTAAGAATCTTTACAGCAGAAAGATCTAACAGATACCACCTAAAACAAGTGATCAAAATTAACAGCTTGTGATGGGACAACTGGTATCAGGATATGATGCACTGAAAAGGACACAGCATCACTTCTATGATATTCCTGTCAAAAATGCATAAGCTCAATCTAATCATAAACAAACATCAGAAAACGTCAAATTAAGGGACACTATAAAATAACTGGTATATGTTTTTCATGACCTTGACATTTTTGAAAGACAGGTTGAAGAACTGTTCCAGACAGGAGACTAGAGACTTGACAACTAAATGTAATGTGTTATCCTGGACTGGATCCTGGACTATTTTTTCCCCCCAACAAAGGCCATTACTGGAACAACTAGTGAAATATGGAAAATATTAGATAATGTATTATATTAATGCTAATTTTCTGATTTTGATAATTGTGCTGTGGTTATGGAAGAAAATATCCCTGTCCTTAGAAAATACACACTTAAATATTTGGGGTAAAGAGGAATTATCTGTAACTAACACTCAAATGGTCAGAAAAAAAGCACTTATTCTATACTCATGATAAATAGATAAAGGGAAACCTTTTCCTTAGAGCAGAATGACAATTAATTAATACAGAAAGAATAATGTGTTAGAAAAATCAATTTTGTAAACAGCACAGTAAAAATTTATTCAGACAAGAATCATCAAAAGATGCTAAATCTAGGAGGGGAAAGTTTGATGAGGAACAGAATATCAATCAACCTGGTCTCAAACTTTCTCCTCACAAATTATCTAATCACAAAAGAAAAAAATGGGAACTATACAGTGGAGAAACTGGACAACTTCTTACCCAAGTGATCAAATTAACATCACCAATAATAGGCAATGGGACATTCTGGGAGTCTGGATGTGACCCTGGGAGGACATATCACTCATAGTATTTCAGCCCATATTGCATAACCTGAATCTAAACATAAGGAAGAATCAGAAAAACCCCAAAAGAAGGATCATCTATACTTTAACTGTCCTGTATTCTTCAAATAAATCAATACTATAAAAGATAAAAAAAGGCTGAAGAACTGGTCCAGATTAGAGTCATGATAATCTAACATATGATCCTGGACTACACCCTGTAGCTGAAAACAAAAACTACCAATGGAACAGCAAATTAAATTGGAATAGGGACTACAGATTAGATGAAAGTATTATATCAATGTTAAATTCCTGAATTTGATAACCAAACTTAGTATGTTTGTTCTTATGAAGTATGTATGTAGTATTAAAGGGTATGATGTCTGCAGTGTATTCATCATGTGATCAAGACAAAAAACATGTAACAAGAGATAGAGAGAAAATGGTAAATAGGAGAAACATTAAGAAGTTGAAATGCAGAACAATGTATATATTTCTTCTGCTTGAAATTCTCAAAAAATATATATACATATCTATGTATGTAAATATATATTTCTAAGATACTAAAATTATTAGTACTCTCCTGTTCCCCCAGGTAAGGGAACTAGAAGCTAAAAAGTATTAGGTAGTTGGCATGAGGCTGTAAAGGGTTGTCTTTCTTTTCTCAACCCTTAGTTCCACCCCAAAGAGAAAAACAGCACTAGTAGCTTTCAGATGTCTTCTATCTGTATATATAAACTTCTGGACATATATGTAATTCCTGTACCATTTTGATGGCTGCATATTTTAATGAATGAATGAACTTAAGAAGTGTTCTTGTTGGAATTTAAGTTGTTTCTGACATATACACATATTAAATACAATCTGAGATTTTTTTAAAAACATGTTATTTACTCTAATAAAAGCTATGTTTGATCTTAATCCTGTCATCTTAATGTTATCTATTCTGTTTTTACGTCTTCTTTTTAAAAACTACTTTATGTTCATGTTTTATTTTGGGAATTTCTTCCTCATTTAATAACTTCTTCTTTTCAATTTATGGGAGTCATATTGTTATTTCAGCAATATGAAGGTTTATAATACTTAAACTATTCTGAGGTATAATACTGACAAATATCTTCATTGGAGAACCTCAGTCTGGCTGTTGGATCATTTACAGAAGAAGGCTAGTCAAGGCATGAATATGAAATATGAGTTGGGGAAGTCCAGATCCCAGCTGATACATGAGAAATGTAGTTTCCCAAAGTTGACCAACCCAGCTGTTGATGGATCTGGGTCACTCTCTTAACCAGGTCCTATTATGGGTCCCTTGTATTGATTTTAGTTTAAAATCCCCAATTAAAGCATGAGAAGATACTTCCTGACCTCAGAGCTGTTGTTATTTATTATATTTTGCATTACCCTTACGATTTTTCTGGGTAAGAATAAGAATGTATCCTAGGGAAAAAAACCTTATAGATAAATTAAAGTTAAAACTTTAAATACTTTCCATAGTATTTTAAAACAAATAAAAATGTGATATCTATACCATATATATCATCATGTTGCCTTATTCTTCCATTTTATAGTATTATGTATTTATATTGCACTTGGCAATAAGGAATACTTTTTTGGTGTTCCACAGTAAGCTGCAGGTTTCAAAAGCAGAAGTCCTGTACCTCTGAAGGTAGCATAAGAAAAATCTTTGTCTGAAACCTCAAAGTGAATACAGAGCCCAGAAATAAACCCACACACATATGGTCAATTAATCTTCAACAAAGGAGGCAAGAATATACAATGGAAAAAAGACGGTCTCTTCAGCAAGTGGTGTTGGGAAAGTTGGACAGCCACATGTAAATCAATGAAGTTAGAACACACCCTCTCATCATACACAAAAATAAACTCAAAATGGCTTAAACACTTAAATATAAAATATGATACTATAAAACTCCTAGAAGAGAACATAGGCAAAACATTCTGTGACATAAATCGTACCAATGTTTTCTAAGGTCTCCCAAAACAATAGAAATAAGAGCAAAAATAAACAAATGGTACCTAATCAAACTTACAAGCTTTTGTACAACAAAGGAAACCATAAGCAAAATTAAAAGGACAACCTACAGACTGGGAGAGAATACAAATGACATGACCAACAAGGGCTTAATTTCCAAAACGTACAAACAGCTTATATAACTCCATAACCAAAAAACAAACAACCCAATCAAAAAATGGGCAGAAACCCTAAAAAGACATTTCTCCAAAGAAGACATACAGATAGCCAACAGTCACAAGAAAAGGTGCTCAACATCACTAAATATTAGAGAAATGCAAATCAAAACTATGATGAAGTACCACCTCACACCGGTCAGAATGGCCATCATTAAAAAGTCTACAAATAAATGCTGGAGAGAATGTGGAGAAAAGGGAACCCTCCTACACTGTTGGTGGGAATGTAAGTTGGTGCAGCCACTATGGAAAACAATATAAAGGTTCCTCAAAAAACTAAAAATTGAACTATTATATGATCTAGCAATTCCACTCCTGGGCATATATCCAGGCAAAACTACAATTCAAAAAGATACATGCACCCCTATGCTCATAGCAGCACTATTCACAACAGCCAAGTCATGGAAACAACTTAAATGTCCATGGACAGATGAATGGATAAAAAAGATGTGGTACATATATACAATGGAATATTACTCAGCCACAAAAAAGAATGAAATAATGCCATTTGCAGCAACATGGATGGACTTAGAGATTATCATACTAAGAGAAATAAATCAGAAAGAGAAAGACAAATACCATATATCACTCATATGTAGAATCTAAAATATGACACAAATGAGCCTATCTAAGAAACAGAAACAATGCGGGTGGGGTGGGGAGGGCAATGGATTGGGATTTTGGGGTTAGCAGATGCAAACCATTATATATAGAATGGATAAACAACAAGGTCCTACTGCATAGCACAGGGAACTGCATTCAATATCTTGTGATAAACCATAAAGGAAAAGAATTTTTAAAAGAAGGTATATATATGTATAACTGAATCACTTGTTGTACAGCAGAAATTAATACAACATTGTAAATCAACTTTACTTCAATTAAAAAGAAAAAGAAACCTCAAAGTAGTCTTTCAGCAGTCTATGTTATATATATATATTAAAAAAAAAAAGAGTCAAAATGTTTGCTTAGTCTATTTATTTTTGGTGGGGGAAGGAGAAGAGGAGGAGATTAAAAAGAAGTTTGGTTTCTGCTTCAAAGCGCTTTCCCAAGGAATGGTGATTCATTCGTTACACATCATCATGGATGCACACTGTTCTCCTGGCTTTCATGATGGTCTGAATTCAAGGTAATATGTGTAATGTGTGTTTTTCTGAAATCCAGTGTATTCATTTGGATTTGTGTGGAGTGTTCCTTGCATTCCCATTCTCATATGAAAGATATTGGCACTTTGGCTTCAAGAACAAATAAAAAATAACATAAATACAACTTTTGTTTGATTTGGGCCTGGGCTAATTACTTAAGGAACTATTTAGCAATAATGATCTCAGATATTTAAATGCCTTATGAAGCTGCAATTAATTAAGGGACTGCTGATCCTAAGAACTATGCAACCAAAAGGGAATGAGGGAAAAATTCCAAATCTGGATGCCAAGTTCAAAGCCAAATATCAATAACCTCCTTCTTACACTTTTGCAATATCTATAAAGTAGAGGGAAAGGATAATAAAAATTACATGAGTAATGATAAATAAAAAGTGCATACAGAACTGGGAAAATATTTTTCGTTAAATTTGTCACTTATCCCAGTTCAATAAGATGTTTGTAAGGAAAATAAAAACTTAAGGCAAAAACTAGTTACACTGCTGCTGTTCAGAACTTCTTGAGAGCACAAAAATGAATACCAATCTACTTCCCTGGTTTAAACTTGTCTTAAGACATGTTATTTTGTAACTTTAACATCTATATTATGCCTTGAAAATTCAAGCAAAAAGTAAAATCATACGGAAAGCCAGAAACTTCAATACATCTAGACAGACGTTTGCTTGTAGTTTTTGGTATCCAAAACCTTTTTTCCACACATAGAGCAGATGCCTAAAACAAACAAACAAAAAACTCATGTAAGTAATCAAATCTTAATAATAACTAATAATACTAATCTACTAGCTAACCAATACAAATGATTTGGTTTATTTAAGTCACTCCTGAAGCTTAAAACATAATTTAACAGCATCAGAAAAGAAAAAAAGAAAATATATACTTTTAACTAGGACAAGTTCTAAGTTTATTTTGCCTTAGAAAAAAGAGCATTTGACTAATTTATGAAGGGCTACTCCTTCACTATGTTATCCAAATCAGTATCAAAAGAAGTAGGTTTGATATGAATTCAAAAATGGTATTAAAGGAAACTTACCCTTTTTGTAGGCACAGCCCTGGCAGTAATGAGAACCTGGCTGGTGCACAGAACTTTTACAAATTCTGCAAGTGGAGAACTTATTCTTTCCATATGGATCAAATCTAGAGATTTTTTTTTAAAGAAAGAAAAATGTACAATACAATAGAAATACTCTTAAATAACCTCACTTAAGTAACAAATGTGATTAATTCATGCTCTCTGTTCCCTCTATCAAGCTCTACAATTGATAGGCATAGCACTCTTCCAACTGGCTACTCTCTTAATATGTCTCCACACTTCTGCCCCTTCCATGAAAGCTGTATGCTTGTAAAGAGTCAGCTGTATGTAATCCCAAACCTGTTTATAACAGCTGTATTTGTCAATCTATTCATGTGATATAATATTAAGGAAACTCATGTAATGAGAGTACACAAAGAGTGATTGATTATATTAAAAACTAAATGAATACTTTAGGATGACCAGGTAAGTGTGAATCATTAAAACTGCTATGGAATTAGGCATGGGTAAGAAAACTTAAAAATTGAGGAAAAATCCTAAGTGGAAGGACTTGGCACCTTACAAGTGTCAGTTCTTGCTCTACCTTAAAGATACTGGAAATATATATTCTGGTTATGATTAATGTAAGGAAAATTATAAAGTAGACTCATATTCAAAAAGCCTTGTCTCAATGCCAAATGACTGATGAATGCATGTACAGTTATGTGCTTTGACTTAAAATAAAGTATGTGTATCTTTTAATGATTGCCCACTTTAACTGACATTTTCAATTAACTGACGCAATCCCTTTCGATAAAAAAGTTTCTACTAAAAAAAATGTGACCTTACAGTGACTGGAAGGCAAAATAACTTTAGAGGAAATACTTCCCATTAAATTGGCAATAACTTTTTGTAACCGTACTCATATACTGAATACCAACACTGTCCTAGACCTGGTTTCTTCTCTTGGGTATGATACAACAGCTCATTTTTAAAGGTTAATTTTTCCAAATCCAAAAGAATGTCACTTTACTTCCCACAAGAGAAGTTAAGAGTGGACACTAGTCTTCCTTTTAATAATAAGCTCAATTTGTTTGGACCTACATGTCTAGAGATTGCTTTTTCTTAAAACCATATTTTATTCTAAAATGTACATTTTAATGTCTCAGAAATCTTACGTACACTTTCCAAAGTGAGATACTTAAAATACCCAAAAGTAATAGCTACTTATTAATGACACTGAAGTAAGTTTGGGAGCATAAAGGAACTGGAAGTACCTAAAACTATACACTCTGTAAAACATAACAACTTGGTCAATAATAAACTCGTGGTCTTAGAAGACATCAATAAGTCAGTCAACAATACATAATGTGACAATGCATTGAAGTTTAAGTCTATCATGCTATTTTATACCCATTATTTAATAAGCACCTTTATGTGTCGGGCATTTTACGTATTAAAAGCCTTATTATTATTATTAAATACCAAAGATGAACTTGACAAAGCCTCTGCCCTCATCAATCTGACATTCTAGTGAGAGGAGACAGATAATAAGTAAGAAAACAACCACACTTTTAAGATAGTAATACCTGCTGTAGAGAAAATTCAGAGAGGATACTGTGGTGGACATGAGGGGAAGGAAGGAAGACATTAGTTTAGGTGCTGGTTAGGGACCCTCTCTGAGGAGATGACATTTCAGCTAAGACCCAAGTAACAAGAAAGAGCCAGCTCTGTTAAGCTCTTAGCGATGCATTCTAGGAAGAGGGAGTAGTAAGCACAAACCTCTTCCAATGGGAGTGGGCTTGGCATATCTGATGCAGGAGTTGGCACAATAGGAAGTCAGAGAGGCAGGAGGGGCCAGATCACAGAGGACCCTGTAAGAACATGGTATGGGACCTAGCTTTTATTCAATGTAAAAAGAAAACCAATGCAAGGTTTTGAGCAAAGGAGTTACAGGCCCTTTAAAGGACCACCCTGGTTATTATGAGAACGAACTATAGGGAACCAGAGAGGAAGCAGGGAGACAGAAAGTTATTATAATACCCAAGTAAGAAACTGTGATGGTTTAGAAGAGGGTAATAGCAGTGAGATGAACAGAAGCAGGTGTATTCAGGCTATATTTTGGTAGTAGAGCCAAAGAACTCGCTGGTGGATATGGGAAGTGAGGGAAATTAAGAAATCAGTTAGGGATTCCAGTTTTGCACAGCTAGATTGGACCATAGAGCAATGATGAGAAGACTATGATTCGACTGAAGGAAAAAGAGGTTGCCTGTCAGACATCAAATTGGAAAAGTCAAGGAGGCAACTGGATATATGTTTGGAGCTCAGAAAAGTCAGGACTGAGATATACATGTGGAATTCATTAACATACAGTTTGAATTTAAAGCCATTGGACTAAAGTCACTTGAGGAGAGATCATAAATTTATAAATAGAAAAAAAAAAAAAGTCTAGGATTGAGACCAGAAGCACTCAATTGAGAAGGAACAGTTAGTGAGTTAAGAGGAAAGAAGAGTGTGGTATCTCAAAGACAAGAGAATAAAGTGTTGCAAAAAAGAGAGTTTTCGAAAGGTTAAATAAGGTAAGAACAGAGAAGTAGCCATCAGTTTTAAAGGTCACCTGTGATCTTGACAAGAGTAGGTTTAGGAGTGTGGTGGAGATGGAGGCCTGATTACAGCGGCTGAAGGAGTAAATAAAACTTAAGGACACTGAGAAAGTACCATCTAGATAAGGGTTTTGAAAACTTTTTCTGTAAAAGGAAGCAAGGAAATGGGACGGCAGCTGGAAGGATTCATGGAATTTTTAAGACTGGATATAATAGAGTATGGTGTCAAAAATTGTTTTTATGGTGGGAGACATTTTTATCCCTATTCCTAGGTAAAAAAGTAGTGTTCAGAAAAGTTTAGAACTGGTTTAACTTGCTTAAGGTTACAGAGCTAGACAGTAACAAAATCTAGATTCAAATTTAGGTCTGACTCCAGCGCTCATGACCTGTCCACATTTCTCTGCGGCCTCTGATTTGCAGGAAAATTAAGAACTAGAAAAAATAAGTCATGCTTTCTGGTGAAATTATAAAAATAATGTATAATATCTTTATATATTGATACAGTGAAAATGAACAGGGTGAAATCAGCAGGTTATAACAGACAGCTTGGTTATGCATGCTTGGAACTATCTAACTATGTTTTATCACAACAGAATGAGGCAAAACAAATTCATTCCAATACACTTAATATTAAAAAGAGTGGAAATTAATATGACTGCTTTATAGATGCTCTTATACCTACCTTGCTTTTTTTGAGGTCAAAGCTTTATTTTCATTCAGCTTTCTTCCACCACTTTCTGCATTGAAATATACATGTATTTCAGTGTGCTATGTCTACACATTTCACACATTAACACATACATGAAACATTTAACAATTAGTTAGAAAGTTCATTTTGTGACCTCCTACCAGCAGACTAGCCTATATCAAAATTTTAAAAAATTTCATTTAGTACCAGGTTTCAAAGACACTACTTAAAAAAAAAAACCACACAATTATTTACTAGGAAAATAAAAATTTGGATAAAAGGCAATCATTTTATTTCTCAAACTCAAAGTAGGACTTTAGGAATGGGTCTATATTTACATATATCTAATGTAAACTCTAGATGCCGCTACTTTGGTGCCATTGATCTTGAATACAGTAAAAATGTTTCTTTTTGTTCCCTTTGAAAACATCTTCACTGTATTTAATGATTATGAAAGTGAAAACATTTAAATAATTTGTTCAAGAATATAAAAATCAGGTGAGGAGAGGGGGCTTTCAATACTAACTCTAATTAAGCTGAATCAAATCAATTACTGTGATATACTCATTGCTTAAAAATCATTTAAATATTTTGCTATCTCCTGCCTATCAAATTAGGAACCCTGACATGTCACTGAGAGAACTAAATAGAAAAGATATTAAATTGTTGGGGTATCTAGTATTCCTTAATGTTTAACAGATAAAATACATTGTACACATATCATTTTACAAATAATGTAAAAGTGAAAACATTATTCACAGAAGTATCTGATTCAGTTTCCATGTTCTAAAAGGAAAAATACCTGTGGTATTCCTTGCACCATCTTTCCATGTATCTGGAGTGATAACAGTACCAAGTTTCTTTTCACCTGTTATAACAAGACAGTAAAAGTAAGGGAGATTAGTGTTTACTATTTAATAAATACACTACATTGTGCCTAAAGTTCGCGATGGCATCACCAGTCATATTATGTACAAGCCTGTTAATGCTGGGGTCGGGGCCAGTGAACTGAGACTTAAGATATTAACTGTGGGCAATGGATAGCTGACTTCAGTAAAATTTGTGGATAATAGTATGGCTTATAATAGGCTTCCTCTGTACATGGATCCTTTAAACAAATCTGATAAATCTATTCATTCCATAAGTATTTACTAAGCATCTCTGATGTATAAGCCATTGTACAAAGTACAGATAAAAATAAAACAAATGAGATAAAGCTCTAGATTTCAAGGAATTTATAGCACACTGATTTCTCTAATAGTAGTCCTTAACCTGAGTTTCACAGGTAGACCTTAGGAAATATATGAACAAGATTAAATTGTACACAAACCTTTTGTATATCCATTTTTTAATAAACTATGTTAAGTCTACAGCTTTCATCACATTCTCAAAGGGCTCAGAGAACCAAAAAAAAGTTAAGAATTATTCAACTAAAATATAAGCTGGAAAGTAAATAGTATGACAATTGAGAGCTCAAGTACTAGGAGAAATTCCATGGAGGAAGAAATAATCTTGGCTAGGGAAATCCAGTGAAGCTTTGTGGGGAAGGCAATAGAGAGGGTTAGTGGCAATGAGACTGTGAAGAAAGAGAAGAAAAGAAGATGAAGGTAAACTGAATAAGGGACACATCCTGGGGAAAGGCATTGAAAACTCAGGGTACATATGGGCAAAATATTGTTTGGTTTGGCTGAAGTGAAAAGGGTAAGGCTTAGTGAAAATGCAGTTAAAAAGGTAAGCTGAGGCCTCACTGAGGAGGGTCCTCCTGAATGCCAGGCTCCAAATATAGAAATCCCAAATTATTCTCTGCACCCTGAGAATTTATTAAAGTAACCATCCATGGTCATTCTTTCACTTAATATAAAAACTGTGATTCAAACTCAAGGGCATCTATGTTCCAAGTTTTATATACTATAGGGATATAAACAAAGTGGATCATATTAATTAGACAATTATCAGGATAAGAGGACTTGAAATTGTCACAGAAGAGTCAGACATATCTAGCTGTAGGAAAAAGGGATTTGGGGATATGACAGCTCTTTTAAAACACATAACCAGTTTGTGAGGTCAAAATACCATAAGATATTTTCTAAATCTCAAGGGTTGGCATTAGAATCACTGGATGGCAACTATAGGGAGGAAAGACTTTTCTAAAAGCCAGTGAAATCTACACACAGACTGCTTTGAAGGTGGTGAGATTCTCCTACCCCTGTGCCTCAATCCTCTATGCATTCATGCAAAGAGCATTTGAGCCATTGGATGGGATATTGACTTAGGTTTGTTAGATAAAATACAGGACACCCAGTTAGATTTAAATTTCATATAAACAATGAATACTTTTTTTTTTTTTTTTTTTTTAGTAAAGAATGTCCTGAAAGTGCCTGCTTTGGGACAAAGCACTTACTGTAGTGAGGAGCAGTAAACAGAGCCAAGTCTCAAACATTGCATAGGACATACTTACACTAAAAATTATTTGTTGTTTTCCTGAAATTCAAATTTAACTGGGCGTCCGGTACTTTTATTTACTAAATCCATCAACTCCAGATGCTGTGGAAGTGACTTTTAAGATCCATTCCAACCCGGCGGGTCTGTGAAGGGAGGAAGCCCGTCAAGAAGCAGTTCAGGATGATACCCGGGGTTGATGGGAAGCAACGGAAATAAACAGAGGTGCAAAACTGAGACCACTCTGAATGCAAATACAGGACGATACGGTCGTTGGGGAGGGCAGGAATGGTCAAAGGGCAGTATAGGAGGACAGAGGCTAGAATCAAGGACCTGTGGCCGAAGGAAAAGCAAAGAAAGAGCAAAGTTCCCGGGGAACTCCAGTTAGGTTCTCCCAGCCTCCTTCTCCCGCAGAAGAGTCTCCTTAACTCACATTTTTCGCACACCATCCTTCCGCGACGATTCCCTCACCCGCAGGACGAGCGGCAGCTAGAAGAAGTTAACAATACAGCCAGGGAAGCACTCCCCTTCCGGGTTACGAAAATCCACTTCCGGCCCTTCCGCCCTCCGCCCCGCCTATCCAACACCTGGAAAGCCGCGGGAGGAATAAACGCGAGTGGGGAGGCGGGGCTGCCTTCTTGGCCCGCCTCTCCACTTCTGCGATTGGCTGTGAGGCCTTGGGCCTCCTCCCCACAGACCTGCGCCTGCGCGAGGCACAGGGTCCGAGTTACACCTGATGGTGGGAGGTAGAAACTCTCCGTTCTCTTCCGCGGGCGGGAGAGTTAGGTAAGCCCAGCCGGAGGCTCGGGGTGCACGAGCCTCCCGGCGCTGCAAGCCACTTCCGCCAGCTACCCAACTGGCCGGGAATATCTGCCCCCGGCCGGTCCGTGCCTGCCGGCCCGCGCCTGCCGGCCCCTCCAGCGCCGCCCTTCCTGCGTGACCCAGGGGCTGCGGTGATGGACTGGCCTCTTTCGGATCCGACATTCTGTGTCTGTCCCTTCTTTTCTCTCGGTCTCCACGCTTGTGCTCTTTGATTATGCTTCTCAATTCGTCCCTCGTTGCCTACACTCCCGTCGGCTGAGGCTTGGGCAGAGTTCGGAGCGACCCAGTTTGGGATGGAGCTGCAGGTTAAGGTCCCTCGATTCCCGCGAAGGCTCCTCTAGGAGCCGCCCAGAAGAACCTTCTCTCCCGCTGCAAGGCTTAAGGACTCGGGCCAGGTCAGACCGTGGAGGCCGGGGCCCTGGCCACCCGAGGAAGCACCTGACGAGAGTCCTCCTGGGCTCGCCAGGGCCCAACACAGGGCTGGTTTCTCAGGAGGGGCAACACTGGACCAACTTTTCATTCGTTCGTTCATTCATTCAGTCATTCAGCAAGCATCCGACTTTGGGTACCATTCACTGTCTTAGGTCCAGATCTGCTTCAGTCAGTTACGATTCTGAGGGTGTCCCAGAAAAATATCTGAAGGTGTGTCTATTGAGAGACTATATTCTGGATTCCCTTCCCAGCCCCTCAGCTGAGGCTAGGACCTGTGAGAAACATTTCCTTTCTCCTTTCTTGCCATGCATTCTTTTCTCGACCCCCTAGTGCGTATCTTTGTATCAAAGAGGCTAGGTTTTGAAATGGCTTTAGCACTTGGGAGCTTGGGACCTTGGAGTGTTTCCTAATCTGTTTTAGCCTGTTTCCTTATCAGTAAAGTGTTTGCCTTGTAAAAATACAGTGTGAATTAAATGAGAGTGTTATTATAAGGCGTGGATTCGCCCCTTTGCCCCAGTGGGCGCTCTGTGTGTGTCTATAAAATATACACATATATATATATATTTTTTCCTGGAATATTAACCACAGGGTAACATGTAGACTACTACTTTAATAAAGTCCTTACTTAACATTAGTCAATACTATTTATAAGGTGTTAGGTAATTTGTAAATACATACCTATATAAAATAACGTGTTATATATATATATATAGAGAGAGAGGAGAGGAGAGAGAGGAGAGAGAGGGAGAGAGAGAGGGAGAGAGAGAGGGAGAGAGAGAGAGAACGTAAATATTTTTCCACATTCCATTCATGCTCTGCTTTTGGTTGGAATCTGGCATGTGTAACTGACATTGTCATTTTGGTATTTTTGCAGTACTGGGACTCCTTAGTTTAGCATAATGTTCTTTGAAGCTTCTTGGTAACACTGGCCACCATTCCAGTGTGTACCTGGTGTTACTTGGCATTTGTTGGAAAATGTGAACTACTGGGATGTTAGACAAGGGTCCATAATGATAAAAATGCCAACAGTTCAGCCAAATTGTATTATGGGGTTTCTAGAAAGCATAGCTTATATTTCCAACAGGGCAAATCATTAACACATGCTGTTTGTTTTCACCTCTGATTTTGGCAAAAAGAAAAAAACCGAATTGCTTAATTAGTCCTTGCACATGACTGTTTTACAGAAACTAGACACAAATATTTAAAAAATTAGTAAATTTGTCCTTTTTCAGGCTCTGTGAGCTGTTTATACTATATTAGTCTATTAGTTTTTACATATATGCATCTTCCTATATTCTGACACTGTGACATTATTGCCCATAGAAAATTGACTTTGGTTCATGGCTTGTTTTTAGACGTTGGAGCATTTAGGACAATGGAAAAAGTCATTATTGCCTATGCTCTTTTCTTAATTTGTTTTTCATTAGATAGCCACTCAAGAAAACACCATGAAAGATACTGACATCAAGAGACTACTATATGTCCATCTATTATGCATATTTTCAATTATCCTAAGCATCTTCATTCCATCATTCTTCTTGGAGAACTTCTCAGTACTGGAAACACACTTGACATGGTTGTGCATCTGTTCTGTTTCTGTAACTGCTGTCAATTTAGTATTGTATTTAGTAGTGAAACCAAATGCATCTTCTAAAAGAAGTTCATTATCATACAAGGTAAGACTTATTTCTTGACAACTGATTTTTAGATGTAGGTAATGTTTTTATTACTGGATGAATAAAGTATTAGTCAAGTACTTATTGGGTTATTTACAGTGAATGAAGAAGCTGATTTTTTTTTTTCTAGTCAGTAGCCTATTGCTTGCTGGAAGACTGTCTACAATGTTTGATAGATTCTTGCCATGTATTAATTGGATATCATAGCATTGTGAACCTATATAGTCATGTTTCATGTCATCATGGAGGATAAATATATCGTCAGTGTAGCAATATATATAAATACAGCAATCACACCTTTAAATCTTATGTTATAAGACATTTCAGTTTATTTTCATTCATCTTTTGCATTTCTGAAAGACAATGGGTTTTTCATAAATTACAAAATAAGCTCTTGTTTCAAGCTTGGCCTTCCTTGACTAGATAGCAGTTGAAGTTTTCAGACATTGGAATCTATTTTCTGGAATATTCACTACAGTGTAACACTTGACTATTATTTAAATTAATAAAGTCCTCACTTAACATTATTCAATACTATGTGTATGTTCTTTATTAGGTAATTTAAAACACATTTACTGCCCTATGATTTAAAACACTCATTGTGTGTTTTATTATTAGATCTTCTTGAGCTCGAACTCAAGTAGGTCCCACACACTGATTTGCAGACATGCAGGTCTTTTTTTATGTGGATCATATAGTAACATGAATATGATTTGGAGAATTATTTAATATTGTGCTTTTCTTTGGTCCAGTTTTCCTAGGAATTTTGTTTTAAAATGAAAAAATATTATTATAATCATTATTTTCTATGAATATTTCGTGTATCATCACACAAGAAGGACTGTGTTTGTGTTTTTTGTATCCTAGCACACTTATTGGTAAATATTGCATAAATACTGATTAACAACATAGTTCAATACTTAGCATAGAAACAAAAACATTTTCTGATTCTGCTGTTGGTTAGGTGAGTGGAACATGGGGATCGATTTTTGTCTTGTGGCTTTTTTACAGTGCTGTGCAAAGAACATGTGATCTGACTTCAGGAGCAGATCCAAAGAATATTCAGCTGTATCACACGTTATAGGGCTAAGTTGTATTTGTAGATAAAATCAAATCATTTGCTGTCCTTTAGTCATTCTCTTGATTCTTTAAGTTATTCATTTCTTTTTTAGGTAACCAGATTTTTGAAATGCTGTATCTACTTTCTTATGTCTTGTTTCGCCTTTCATGTAATTTTTGTTCTATATGGAGCACCACTAATAGAGTAAGTCTGAAATTTTTTACCTTAAGCCAACTATATTTTAAAACAGTCATTTATTAAACCAAGTGCTAATTCTGTTGGTGATTAGAGAAAAAACATGATGTGTTTAGTCAGTGGATCACAGAAGGATACTGACATCATTGCCCTTGGTAGTGTTATTTTTTTAAAAGACAATGGAATAACTTAATTCATTAAATGCTCCTATTACATAGCCTTTTGTCATGCAATTGCTTAAAGGGGGAGGTAGATGAGAAACTGTCATATACCAATAGGTGTGTGGCTCTTAGAACCTCTAAGGAAACTGACTATAATGATACATATAAATTAGTTATAAATAGTAAATGTGATTCTGAAGTGCTTGAAAAGAGTTTGTTTTCTTAAGAAAAGTCAATAGATTCTTGTATTTAATTACGTAGAAGCTAATGTTTATAGTTTAAAGGTAAAATTTAACTCAACACCTTTTCAAAACTGAACAGTTTTGAATTAGTGAAAGCCAAATTCATTAATATGTCTTATATAATGTTCCATTATAGTTTGGGAAAGTTCAGTTTAGCAGTGATAAATGATCATGTTGAAATGAGTGATGCAATACATACACACACACACACACACACACACACACAGAGCTATATGTATAGTTTTACATATATATATATATACCTGGTTATATATACACATACTAGATTAACAGGTAATTATATTCTAGAGTGGGGAGGACAAGACCTTTGTAAGGGGAAATGATAATTTCTCTGTAATCCATTTTAGAGTAGAATGAATGTCTGGAGCAGTGGTTCTCCAATTGTGGTTCTAAAACCAACAACATCAGCATTTTATCGAAATGCAAATTCTCAGGCCTTAGTCAGAAACAAATTTACCTAGTTCTCCAAGTGGTTCCGATATAAGCTAAATTTGAACCACGAATTGCAGAGAAAGTTCCAGAGACTATTGAGGAAAAAGTTAATGATCTAGAAACGGGTTTTCTTGCAATGGACAGTCTCAGTATCGTATGGCATTTAACACTTCTGAACTCTATCATCAAAGACAAATATTTGCTAGATTGTTTTTTATAGCTTGCATTTTGGTAGTAACGTTTTTTATAGTCATGGTTTTGGTAAGACTCATGTTACCTTTCTAAGTGTAAGAAAATAGTTTTATACTAAATCTATTTAAGTAAAAAAGATTATGCATGTGTGTGTATATGCATCTTTAACACTTAAGAAAAAATTAATACAGTGTTTTTTCCTAGGTTGGCGTTGGAAACATTTTTACTCGCAGTTACTTTGTCCACTTTTACTACTGTACCTTGTTTATGTTTGTTAGGACCAAACGTCAAAGCATGGCTAAGAGTTTTCAGTAGAAATGGGTAAGTTTGAATTTTATATTCTAGTGATGTCTGAAATTTAAAAAAAAATTAATGAGGTACTTTTCTATTCATGGCAGCTTGCTGATTGTTCCTTGAGTGTTTCTCAGCACTGTATGGTTCTCAGTGATGCTGTAAGGGCCCACTGCAGCTGGGGACTGGGGCCAGGGAAGGGTGGCATGCACTTGAGGGAGACCCAAGCAGGCAGAACTATAGGCCTCTCCCTCCACGTTAGCAAGATCAGCTCTGCTTTTTGTGTGTGTGTGTGTGTGTGGTAGAATTCCACTTAGCTTTTTGCTTGAAAAAAGGTTTCTGTTACCAAAAGAAAACTTTGAAAACCCCTCCTTGGGGATAATTTAATCACTGTGATAAAATTGCTACAGATCAAATTGCTTCTGTACATCTTATAATGTAGAATTGCGGTTCACCATCTAAAAATGTTTATTGGAACAGCTATAGTTTCTTGTTCAGCCTCTTTTGTGGTGAGACATCCGAGTGCAGGTTTCACAGGATTTTTTTTTTTCTTTTTTTGCGGTACGTGGGCCTCTCACTGCTGTGGCCTCTCCCGTTGCGGAGCACAGGCTCCGGACGCGCAGGCTCAGTGGCCATGGCTCACGGGCCTAGCCACTCCGCGGCAAGTGGGATCCTCCCGGACCGGGGCACGAACCCGTGTCCCCTGCATCGGCAGGCGGACTCTCAACCACTGCGCCACCAGGGAAGCCCTTTACAGGATTTTATTCCCTTAGCAGCTGTACGTATTTTCAGCATCGTTAAGTTAAAATTTTCACTTCTTGAAAGGCAGTGAAATCATTTGTATCAGAAATGGTTGAGTTATAACTAAGAAAACTAGAAAGTTATTTGGTGCCCATGATTTTGTCTTGTTTATCACCCAGCAGCAAAGACTTCTTGAGCCCTTAACTCTGTGCTCTGTGTTATGCAAACTCTGTGTGGAGTCTGATGTATTAGCTATGCTTCTCTCCATGAGGATCTTGGACATTCAAGGGGCAAGGATGAGATGAACAAAAACATAAGACTAAGTTTGTGTAACTCGAACAATGGAGTTTTAGGAACTCAGTAGGGTAGGAGACCACTGAAGAATGAGCTGGATGGGGGGATGATCTATGAAGGACTTGGATCAGGAGTAAGAGATTTGGTAAGACTAAGTGGGAAGGGGAGACACCCTGCGCTATGGGATGAATGAAACTATAGAAACTGAAATGAACATGGTATTTTTGTGTGATTTGGAAGAGAACAGCCCAAGTGGAGCAGAGGATGCTTGCTGAGTAGCTAGGCTCCATAAATTACTGACTTTTTCTTTTTGAAATGTTTGTTTGTTCCCCTTCAGAACCATCTTCTAGTGTTCATAAAGTCTCAAGAAAACAAAAGTGTCACATTGAACACTTTTTCCCACATTGTTACCATAGTATCCCAAATGACATTAATTTCTTTTAGTATTTTAGTTTGACATTTTTAAACAGTGAAAATCAGTTCAGACCTTATTGGTTTGGATTGGTGATTTATCCAGCTTTGAATTCTGTTTCTGATAATAGCATTAATGGTGTACTTGGGGGAGATACTGTCATTTGATTCTATAGTCAGTTCTGCTATAAGATGGCATATGCATTCCTAAAAATCCTTGCATTATGCAAAACTGGGCAATGAGAAACACAGAACTTATGGGAAAAATGGGATGGGGCATAACGCTCAAAAACTTCGTCAGTAACACATTAAAAAATGTAGGAACTTAATAAAAATGGCAGGACAGTTTAATACATGTTAAATGGTTAAGAATTGCGTAAATATTTTAATAAATATGGCACTTTTCCTTGGACAAAACCTGAAATTTGCTTTTGGAAGTAGATGTGGGAAGGGTTGCCTCTTGTAAGTTATTATGAAGGAGGGTTGTTGGAAAGCTAAGGCAGATGTGGAAGGTGTGGCTCATACACGTGAGGGGAACTGAGATAGCTGGGAGATGGCTTTTTAAACGGTATTGAGATATAATTCAAACACCATGTATGCCACCTATATAAAGTGTACAATTCAATAGTTTTTATTATATTCACAGATATGTACAACAATCATTACAGTCAGTTTTAGAATATTTTCATCACCTCAAAAAGAAACTCCATGTCCTTTACCTGCCACTTCCTTATTCCCCCCCCCTAGCCCTAAGCAACCACTAATCTATTTACTGTCTGTAGATTTGCATATTTTGGACATTTCATAAAAATGGAATCATATAATATGTGATCTTTTGTGATTGCTTCCTTTGGACAATAGAATACTAGTAAAACTGTTAACAAGGGAAACCACACAGCAAAACTGGATTTATAAAATGGTGCATTTGAGTTTTGTTTTGAAGGATATATACATATATGTGTGTATATATGCAGATGTGCATATATCATTCTAAACAAAATTGTGTGTTTATTTGTGTATGTATAAAATATTTCTGGAAGGATATGTAATAAGCTGGTGATAGCAGTTGTTTCTGGGAAAAGGAATCAGAGTTGATGATAAGGGTGAGAGGAGGACTTAGCTTTCATTGCAGACACTCTTTTGTATTGTTTGATTTTCACTATGTGCATATATTACCTTTCCAGCTGAAAAACACTTATATCTTCTTACCCATTAATTGTTAATGATTCATGGCAAATATTTGTGTCAATTTGCGATGCTTATTTTAAATGAACAACATATATATATGTATAGTGTTAATTTATGCTGTTTGTTTGATTCCCCAGCAGCTAAGATATATACCACCAATAATTTATATATTTGTGTTTTATAGGGTTACATCCATTTGGGAGAATAGTCTCCAGATCACTACAGTTTCTAGTTTTCTAGGAACATGGCTTGGAGCCTTTCCTATTCCACTCGATTGGGGAAGACCGTGGCAGGTTGGTTTCAACTCTTTAAAGCAACAAAGCAGATGTTTGTACAGTGATGGTAAAACTGATGAAGCTAACGAGTATGTTTATTTAAATTGTTTTATTGGTTAGTTAAGTAGGGATGCCAGTTCCCTCTGTCACTGTAATCTGGGTGATTTATTAGGGCCTGTCTCAGTGCCACAGGCATCCAGATCAGCCTGTTTCTATCTTCTAACACTATTTTTTTCTACATGTATAGGTGAATAAACAAGCTTCGTTTGAGAATATGTATAGGAGTTTAATAGCCTAGAAGTTTCAGGAATTCCCTATTTTTAACTTTGATATACATTGCCTTTGTAGTCTTAGATTCATATTTTCTTAGCTTGATTGATAGCCAAACTGAACGTTGATTTTGAGATTTTTTTTCTTAAAGCATATAGCAAAGTAGGTTTTGAAATAGGGGCTTGTGGTATTAGAGGAAGCTCATAAACATCAGGTTTTTTGTTTTCTATGACAATAGGATATAGCTAATAAGCTATGGGAAATACTATAAGTGTTCTTTTTATCACCATTTTACAGATGAGGAAACTGATACCTAGAGGACATGTAATATTCCAAGGTCACTGAGCTAGTGATGGATACATCTTTGTTGTAATTTTTAATGGCTTCATAGTAAACCTTTATATAGTTATTCTAAAATTTATTTTAAAAATTCACTATTGATCATTTAGTACTATTTTTACTATTATAAACAGTGCTATGATAAACATCTTTGAATCTATATCTTAATGGATTTTTCCAAATATTAAGATGATTTCTCCCAAATCAATTGTGGTATTAAACAATAAATATACTTTCTTTTTCCAACATGAAGAGAATTTTTCTCTGATCACAAAGACAGTATATATTTATTTAGACAATTTAAGCAATACTAATAATTATAAAAAGTAAGTAAAAATTATCAAATAGCCAGCCACCCAGAGACAACTCCCATTTGTGTTTCGGTGGTAATCTTTGCAGCTCTCTCTTCATGTGTGTAACTATTCATAATACACATATTATTATTATTATTTTTTTATATTTATTTTTTGCGGTACGTTGGCCTCTCACTGTTGTGGCCTCTCCCGTTGTGGAGCGCAGGCTCCGGACGCGCAGGCTCAGCGGCCATGGCTCATGGGCCCAGTCGCTCCGCGGCATGTGGGATCTTCCTGGACCAGGGCACGAACCCGTGTCCCCTGCATCGGCAGGCGGACTCTCAACCACTGCGCCACCAGGGAAGCCCACACATGTTATTTTTAATCTTTTTTTCCCCTTCAACAGCATATTATGGAGCTCATTCCATGTCAGTGGAAATTTGCATTATAATACTCCATTATTTGGGTAAAATCATATACCAATTTCTTATGAATGGACATTTAGATTATTTATAGTTTTCACTATTACTAATTTATTACGAATTATTGTGATTATCATAAAACATATATCTTTGCAGATTTGTCTAGGTTTTTAAAAAAATTAATTAATTAATTAATTAATTTGGTTGCACCAGGTCTTAGTTGTGGCTCACCAGCTCCTTAGTTGTGGCTTGCAAACTCTTAGTTGCGGCCTGCATGTGAGACCTAGTTCCCTGACCAGGGATGGAACCCAGGCCCCCTGCATTGGGAGTGCGGAGTCTTATCTGCTGCGCCACCAGGGAAGTCCCTCCAGTTTTCTCTTTAGTGTAAATTCCTAGGTAATAAGTGGCTGGGTTAAATCTCTGCTATGTATGTCATTTTCCAAAGGCCCTTGAGGGATCTGAATTATATGTCTTGCACTTAACTGCCTACTTTTTAAGTCCATTCTTTGTGCTTTCTATTAGATGTTGTGTCTCCTAGACAAATGAGTTGTTCTTTTACATTCAGTAAATGTGGTAGGTTTGCCCTTCTCTACTATATGTTATGGAAATCCCTGGAGGTTTGGGGTGTGTGGTGTCACTGATACCCTTCCCAAGGTTATAATATTAATAAAGGTTTCCTTTATATTTTCTTGGCCATCTCAGTGACCACTGGGAAATGGGGATTCATTTGTACTCAAGTTACAATCTTATGGAACTTAATTTCATTCAATAGTGTCAGTGATTTCTAAATTGGAGGACAATCAAAATCATTGAAAAGTATACACAGGAAATTGTATTTTAATTCCTTACTTTCAGATGTATGCAATTAAATCTAAATACAAAGTATCGATATATAAAGCACCATTGGCCCTCAGCTTATGAGTTGGTAAGGTACTATGTAATTAGCATGTTAGTTTGCGTATAGATGGAATATTTTGGAGTGTAAAAGTTTGATATGTTACACTTGTATAAATCTTCTCTTTATAAGACTATG
The DNA here is from genome assembly GCF_011762595.2 of Tursiops truncatus. NCBI lineage: Eukaryota > Metazoa > Chordata > Mammalia > Artiodactyla > Delphinidae > Tursiops > Tursiops truncatus. Next base: position 50,909,524 of record NC_047047.1, read on the forward strand.
CAGAAATAGATGTTGAATTATGGGGAGTAGATGCCCTCTGTACAATCTGGGTTTAGGTTTCCGTAGAAAATATATTTTTTGGTTATTTACAATTCAGTTATCTATTTTCGATTGTTTGGGCTTTTAGCTACTGACTCTCATTTTTCTACCTCAGTTCTTGTTTACAATAAGAGGTGAACCGGATCCAAATTAATGATATCAGACTTTTAAAATTAATATAAAGTTTCTATTTGAATTATTGACTTTAAAAAACGTTTTCTAACTAGCTAATTTAATATGTAACAAATGTTGGTCTTCATTAAGAATGTTTCATTTGACTGGAATATTACTGGTTGTTTAATCATCTTTACTGTTGAGTTGTTTTTAAAGTATTCCAAGTTAATGACCCACTTATTCACTATCATCTTTTAAAATTATGATAGATACTGTTGGTGAAATAATAGAATTGATGTATAATTAATCTTTTATTCATATAATAATCACCTGCCCCTTTCCCTTTTAGCAATGATTTACTGATAAACTAGAGAAATGTTGAGGCATCTTTTTTGTTCACTTTTTATTTTCAGTGAACAAGTTTTTTGTTCTGTTTTGGTTTTTTTCTTCATAAACCTCACTACAGAATAAGTACTCCGTGTGGCTCATGGTGCTGACAGAATCTGCCAGAGAAACAATAAACCAAATGAAAGATCATGGCGTCACCTCAGAATGGAGATTTTTCTAGAGTAAAATTTCACGAGAAGATAACTATATATACTTCATTATCTAAACTGTAATATTATAGTATTAGGAAGAGAGGTTAGTTCTCTATTCCTTGTAGCCCAGTAAAGATTTGATATGTTTGTGGTAAAGCAAGCTTTTCTGGATTGGGATCTGGTTTGACTGATGTTTCAGTCAGAGAAACAAGGGTATCTGGTTAAGCAATTATACTTTCTTTAAAAACACATACCATCCACCTCACAAAAACTTTTGCATGTTTAGTTCCATTTTTTCTACTTTGAATTCAAATCTGACTTCGTATAAAATTTCCAGAGGCCAAACATAAGATTATAATGAAGTGAGTTCTGTACTGAGCAATTTCAAGAATATTTATATTTTTTAAATTGTTTCATCATTAAATGACTAGAAAGGCCCATTGAAAATATATAACCTCAATGAAAAATGTTTTTCACTTACTAATAGGAATTTTAAATAATTTTAAGTAATGACAAATGACGAAAGATACCTTTATAGTATCTTTATAGTTGGAGGAAGCCTTCCCTTTCTAGGAGGCAGCAAGAGAATTGGGTGAAAGAGAATGTGGTCGGTGGCTGCCCACTATGTTGTTGGTCATCTTTATTGTTTTCTTTAAAAATAATTGAAAGTCATCTTGCTTCTCTTCCTTGCCTTAATTATTACATTATAAACATTTGAATTGCCCATAACCCAGACAGCCTTCTTCAGCCCCAGAGAAAGCTTCTAGCTATAGTTACTGACAAAATGAATATTTTGACCATGGAAGATCTTTGTACATTATAATTTGATGCATTATCTGCTGTAAAAATAGCTAATCAGTAAATATTTGTTGAGTTCTTACTGTGTACAAAATACATATTCTGTGTAAGTTATAACAGATACTTAAATATTACCAGGACTGGAATTTAATTGTGTGGTAATGATAATTTAGATTCATATTGTGATTTAGATTCAGATTTAATATGCTCTAAATATTTTGCAGAATAGATGGTTATGAGCTTTTCATCTGGAAAATGTCTTAATTATCAAAAGTCGGCTAGTATTTCATGTTATTAAAAAAATTAACGGGAGGTTGGGAATTGTTGTTGGTTATTCTGAGCAAAGGAAATTTACCATGAAGTTTTTAAACCCACGTGTTTTATTAATAGGTAGACAGATAACAGGATGATTAAGAGCTCTGGCATCAGATTGTTGAGTTCAAATCCTGGCTCTGCCACTTGCTAGTGAGGATTAAATAATATAATCCTTCTAAAGTACTTAGTTCAGAACCTGACACATAGTTACTGCTTAATTACTTTTATAGGCATTTATGACCTATAAAAGGAGTAGGTTAATGACTGTTTTTTTTAGCATTACCAAAAAACCCTGCAAATCCCATTATTTGAGTTCTCCAAGTGTTAGAGCATGTTAACTGTCTCAGTTTATTGTATTCATGCTGCCCGATAATCCTTAAATTGGTAGGGTGGATTGTTAAATCATCTTTTTGTTTCCCTGGTATTTAGGTATTTAGGGTATTTGGATTTCATGTAATTTTCAATTCTGTCTGACATTTCGGATGGCAATAGAAAGAAAATGTCGTATCTGTCTGTGTATGTACCAGGCATGGGCTTGGCACTGTCACACAGGCAACTTAATCCTGGTAACCCTAGTGCAAGGTAGAGTTCAGTCCAACTTCTACACAAAAGAAAGCCAAGTGTGAGGAGAGGAGTACGCATCTTGTTCAGCATTTCTTGGCTGATTAGAGGAAGACTCAGGATCCAGCGCCCCAAGACACCATGATTCTCTTTATCCCTGGAGACTCTGAAACATAGCTTTTCTTTTTAAAAAATGGCCGTAGCTTAGATTTTTGGGGGAAAAGGTTGAGTAGTTATTATATTGCGTTTCTTTCTTCACATGAGAATTTCATTTAAGTGCCGTGACCACTCTGGTAGTGTTTGTATTTTAGACCATAAAATTTAATGTATTTGTAGGAGAGTATTTGAAGCTAAGATGTGAAGCTTTTGTACCTAGAAAACCAACAAATATCTTTAAACTCTGGACTTCCATGCTACTGTCTCCAAAATGGAATTGACCCAGAGAATCAAATCTCTTCTGAGCATATTTATTTCTTATAAAGTTAAAAAGCAAAATGGATTGAGATTGTCTTGAAAACAATTTTAAGTTGTTTAAAAATATTTGTACTTGTTCCCATCAGATACCAGATAAATGAGGCATTGTTATATTTAAAAACTTTTTTGTTTTCTCTGGTTTTATCAGGTTAAAACATTAATATCTGTGAAACATATATATTCATTTTTAAAAGTCACAGATCCCACAGATAATACTTTCATAAATTGAAGCTGGAGATCATAAGGATAATTAAATGAATCACTGCAAATAATGACAGAGTGAGGGATAAAGCTAAGATTATGGATTTAATTATTGAAGGGTGCATATTTTTAGGTTAATTGGTGTTTCTGATGCTAAAGGTGTTATACAGTATTTTAGACAGACCAAAATAAAATATTAATGTATATGAAATATGAGTTACATATTTCGAGCATGGAAAAAAAACTATAATGCGTAACTGATAGAAAATGGTTTTGGATTTAAAAGTGGGTTCACTGTTGGGCAGTGAAGTTGAAAATGATCTGCTAGCAGAACTTTCATGTGAGGGAGAAGAGTGCTGGCTAAGGTAACTCATTTGCATGGTCCTGCCAAGGACCATTTATCGTCACTTTGACAAGAAGTTCCAGCCTGGAGACTGTGGACCTCTCCACAAATAGCTCTTCCTAAATCTGTGTTCTTAGTCACAGGAGAGTGGTGTGGTATACATGGCACAGGGAAGAGTTACAACTAGAGAGATGTATCCAGATGAGTAGATTCATCTGTACATGTATTCCTACATCAGACAATAGCATTTGCTTTAAGGACATCTGGAAAAACACATCACTTAAAACCAAATTCAGAGGAAAATACAAATAATCATTTAAAACCAGTAGAATTTTGAAAGTAGGTTTTTAAAAATGAATTCTATCAGTCATGCAAATGTAAATTTGTGGTAAGCATGATAAACAAAACATATTAAAAAGTAGTTTGAAATTTAAAACTGCCTGGGTTTTATCTCCCTTTTTTATCTGAAAGAGCCAGTAATCCTAATGGTTGTGAGTTGTTCTAAGTGTTTCTAGGTTTTCTGATCTGCAGATAGGTCAGTTTTCCCATGATATCTATCATAGTACATACCTCTCCAAAAATTATATTGAAACATATTTTTTAAAGTTTGTGTTATTAAAATTTATCTAAAAAATTAAATAATCTTAGTTTGCCCCTTAACTGCTTGGTTTATAGTAGGGGCTCTCAATAAATAGTTTTGAATATACAGAGCCATTCAAATGGAGACTCTTAAAAATGATAGAAATGCCTACCAGTGGTTGGTTTAAAATCAGTTTCTGTACTTATACTTCTTAAAAGTTATGAAAAACGGCAGCTAGGAGCAAGAATCACCCGTCTATTTCAGTGGTAAGGCTACATATGGTTAATAGAATGCCATATGCTATATAGCTCTTGAGAGTTTTCTCTCGTAAGCTTTATGCTCCCCAGACATTTCATGGGAAGAAAAGCAAGTACTAAAGATGCTTATATTACAAGGGCAAGGGAATAGTTCCTGCAGCACAATATAACATTGCTCATAAACTATTAATATTTTATTTGTTCTAAACTGCAGGCTCTAATTATCACCTATTAGAATACCTAAGAAGTACTTCCATTAGTGATCATGTAAGTTTAATTTTTTCAAGTTAAAATATGTAATATACGGAATGATACTGATGCATGGTACTTTACAGCTTTCATGACAGATTTTTAAGTATTACTTCATTTAATACAAGAGTCCCATGTTTTAAGTACAAGAGGTATTATTATCCCTGTTTTGCAGTTGGGAAACTGAGGCTCAGGTGTTAAGTGACCTGGCAAAGGTCATATGGCCAGTAAGTGGCTGACCTGGCCCTGCATCTCAGATCATTCTCACTCCAATGTCGCATGCCATTTCCTAGAAAAGCAAAGTAAAGCTCCCAAGTAAAATATAAAGTATTTTTAAAAGCAGCCTAATGTTTTTATATAATTAGCTTTTTAAACTTTTTGTTGAATATTTTAAACTAATTTCAAAAAAAGTCACCATTATCCAATCCCAAATACCTGATGAAACCTGCAGCAGCTTATAAACTGCCATAGTCAGTGATATACGAAACTAGCTGTTTTATGGAGTAAAAATGTAATCTATTTGCACTTGATATATTGTGCATATTATAATTAAAATGTATTTAAACTGTTTACTCTCAATCCACACAAATGCCATCTACGTCATTAAAATTGATCCGTAAAATTCTGAAACCAAAAAGTGGAAAGGTCATTGTATTTCTTTGGCCAACTAGAACAGTTAATAAAAATACTTATTAGGGTAGAGTGATGAAGAGTACAGGGATTTTTTTTTTTTTATTGTAGTGTAGTTGATTCACAATGTTGTGTTAGTTTCTGGTGTACAGCAAAGTGATTCAGTTATATATATGTATCATATTCTTTTTCATTATGGTTTATTACAGGATATTGAATATAGTTCCAAGTGTAGGGATTCTTAACCAGGAGTCCATATATGGGCTTCAAGTCTGTGAACCCTTGAAATTATATGGATGTGTGTATATACACATCCAACTACCATCTAATGGAATTCATGCTTCCTTCTCGTCAAACATGATCCATATATATGTAGATGTAATTTTTTAAAAATACTTTTAAAGTACTTAAAATTTGGGCAGGATTTTAAAAATAGCTTTAGAGATGGTATATTTGAGGAATGATGGTATTCTAGATTATAATGACAACTTATTTCATATGTGCCTATTAAAAATATGAACTAAAAGATTATTATCAATTATAACTCACATTAATTGGTCACTTGTACTATGTGCCAGATACTGTTATAGGTATGGTTATAAGTATCACACATCACATTGTCTCATTTGATCATTACAATAACCCTATGAGGTGAGTTTTACAGTGATCCTTATTTTGTAGATGAGAAACCAAGGCACAGAAAGGTTAGGTGACTTGCCCAGGGTCACATTTTGGTAAACTTTTTTTTTTTTTAACATTTTTATTGGAGTATAATTGCTTTACAATGGTGTGTTAATTTCTGCTGTATAACAAAGTGAATCAGCTATATGTATACATATATCCCCATATCCCTTCCCTCTCGTGTCTCCTTCCCACCTTCCCTATCCCACCCTTCTAGGTGGTCACAAAGCACCGAGCTGATCTCCCTGTGTGATGCGGCTGCTTCCGACTAGCTATCTATTTTACATTTGGTAGTGTATATATGTCAATGCTCTCACTTCATCCCAGCTTTTACCCTTCCCCCTCCGTGTTCTTAAGTCCATTCTCTACTTCTGCATCTTTATTCCTGTCCTGCCCCTAGGTTCATTAGAACCTTTTCTTTTTAGATTCCATATATATGTGTTAGCATACGGTATTTGTTTTTCTCTTTCTGACTTACTTCACTCTGTATGACACACTCTAGGTCCATCTACCTCACTACAAATAACTCAATTTTGTTTCTTTTTTATGGCTGAGTAATATTCCATTGTATAAATGTGTCACATCTTCTTTATCCATTCATCTGTCAATGGAGACTTAGGTTGCTTCCATGTCCTGGCTATTGTAAATAGTGCTGCAATGAACACTGTGGTACATGACCCTTTTTGGGTTTGTTTTTTTTTAAACAATTCTAACCATTTACTGCTTAAACAGGAAAAGTTTTTTTTTGTTGTTGTTGTTTGTTTTTTTGCAGTACGCGGGCCTCTCACTGTTGTGGCCTCTCCCGTTGTGGAGCACAGGCTCCGGACGCGCCAGGCTCAGTGGCCATGGCTCACGGGCCTAGCCACTCTGTGGCATTTGGGGTCTTCCCGGACCGGGGCACAAACCCCGTGTCCCCTGCATCGGCAAGTGGACTCTCAACCACTGCGCCACTAGGGAAGCCCCGAGGAAAAGTTTTTTAAAAAGAAAAACACCAAAAATGTATCTGTTAAAAGAGTGTCATTGTCTCATACAGTCCCACCCTCTTCTTGAAATTGCAACACAACCTCTAGATTTCACAAAAAGAGAAATCCAAAATGTGGTATCTTCATAAAGAAATGGCACACAGATCTGTATGTTTAACCTAGTGCTTTCAATAATTTCTTTGTCTGGGTCAGTATTGGTTCCTGCAGAATTGGAATGCTGTCTGGAATAATGACTGTGGGTCATCTCTCCATTTATAAGTTCAATCATACGATACACTTGCTTTTTGAATAACTAGCAAAGAAGAAATTAACAATGAAATCCAGTATTTGCTGGATCTGAGGGGATGACTCTTTTTGAATTATGGTTTTCTCAGGGTATATGCCCAGTAGTGGGATTACTGGGTCATATGGTAGTTCTATTTTCAACCCATAGTGGCTGTTATCAATTTACATTCCCACCAATACTGCAAGAGGGTTCTCTTTTCTCCACACCCTCTCCAGCATTTATTGTTTGTACATTTTTTGATGATGGCCATTCTGACTGGTGTGAGGTGATACCTCATTGTAGTTTTGATTTGCATTTCTCTCATGATTAGTGATGTTGAGCATCCTTTCATGTTTGTTGGCAATCTGTATATCTTCTTTGGAGAAATGTCTGTTTAGGTCTTCTGCCCGTTTTTGGATTGGGTTGTTTTTTTTTTTGATATTGAGCTGCATGAGCTGCATGTATATTTTGGAGATTAATCCTTTGTCCGTTGCTTCGTTTGCAAATATTTTCTCGCATTCTGAGGGTTGGCTTTTCGTCTTGTTTATGGTTTCCTTTGCTGTGCAAAAGCTTTTAAGTTTCATTAGGTCCCATTTTTTTTTGTTTTTATTTCCATTTTTCTAGGAGGTGGGTCAAAAAGGATCTTGCCGTGATTTATGTCATAGAGTGTTCTGCCTATGTTCCCCTCTAAGAGTTTTATAGTGTCTGGCCTTACATTTAGGTCTTTAATCCATTTTGAGTTTATTCTTGTATACAGTGTTAGGGAGTGTTCTAATTTCATTCTTTTACATGTAGCTGTCCAGTTTTCCCAGCACCACTTATTGAAGAGACTGTCTTTTCTCCACTGTATATTCTTGCCTCCTTTATCAAAGATAAGGTGACCATATGTGCGTGGGTTTATCTCTGGGCTTTCTTCCTGTTCCATTGATCTAAACTTTTTTTTTTAATTGAAGTAAAGTTGATTTACAATGTTGTGTTAGTTTCAGGTGTTCAGCAAAGTGATTCAGAATATATATATATTCTCTTTTAGATTCTTTTCCATTATAGGTTATTGTAAGATACTAAATATAGTTCCCTGTGCTATACAGTAGATCCCTGTTGTCTGTTTTATATATGGTAGTGTGTATATGTTAATCCCAAACTCCTAATTTATCCCTTTCCCCCTTTCCCCTTTGGTAACCGTAAGTTTGTTTTCTATGTCTGTGAGACCATTTCTGTTTTGTAAAGAAGTTCCTTTGCGTCATGTTGTATCCTAGGTTCCATCCAGATTAATTTCCCAGGGTCAGATATTTAACAAATGGCAGAGCTGAGACTCAAATCCAGTCTAATACAAAAATGAGAGTTTTTTCTTTTTTTAAAATTTATTTATTTTTGGCTGCATTGGGTCTTCGTTGCCACTCCGGGGCTTTCTCTAGTTGCGGTGGGTGGGGGCTACTCTTCGTTGTGGTGCGCAGGCTTTTCATCGTGGTGGCTTCTCTTGTTGCAGAGCACAGGCTCTAGGGCACGCGGGCTTCAGTAGTTGTGGCACACAGGCTCAGTAGTTGTGGCTCATGGGCTCTAGAGCACAGGCTCAGTAGCTGGGGCACATGGGCTTAGTTGCTCTGCGGCATGTGGGATCTTCCCAGACCAGGGCTCGAACCCTTGTCTCCTGCATTGGCAGGCGGATTCTTAACCCCTGAGCCACCAGGGAAGTCCCAAAAATCAGTGTTCTTAATCACTATTCTGTACTACTCACAACATGCTCTGAAATATATCAAACTCTTTATATTGGTACATTTTCCTTTCCTAAAAAGTAAGCAGAGTTTTATAGTAATGCCTGATCAGAAGAAACCAGTGTGGTCTTCAGGTAGAAATAAGCTTATATAATTTTGAAATGTCTTTCAACCAGCAATAATATTGATTTTTTAACAGAAAAAAAGTTATATCTGTATTATTTAAGATGTTTTTTAAAGCTTATTAGGGTGAAATTGTTTTATTTCTAAGAGAAAAATAACTTATTGGTAGTACGTGTACCAAGACCCTATGTATCAGGCCTTTGTTAATGCTGATTATTTTAAGAGAACACTGACCTTTTTTTAAGTGCTGAAACATATAAGGAATCATTCGATTTAGAAAAAGGATAATAGTAGTACTCTAAGCAAGATACTTTCTTCACATGATGCAGCTACTCATTTTTTTAGTTTTTCTTTGACAGTAACTGTAATAATTTTACCCAGTTGCATTATCTTTTGTCCATATTATCTTTTGTTATGCAAGAGGAATTTTTTCTTTTGTTTAGTGATGTAAAAAAATTTAAATTTATAAAGAACTGGATAAAAAGAAGATGGTCGTTTGGTGGTAATCACTTGTGACTTCCTTTACATGAATGTCTTTGAGTTTTCTATTTTCCTTAAACAAAACAAGATATATATAGAGAGCCATCTCAGATTATCATAATTTGGAGAAATGTTTATAGCAACGCAGTTGAATTGTCTCTTCAATAGATGATACGGTGTGTTTTTTTAATTCTATTTGTGGCATGAGGAACGTTAAATAGAAACATCTCCGTATGTGAGACAGTAGTTTTAAATGGAAAACTTCAAGATCTAATTATGAAAATATGTGATTAAGCTACGATTGTTTGACAAGTCAAAATGAATTGTTGCCATAGGATAGTTTTAATTTTTTTAAAGCAATATTAAGGTTAGCAGGAAATTGCTTGAGGAAAGGTTGTTCGTTGGCAACCTTCCCCAACTCCCTTCAACAGCTCCTTTTGCCATTCCCTATTAAGGAAAGTTGCCCTTATATAAAGAGAAATTCTCTTTTTAGAAATGACTATGTTACAGTTAAGGACTACTTATTTCAGAAAAAATCAAGCAGGAAAGCCTGGTCCATCACTAGCAAACAGTCTCCAAAGCCAGTCCAACATTTTAATTTGCTGATGGCATGGATTCCTTGACATGTTGAATAGCAGGTGTTCCAAGCCTTAACCCCTCTTAAGGCAAAACTTTCTAACTAATATTTACTTCATTTTTGGCATTCCACTGGAGATGAAGTATAGCAGCTGTTTAAAGAATGTGTGTGTAAATGTGTATATATGTGTTCGGAAACAAAGAGCCACACTGAAATTACAAAGTGATTAAAATAGAATTTAGAAACCCAAATTGGAATTTGGCTGAATTCATGAGGGAGTACGATTCTCCCTGCACTTTGACAATGCACCCTTTACCAAGGTGCAGATGCTCACAGTTGGCCGATGATGCATAGATCCACCACGTGAGAAACAGAGGAAAGAATATTATCCCAGATGTTTACATAGTGTTAAATAAAAACTACTAAGGTAAGAAGGTCAGTGCTTTACATAGATAGTAAACTATGCATATTATTTTATTTGTGACCCCCCATGTGTTAAGATGGGACACTATTAAAGCAACAATCACTTAAAAAGCAACAACCAACAAACCAGTATTTAATGTGGTACTTAAAATTAATAATGAAAACCAAATGGAAGCAATGCCTAAAGTAACTAAGATAATTCACAATAAAAACCATTAGTGCAGGCTCTACTTATTGTAAATGTGATAATTCAACATAGGCTAACCTAAAATGTACCTTTAGAGATAGAATAAGGATATAAGCAAAATATTAAATAAGATTTCAGGAAGCCCCTAAAATTATTTTTAAGAACTTCAGAACTGATTATATGCAAAAAAATATTAACTATAAGTTTAAGTTCATTCATACATGACCTTATTTGAAGCAGTGTATTTTCATTCACTAGCAAAATTCATGTCAGTAAGATATTTTTGAAGTATTTTATTTTCCAGAGAATTCACTGCTTTGAACTAGTTGTTCCAGTGATTAGCCTGAATTTCAATGGAAACCTAAGTCTTAACTGAAGACATGCTTCTGAAAATAAGGCAACTTTTCTACAATCTGTTTATGAACAGAAAAAAAAAATCTTTGGTTTTAGTTAAACTAGCAGGAAGGATTTTGCAAAAAAGAAATACTAAAGAACCAAAGCAACGAAAAGGCTCTTAATAAGCAATGGGAAACTCCAAACCCCATCAAGGTCAATAGAGTACCTAAGGCACCTCAGGTTCAGATGATACAATCATCTTTGCTTAGAGTTCTAATCATCTATATACAGGATTTCTACCATCTTAAGAACATGAAGCCGAAAAGGTAATGTCCAACAATGATTATTGTAAGAAAGAAGAAAATCCTAAGAGTTGATAAATGGGAGAGATTAGAGATCGTCTCCTCTACGTCCCAGATGAGGAAAATGAGGCCCAGTCAAGAAACAGAGGTGACACCAGAGTCCTAGTCCATTTCTCTTAGGGCAGGACAAATTCTAGATTTTTTTATTGGCTAGGAAACCAAGTGTGAAGAGTTTCAGAGATGTGAATTTGAGGAAGAAAAAAAAAAAATTCCCATCAAATCCCCAAAGGCAAGTTGGAAATAAATGTATAATACTTTACTGTCTTAATTCCTTTATACCATGTGTTGGACAACTTAGCTCATATACTAATTGAGTTATACAGTTCTTTTCAATTCTATCTAAAAATAGCAGACCAAAATTAAATGAGAAAGTTACATCAGATTCCATTTGAGCATACATAAGGCCATGGTACTTAATGCGAACCACCACTTCTTGGGAGAAAGAAGACATCCACTGTCCAGTTCAGGAGAGAAAGCTCCTGACCAGTTATCCAGTAGACTCTCCGCACGTCAATGGGGAAGATGATGCTTATATTTTTAAAAAAATCTCTACAAAGCTCACACACAAGACAGTACATCCTAGATTTGTGACTGCTATGAGCATTTAAGGCTGTCATTTTCAAGTATCAAAGTTTAGTGTTCCATTACCCAATCTGTGCAGTAGACATAGCTATAAGCTCACGTCATGGAAATTAACAGAAGCTCACCAAAGACATAAAGAAATCATAATTTAGGCAACAGCATTTTTAAATGTAGGAAAGGCTGGGAAAAATTTTATGGATTAGATTATGCTTCTCTGAACTGCATTAGTTGGTTCACACTGACTGAAACTTTGTCTAACACTATTGTCTGTTGCATGGCATCTGGAATAAGGTAGATCAGCAGCAGACCAAACGAGACAGCTTAATTAGGTAACAGAACTAGTCATTAAGATGGTTCACCTCTACCACAGTTATACAGTCTGTTTCCCTAGAGAAAGATTAGAAATGGCTCCAGTATACCAAATAAGCTTCATAGATAAACATGAGAAAATTTTTTTAAAGCAGGACCTTTCAAAACCTAGGGACTACCATGCACTGCTCGAGGATGAAATAAGTCAACGTTATTTACTTCTGGCTTGACGTAATATTGTGAAATGTAATATGGCTGGAGAAAATGGGTATTTGGAAGCCAGTATGTCATTTAACTTATACTCTAGGTGTGTACATAAGCTGTGGTTCTGTAACTTCTACTGTGGTTCCAATATCTATATCTGAAAGGTGAAATCAGTTTTATTATGAAAGCAGTTGCTTTGTTATAAATTCCATGTAACATGCTTGAATTCTAGGTCTTTTCAACACAATTTAAAGTTTCTTGTGGTTTGGTCAGCATACACCCTTTTCGTTTCATTTGATATACAAGCCAATGTGGAAATTAGAAAAACAAAACTACCAACTAGTTCAGAGAGCTAAATTGAGTCCAGGATTATGGCAAAGTCTGACCCAAAGTTTTAATTTGTAATTTCAGCATGTAACTCATGCAGTTTGGGGAGCATCAAACTAAATCTACAATTGCCAGAAACCTTTGTTACAGTTGAATGCACATTAACTAAAATGTGTACATTTTTAGTGTTCATGATAAATGCAGATATGACCTTATTACACTTTTGGCATTCTTTGAGAAAGCACATTAAGCTTTAATATAGAAATATTTAGGTTACACTTGTGCTCAAGTAATAATAAAACATTTGTTCTTTTCGATCTCATACATTCTCTCCTCAGGAATGGCCCATCTCCTGCACGCTTGGAGCGACCTTTGGCTACGTGGCTGGCCTTGTTACTTCACCACTCTGGATATACTGGAATAGAAAGAAACTTACATACAAGAACAATTAATTGGAGCAAAGGGAGAAGATATTTCTTTGTGCAGATTCCATAAAGACTGTGCAGACATGTATATGGTCTAAGCCAGGCAGTTCCACTTAACAGCACTGTTTTTTATATAGTTACAACATGATGTGATTGTAGCTTTTTAAACTATGAAACCCCTGAGAGATTGTACCTTCTAGTTGAAATAAAGTATTTATAATAGATTGTGGCTTCAGATGCTGTTTGTTGCTTCTTGGACCTTTAAGAAACATTCTTAATCAACTTTATAGAATTCTGAGGACAGGGTTGTTTTTTTTTTTTCCTTTCAAGTTTTAAACTGCTTCATTATTTTTAAGAGGTCTGGGTATAGCTTTAGCATTTCATATGCTTTCTGAGAGAAATGGACAGTTTACTTGGCCACTGAAGACGTTTCTCACGTAATTAAACAACAGTTTATACATCTTGATCCTATTCTTTTTTTTACTGTGTGTTTCTTTGGAGTTAAAATGGCTATGATAGCCTCATCAAAAACAGTCTTCAATCCCTTCTGGGTTAAAGCTGAACATTCTACATAGCAGCACGCACCTATCTGGGAGGGAGAAAAAAAAATCACAAATATATACAGTCTTTTTTACAACAACTGATACCACACAAATATACCATTATAAGGAAAATCATAAAATGCAAAAAGAATGAAATCATCCATATTTATGATACCCAGAGATAGCTAACTGTTAAAATACTAGTGTATATTCTTCCAGACTTTCTCTATGGAAAATTCTTTCATTCATCAAATATTTACTGGGTACCTACTATATGCCAGGCTCTGCTTTTAGGTGCTGGGGATCATGTCAACGAACTGAGCAAAACAGCAAAGTCTCTGCTGTGTGATGCTTACGTTTGCTTAAGTTCTACTGGGCGAGGAACACACAGAGGAATATAGAGCAGATGGTGGCACATGCTACAGGTTAAAAAAAAACAAGCAGAGTGAGGGAGGGAAAGGGTGCAGAGGACAATGGTGGTGGTCAGAGAAAGCTGCTCACCAAGGTAAAGTCTGAGCACTGAAGGATACCTAGGGGAAGAGTTTCCAGGCAGACAGAGCCACAGAGGTAAAGACCCTGATGCAGGAGCATGCACGGAGCATTCAGGGGGTGGGAAAGAAGAGGGTGAGCAGGGGTAATGGCAAGAGAGGCAGTCAGTGAGGCAGCCTTGAGGTAGCGACCTCGAGTAAGGACTTTGGCTTCTACTGTGAGAGGGGACCCACCCATCCATCCATCCATCTATTCGTTCGTTCATTGAAAACTTACAGAGCACTCTCATTTGCCAAATGTGAGAATAGAGCAAGGAACAAAATTAACTCCCTAAGCTATTCTCATGAAGCTTATATTTTAGAGGGAGAAGACCGTGGACTAATAAATATAGAGGTAGAATATGTGGTCTGGAGAAAAATGGGGGAGGAGATAGGGAGTGGGGAGAGGTCAGGCAAGGCCTCACTGACAAGAGTGATATCTGAGTGAAAGAATGAACAATGTCTACATCAGGAAGACTATCCCAGGCAGAGGGGGCAGTGAAAGGACAAAGGCTCTGAGGCAGAAGATTAGGGAAACCGCACAGAGGCCGAGTGCCTGGAGCACAATGAGTGAGGCAGAGAAGTAGCGGGGCCTGCACGCCAGGGTGAGGGCTTGGGCCTTTCTTTATTCGGAAGATAATAAAGCCACTGGAAGATTCTGAACAGAGCAGGGAGCTGATGGAGCTTCTATTTTTAAAGTCTCACTCTGGTTGCTGTGTTGAGAACAGGTTAACAGACACAGACGGAAGCAGAAAGGTGAGTGAGAGGCTGTTGCGGTAATCCAGGCCAGAGAGGGAGGGGGCCTGAACCAGGCTGCCAGAGGAGGGGAAAGAGAGGAGCGTTTGGATTCTGGGTATATTCTGAACGTAGAAAAATATATTTCGCTGGAGGGTTCACTGAATGGTATGAGAGAAAGGGCAAGGTCAAGTGTGACTTCAAGGTTTTTGACCCGAGTAACTGAGAAGATTAAGCCTAGGGGATAAAATTGGGGATTCTGTTTTGGACATGTTAGTTTTGAGATGCTTACCACCCGGATGGACTTGTTGCATGACCAGTTAGATAACCAAGTCTAGAGTTTAGGGAAGAGGTCCAGGCTGCAGATAGAAATTTGGGAATCTCAGCAGCAGACGGTTCAAACCACAAGACGGATAGAAGCTTACCAAGCTTAAAGGCTGAGTGTGGATATAGAAGGAAAGACATCCAGGAAGCTGACTGCGGATCCCTGGACCCTCCACATTCAGAGATGGGGAGATGGAGGAGAGGCCCACGAGCGGGGAGAAAGCCCAAGAGAGGGCGTTCAAGGAAGCCAAGTGAATGTGTTTCAAGAAGGGACCAACTGTGCCAAATGCTGCTGACAGGTCTAGAAAAGGTGTTTTGCAACCACTTTTTTTCCCCTTAAACTACATAATAAACATGAACATCTCAGCAAGTAAATTAGTATAAATTTTTAATAGATGCAGGGTTTTTTTTTTGCCATTATAAACAATGCAGGAACTTTATGGCTGTCTCTTTAAGCACATCCCGTATAATATTCTTAGGATAAACTCCTCCCTATGAAATTGATTGATCAAAAGTGTACATGACTTTAAGGCTTTTGCATGTTGTCGAGGCTTTTACTCAAAGACCAACAGAACAACAAAGTACCCAATTGCTTACACCTGGAACGGTGGGTATTCTAATTAACGTCTCTTTTGTGTGCCAGTTTTATAGATGGAAATTGAACTTACATTTGACTACTAAGGAATATGAACATATTTTTTATCTTCAATGGCAATCTGCATTTTTTGGAGAATCTCCCATTGATGTTCTGAGTCCCTTTTCCTATTGGGGTATGCGTATGTCTTTTTCTGATTAATCCTTATGCAAGGGGTTCATGTCCACTAAGGATATTAACCCATTTTTCTGCCATAAATGTCAAGTTTGTTATATGACTTTTAATTTTATTTCTGGCATTTGATGTCATATTAAATTTTTACGTAGTTAAATCATCAGTGCTTTCATTTATGACTTTTACCTTTATGAAATTTAGAAATTCCTTCTCTCCTAAGATTGCAGAATTTAATATGTGAAATTCCTTGCTAGTAACTTGTTAGTGAAGCTATTTATCTTTTGCCTTAGGAAAAACTGTTCTCCAAAAAGTTTTCTTGCTTCCTTCTGCCTCCTGATAGTATTTTTAAAAATACCTTATTATATTCCATTTCCACAAAAGTCCTATTAAAGTCATAACATCTAAAAAATAGAATCCAACCATGTTAGGGGCAAATGGAGAAAAAAGTAAGCCTCACTTTGGGGAGAGGAAGAATATAAGTTAAAAGGTATTTTGTGCATCACAGTTATATTTTTAAAATGATAATATATTCCACCTTGCATAAAAATTCTCTTGTGGAAGAGAATTCAACAACACATTTCTTCTCCACCACGAGTCTTCACTGACGACAGGGCCTGATTAAGCAGCCCCTATTTGTGACGCCTCTTTGTACACATGACTTACTAGGAAAATACTGTTGGCAGTGTAGCACAGGTTTAGTAAAGGCCAGAGTGAGGCCTTTACTGAAGCCCAGCTCTGCCATTTACTACCTGCCGGACCTTACAAGTTACCTGACAAGGCTGTGCCTCTGTTTTCTCCTCCGTAAAACAGAGGTACTAGCAGACCAACCTCCCTGAGTCGAGGCAAGGATTAAATGATCTAATGCATGTAAAACACTCAGCACAGTGCCTGGCATACAGTAAAGCACAATAAATATTAGCTTCTATTATCACCTTAGCTTCATTTACATTTACTTTTAAATTCTGTAAAGGTTGCATTACCTCTTTTGCTAGTTTCTGTCCTTGTTCCACACATATAGGTTTTTCCTTCATATCATTCAGTCTTGCTAAAGTTTTGGGGTCATCTCGCAGATCAATCTAGTTAAGAAAGGTTAATAATGTCCCATAATATTATCAGTCTTTAAAGATAAAGCATGTAATCCCATTTATCCCCACGTATCAAAAAAGGATTACAAAAGAACCTAATCTTTAAAACCAACTAATAAAGTAATTGCTTTCTTTGACACTACTTTTTCCAAAAATGTGACAGAATTTATTATAACAACGGAGATTCAACATATTATTATCTCATCTGCGAAACCTTAGGGCCATTTGTCTGAGAGCAACACCACAAGGCAGGCCACAGAGGTTATTCTTAAATGGGTAAAATCAAAGCAGACGTACCTGAGTTCCTATTAATAAAAAGGGTACATTTGGTGCGTATTCCTTAAGTTCTGGTACCCACTCCTCTTTCACATTTTGAAATGAGGCTGGATTTACCACAGAGAAGCAGATAAGGAAGACATCAGTCATTGGATAAGATAAAGGCCTCAGACGATCATAGTCTTCCTAAGGGAGAAAGAAAAACCTCATTATTTCCATTTCTAGAGTTTACTAACAAATATGTACATTAGATTAGATGGTCAAAGGAGCAAAGTCAGGACTAGTCCACAAATGGAATGTATGACATACTACCAAAAAACAACATAATTCCATTTGTCTTTGCTATTCTATTCTAATTGGAAGCTCTGAACACCACTGGGGTAAAATATGACAGTATCATTAACGTCTACAATGAAACTCTGAGAAAATACATTGTGATGACGAGAGCTGTCACTGGAAGCATTTTTAACTGAAAAGTTTGCATACAGAATTGATTGTAGCTAGATGTTTAAGTATAGTCATTTATAATAATATTATCTGAATGTTCACTATGTTATTAAACATACGATCCATATGCTCTCTCATGTATTACTTATTTAATCCTTGTAACAACTATATGACATAAGAACCATTATCTCTATGTTGCATTTGTCTAAACTGAGGCAACAGAAATTAACTAACTTGTGTAAGGAAGTATATAGCAAGTAAAGGAGATGGGATTCAAACTCCGGCAGTTTTACTTCAGAACCTATGCCTTAACCACTATACATCTTCACTGAGACCTTAAATCTTTGCTTTCCCTGTTTATATAGTTTTCTTAATTGTGTATGTGTGTGTGTGTGTGTGTGTGTGTGTGTGTGTGCATATGCATGTTTGTGTAAAAATTTAAAGATAGAAACATACTGAGTAAATTCACGAAATCCCCCTTCCTCTCCAATTTCCATTCCTTTCCTGAAATGTAGATTTTTCGTATGTATCTTTCCAGTTATTTTCTGTGCATGTATATGCCTACAACTGTACATATTTAAACATCTGTACACAGATGAAAACCGTGCAACCCATGTTGTTCTGCACCTTTCAGTATGTCTTGGACATGGTTCCAGACCGGAATATGTTAGACTGCTATATTATTTTTTTTTTAATTGAAGTATAGTTGATTTACAATGTTGTGTTAGTTTCAGGTGTACAGCAAAGTGATTCAATTATATATATATGTATGTGTGTGTACATATATATATATATATATATGTACACACACATGATATCTATTCTTTTTCAGGTTCTTTTCCCTTATAGGTTATTATAAAATATGCCTTCCATATTTAAACTGCTGCTTCACATTTTATAGAAGGGCTGTTTTAGCATCTCTCCATCACAAAAGGCAGTGAAGATCCTGTTTCATTTAGATTATTTCCTATGACACAAAATTCTACTTGCTTACATTTTTGTGAGTGAACATTCAGGATTCCATTTTTGTCAGGGCTAGCCTCTCATCTGGTTTCAAGGAAAGTTTATTTTTGGCCTAAGCCACCACCCCTCTTAAATGACCTGCTTCACTACTAGAACTGCATGAATGTGGAATTAAAGGCATATTAAAAACATCTTCCACTCAGAGTTTCAGGTAGTATTTCTCTCATGGGACAATTTTCCTTTCATGTCATCTTCTGACGTTTTTCTTACTACAATGTTACACTCAAACTCATATTATCTCAAACTCCTGACTTTGGAGCTAACCCTCCTGTTTTTCTGTGATGCTTTTGAAGGGCACACCTGCAGTTTGGAGCCAAGGGCACTGAAAGATTTCTCAAGTGTTGGCTCAGGACAAGATGGGAAATGCCATCCCCAATCTTCTTTAGCATTTATTTTTAAAAGTGGAGGCCTCTAATTGGATTCGAATAAAGCAGTGCTCTGGTGTTAAGAAATGATTAATGAAGAGATCACGCAAAATGGGTATGAAACATGCTGGCACCCCAGTCAGTTACAAAAGGACTATTATCAAAAGTATAACATGTTTAAAAAATCAGTTTGAGTGTTAAATAGTACAATTTGGTGAATTAAGTATACTTCTTGTACTCTACCTCCTATTTCAAACTGCATGTCGAGAAGAAGAATTAAAGGGACAGTATTTGATCTTAGCATTCCCCCTGGCAGCTACCTAGCAGTTTGTTCCTGAGCAGACTTGCACACGGCACGCTCAGGGAACGGGGGGCTCTTGCTACACATCTCTCCTCATCCATATTTCGAGATCCAGTTTTCACAGAATTAGAAATGAGGATACTATCTCATAGGATTATGAGGAATAAATGAGATATGGCAACTAAAGCACTCAGCAGAGTGCCAAGCACATAAAAGAACTCTTGCAACTCTTTAACATCAATTCTTCACCCCACGGGAAACTGGTTCTCCTATTCTCTGCCAATCCACGCAGGGTCCCATCAGTGGCACATGAGCCCTGGCTCTGCAGCGTTCTCTCTCCAACCACAGGGAAGAAACTCCTTTAGTGAGAAATAAAATTTTCTACTCTGGCATCAAAACACACAAATCAAACTGAGGTCTCTTGAGGACAGTATAATTTTCAGATTAATAAAAGAGGATGATATATTATTACTGTACTAATTAGTCATTTGGGGGATTCAAGAGCCTGAAGACTATTTAAAATGTAATAAAAAAAAGAATTACACATTTTTTAAGAAAATCAAATTAGATTTTTTTAATGAAAATTTTACCTCATCAGGGAAATAGAAAGGGCACTCTTTCTCTGGGAGGGTATTACAAGAAATAAAAAGCAAGTGAATGCAAAGTTCTCTAGAAATGCTTAATATTCAAATATTCATCCAAACATTTTATAGAAGATAAGTCTATCGTACAGATTCCTTTCATAACCACAGTGCATACTGATTTTCCTCGAGAGACATGTGGGCACAAAGGAATGGAACTAGACTAATCATTTCTAGATTTGTTCAACTGTAGATTTTTGTTGGAATAGTTAAAATGTGAAGAATTGGGGTTAAAAAAAAAAAGACAAGTGTGTTTAGAACTCCTTGGCAAGAAACGTTACTTCTTAAATCTGAACCATCTAAAATGAACTCCTTCTGCCTGTAATCTCCAGCTAAATAATTGGCAGTGATTATCAGAATGAGACCTTGCTGCTTCCATCCAGCCTGAGTAATTAGAAGTCTAATAATAGATAGCAAATTAAAAAAATAAATGATCCCCTGTGCGTACTGTACCCTGCATCATATACAACTGTTTATATCTACTGTGCAATATCTTGAGTGAACTTAATGTGAAATTTTAGATTTGGGGATAAATAAATTGAGGCATGCAATTCTTTCCTCCCCAGCTATATATTTAAAATTTGACAACACAAAGAAAGTTAAATGCGGAACTGCCCTTTCTTTTAAAAGAATTCCTCAAAGCCAATTCTCTAGTGTCCTCCTAATTAAGAAATCAATTACATTTTAGTCCAAAAAATTTTTTTTAAAGGTAGATATCTAAACATTTCAGCCTGGTAACCGAAATGTTCTCAAGTGTATTAAAGACAACGGGCTTACATCAAAAACAATGGTGAATTTGGTCAACAGGATTGTTGAACTGCTTAGTAAAAGCTTTAGCTTCTTATCAATTGGCTAAGTACCAGCGGGATCCAGTTTTTTACAATGTATTCTGGTAGCTTAGTGATTAGGCTCTCCATTCTCATCACGAGTGCCTGATCTGTGAGGATGACAAGCTTCACCCTTCAACAATATCACACGCTGACAATCTGACAAGAGTCCACAGACAATAAGAGACCAACGAAATGTGCTCTGAGAGGAAACAAAACACCTTCAGGTGCAACAGAGAACTGTGGCACATGGCCATCAGTCAGGAGACCCTTTTTATGCCCAGCTCAGTCAGTAGCCCAGAAGCGTGCCCATTTCTGTACCACCTTTGTTCCCTTGGCGTGGACCTGGGCGCTCCCTCCCACTTTAGTGACCTGTTTAAAATACATGTTTTTGTACCACAATGTTCATTGCAGCTCTATTTACAATAGCCAAGACATGGAAGCAACCTAAGTGTCCATCGACAGATGAATGGATAAAGAAGATGTGGCACATATATACAATGGAATATTACTCAGCCGTAAAAAGAAACAAAATTGAGCTATTTGTATTGAGATGGATGGACCTAGAGTCTGTCATACAGAGTGAAGTAAGTCAGAAAGAGAAAAACAAATACCGTATGCTAACACATATATACGGAATCTAAAAAAAAAAAATGGTCGTGAAGAACCTAAGGGCAAGATGGGAATAAAGACGCAGAGACGCAGACCTACTAGAGAATGGACTTGAGGAAACGGGGAGGGGGAAGGATAAGCTGGGACAAAGTGAGAGAGTGGTAGTGTATATATGGACATATATACACTACCAAATGTAAAATAGATAGCTAGTGGGAAGCAGTCGCATAGCACAGGGAGATCAGCTCGGTGCTCTGTGACCACCTAGAGGGGTGGGATAGGGAGGGTGGGAGGGAGGGAGACGCAAGAGGGAAGAGATATGGGGATATATGTGTATGTATAACTGATTCACTCTGTTGTAAAGCAGAAACTAACACGCCATTGTAAAGCAATTATACTCCAATAAAAATTTTAAAAAAAATACATGTTTTTAGAATGTGTACACCTATTTAAAATACTTATCCAAAATATGTACTTTAAGCAAAATCACTCAAGTTGGGTGGTATAGGCCTTGCCATGCTTTTTGTGGTATTCTATCACACAGCTGGTCACTGAAAATCAATTAGCAAAGATGTTTTGAGATCATACCGCATGGAAGATGTTCTAAGGACACGTACACACAAATAAAAAAATATAATCGTCCCCTCGTCCCCTTTGGAGCTTATAGTTTAGTTGGGAATTCAAGACATGTACATAGAAAAAGGCAGTAGATACAACAATGGGAGAGTGTAAATTGGAGCAGGTGAATATATAAATGCTTAATCAAAGAAACATTAATAAGCACCTACTGAGACAGGTTGGGGCCTGGGAACCTTTGCTACAGTGTTGCAATGCTTGTGCCTGAATAAACCTCTCCTGGAGCAACAAGATACAAAGAAACTATATGAGACTAAAAATAACTGTGTGCATCGCAGTTGGGGCAAATTCTGGACCCAAAAGAGATCAATACAAAGAGACCAAAAAACCCAACTGCCACTTTTGAAGAGCCTGGAGCAAAAACAGAGTGTCAGAAGGAAAAGCAGGGTACTGTGTATGCCCCCTGCACACACCACCACCTAAGCCGCCCCTCCAGCCCAACCCCTGGACACACCCCTACCCTCACCCCATGTAAGGAACAAGCTCGCCCCTGCTCAGCGAGTGAGCAAGCAAGGAAACCTGTTGTTTGTTCTCCCTCCCTCCCCGCTGCTGCAGCAGGGGCCCCAGTAAAGCCTTGCCTGAATCTCTTGTCTGGCCTCTAGTCAATTTCTATTGACTGGGGAAGGCCAAGAACCCTGGTTGGTATCACTGCTATGTGCCCAGAATGTGCATCCATCAGGGAAATGAAGGAAGGCCAAGGTTTAGATCCTTTCTGACTCGTAAAACAATTTAAACATCTGCAAAGCTCTCGTAAGATACCTGTATGTTAAAAATACGGCAACGAACACGAATGAGCAATAATACCCATGGTGTGCCCGTGCACCTCACTAGAACTTTGTAGACCTCAAAGTCACAGCCTAGAACAGAAGAAGAAACTGTGGTGCTGATGAGAGAACATGCTTAAAGTTGGCACTGAGGAGGGAGAATTGATAAGTTGGAAGAGACAAAAACATTTATAACGGTTTCTGCTCATAGGGAGTTCACGGCAAGGGAGACAAATGTATGCAGACATTGTATTACAAGTCAGAATGTGGTGAAAACCAAGGGTAGTAATTAGGGGACTCTAAAAAAAGACTTTTAGAAGAGGTGGCATTTGGGTTGGGTCTTACAGAACGGAGAGGATTGGAACATATATGACCTACTAGCATGTGGCCTTGGCAAGTCACTTATTTCTTAGAGCCTTTGTTTATCAGTCTGTAAAATGGGAGATGATCAACAAGTGCTTTGAAGACTATAAGTGCTATAAGAATATATTACGCCTCCGAATAATCCAGGACGTTACTTTGATTCAGAAAACAGTCATTAGCAAAACTTGTAAGAATTTTTCCTCTGTAACAACCTAGAAAAAGTGGGACCACAACTGAATAATTCTTTAACAGACAAGCCCCAGACTTCTAAAGTCTAAAACAGCTTCTGACTACTTGCAGATATATAAAATGTAAGGCAACTAAGTAAGAATGTCCCTGACAACTGGTGGCTTGTGGTAAATGAAGGAGTAGTAATCTCCATCTGAAACATCTGTTTCTGGTGAGAAGCCTAAAATAGGCATCAGGCATGGCTCTTGAATCACTCTACCCCCTAAAAGGTGCTATACTAAAGCGAAGAGGGCACATGGACTGAAGCTACCTTCTGAAGATGAAGTGTTTTCTCAGAAATCTTATCAATTATCAACATTTCTTTAATAATTCTTGGTAACAGTAGTCTATGAAACCTCATTTTTTTATGTTGTCCTTTTGTCACTTTCAAGTTCATTTTGTATTTAACTTTGTGAAATATCACCTTTCACCCCCTTAAAAATAACTTTTCCAAGGAAGCTGGGTTGAGTTCTTTTGTGGAATATTTTGGTAAGTTTGGTTCAAAATGCATCGATGATGAGTTTATTGAATTTACCTACCACTCTCCTGCTACAGGTGGACTAAAGAAAATTTGGGGAGGAGAATTTTTTTTAAGTGCTGGAAATTCCTAAGAGATCATTGTTTTTCAAAAACTTTAAAAATATTTGACTTTTTTTCCTTCCTTTTTTTCTTTCCTTCCTTCCTTCCTTTCCTTTTTTAAAAATCCCTGTTCAGTTGTGAGATGGTATTTACTTATCGTGAGCCTGATTAGCTCTTGGTAAAAGAATTCTTGAAACTGAAGGTTCAGCTTCTAACTTTAAGCAACTGTCATCTTCATATATTTTGATTAGAATAAGTCAGTCTCCCAGTTAATTTATTAATTATTTAGCAGCTAGTGGACCAGATCTTTGGCTTCTTTTCCATTATTATCTTCCTTTTGGCTGCCTGACTTATTATAACTCCTGTTTAGGTTAGCTGGAGGAAAAAAAAGAGAGAGAAAGGTTGAAATGTGCGGTAGCAGAAAGACGACCAGCTGGAGAACTGGTTCTGCCATTATCTAACCGTGTCTCGTGAACCTGCACTTCCTCATCTCTAAAAGGAGAGGACTGAACTAGATCGCCACGTCACATGGTTAAAAACGCTCAAACTAACACTTTTTACCCTTGTGAGCAGCCCTAGTAACAGATTTAATGTGGGTGGAGGTTTAAACTACTGCATAAAAATTGAGTTTTAGGATACTGTTTTATCTAAGCTGACCCCCCAAGGCAGAGGATCAACACTCAACTAAATATGGCCCTTCGGCAAGCTTCATTTCCCCATCTGTGAGGGGAGAATAAATATAGCATACACATGTTAAGATAAATGAGAGAAGCTGGTCAAGTGTTTTGAGCTCTTCAACAGACAAGCCTGACTTTCCAAAAAAAGACAAACCACAGCTTCAGAGACAGTGCAATTTCTTTTGTGCTTGGTGAGATGACTTCCTTCATTGTAAAGGATTTAAGAGCTGCAATTCTACATTGTCTGGAGCTATAATTGCAAGTCTCTTTCACTAAAACAGAGGTCAGCTGGCCTAAGGCATGCAGAAGGAAGGTCAATGTCAGGCCACACTTCTGTGCAGCGTACTCCTTTCCTAACTTTTTTTGGTACAAATTTCATGTTGATGGAATAGTCATGCATTCTTTCATTTCAACAAATATAAACCCACTAGGTGCTGAACACTGTGTACTCCAGTGAGAAACAGACGTGGACCCTGCCCTCGTGGAATTCACAGTACAACAGAGGAGAGGCAAGTGCCTCCCCACTGGGGCAGGACTACTCTAGGTCCAGGGGACACTGTGGAAGTGCGGGAGGTATTTTTGATCGTCAACATGAATGGGGGAACTCTACCAGCATTTAGGGGTGTGAGCCAGGGTGCTACCTGACCTGTGTAGTGAAAAACAGTCCTGGGTCCTGCATGATTGATGAGTGTACCTCTAGGCACTGAATGACTATGAAAAAACTTTTAATAATGACCTGAATCTAGGATCTATCTCTGTTGCATATTAGTAGAAAGGTAGATTTACTTGATGTTGTTCAAACATTACAGGAGTTGCTTACCAATGCAGGAAATTGCACACCACTGGCAATGTTGCTCTTAGTACCCTAATTGTCACTAAAACACAAACCCGTTAGTCAACTTTTAGAGCTATTGCATTCATGGTTGTTCACCTGACTACTTCATTATGATTTCTGAGTACTCAGCCCTGGGAACTTAGGAATTTAATACTGAAATAATTTTTTTTTTTTTTTTTTTTTTGCGGTACGCGGGCCTCTCACTGTTGTGGCCTCTCCCATTGCGGAGCACAGGCTCCGGATGCGCAGGCTCAGCGGCCATGGCTCACGGGCCCAGCCGCTCCGCGGCATGTGGGATCTTCCCGGACCAGGGCGCGAACCCGTGTCCCCTGCTTCGGCAGGAGGACTCTCAACCACTGCGCCACCAGGGAAGCCCTGAAATAAATATGTTGATTATGAATTACTTTCCTTTTATTTTTCCTTCCTATTACTGCCAGGATGTTATACTGATTTAAAATTATATATACAGAAAGGTTATATTAGCTATAGACTTCATTTGAAGATAAGTATAGGAGAAACATAAAAATTGTTATCAAAGGGGGGATGGATCTAATATACTAGAGGCACTGAGTCAGGTATTTAACAAATTGGGACAAAAATGATTATAAATGCGAACTGGGATAGGTGCTGTGAAGGAAAACAGCCAGGAGACAGAGAATAACCAGGATGAGCAGCTTCAGTCTGGGTGGTCTGGAAAGACCTCTCGGAGGGAGCAACGTCTATCTAAGATGTGAGGGATGCTTTGAGAAGCCAGATATAGGACACTAGGGGCAAAAGGCCCAAGGCAGAAAAGCCCTGACAGATGCCTCCAGGGAGCCTTCTGGAATAATCCAGGGTTCAGCTTGTGCAGCTGGATGGATAATGTCTTTTACAGGGATGAGGAAGACTGAAGGTGGAGAAACACATTAGGGAGAAAACTCAAGAGGCCAATTTTGGGCATGTTAAGCTCAAGATGTTGACAGTGGGAAACGAGTATCTGGAAGAGCTCTCTGCCTCTGAGTTCCAGACCCAGCTCTAGATGCCTCCTTTTGGCTGAACCAGAATTATCTCAGATTCAACATTTCTAAACTAAAGTCATTTCTTCCCCCTCAAATCTGCAAATCCTGTTGAGTTCACCATCTCACGAAAAGACATCACCACTCCATCAGGATCAAACCATAACCCTGGGGGTCCTCAGTATCAACCCCAAACACAAAGTCGGTCAACCACTTGCCCAGCCAGTCTGTTCTTCCCTCTCCACACTCCTCACCTGGGCAGCTCCTACTCATCTTTCAAGCTTTGGTCTAAAAATCTCTTGGTCCAACAAACCTTCTCCAAACCCCCAATTCAGATCAAGGTCCCTCTCTCTGTAACACCTTCTCCTGTCATCCCATTTCTCACATTGTAATACAACTACCTCTTTTCTTATCTGTATCCTCCACAGGACTCCGTGAGGGCAGAGGACTACTCTTCAAAGTCTGGTTTATAGTAGCTGCTTATTAAATTCTTGCTGAATGAATGAGGGTAGCGTGTGGGACACGAAGTCAGAAGAACAAACTGCAGCCAGATCACGGTGGCCTGCACCTCCTTTATCGGCTGCAGAGCTGGAGATGATGCATAGAGCCTCTGAATCCTCCACTAACAGGTGAATTTCCCAGGTTGCAGTTACCGCTTTCAGCCAAGATTCCAACTGCCTCCTAAGATCAGGGCCCTTTCTCGGTCCAACCCACCTTCCTGAATGATAAGGTGAGCTCTAAGGCGCAGGGCCTCAGACGGAGTAATTCTTCCAGCATTTTAGTTCCTGCTACTGTTTTTCACCACCACGTTTTTGCCATTGTCTTGACATTTGTTTTATCTAGGATGGAGGATATCATTGACTGTCTACCCGGCATCCTTCTCCTACTTGTTCTTTCTTTCCAAAACTGATTTAGGTCAAGACCCACCACTCCTCTATTCAGACACATGCCCCTGGGAACCCTGACCCCATATCTAGCTTAAAGAATTCTTGGTTGGATTTAAGCCAATCATGGAGTTTCATTCCCTATCCCCCGGCCAAAGTCACTGGTTCCTAGGTGGGCACATGATCCAAGTAGTCCAATCAGAATGAAGTGGTCCCTGGATTATCCAAGGGGCTCACTCTCTGCCCCCGGCCAAAGCACAGGCATACCTCATTTTATTGCGCTTCAGTTCATTGCACTTTGCAGGTTGCATTTTTTACAAATTGAAGGTATGTCGCAACCCTGCAGTGAGCAAGTCTATCAGTGCCATTTTTCCAACAGCATTTGCTCACCTCATGTCTATGTGTCACACTTTGGTAGTTCTCGCAATATTTCAGGCCTTTTTAAAAAATCATTATTATATTTGTTATGGTGATCTATGATCAGCGATCTTTTTTTTTAAAGACTTTTTTTTTTGATGTGGACCATTTTTAAAGTCTTTATTGAATTTGTTACAATATTGTTTCTGTTTTCTGTTTCGGTTTTTTGGCTGTGAGGCATGTGGGATCCTAGCTCCCCCACCAGGGATTGAACCCACACCCGCTGCATTGGAAGGTGAAGTCTTAACCACTGGACTGCCAGGGAAGTCCCTGATCAGTGATCTTTGACGTTACTACTATGAACTCGCTGAAGGCTCAGGTGATGGTTAGCATTTTTAAGCAATAGTTTTTAATTAAGGTATGCACTTTTTCTTTAGACATGATGCTTTTGCACACTTAATAGACTACTGTATAAACATAACTTTCACATGCACTAGGAAAGCAAAAAATTCATCTGCTCACTTTATTGCGATATTCACTTTATTGCATGGTCTGAACTTGCAGTACCTCTGAGGTGTGCCTGATATTGGTTCCTGGGTGAGCACAAGATCTAAGTAGTGGAATCAGCATGAAGTAGTCCCTAGATGACTGAAGGCAGCTCTTTCCTCACCCCTTCTTCTCCTTCTGCTGCTCCTCCTCTCTGTCTCCCTCTCTCTCCCTCCACCCCTCACTCAGTAGGGAAGGATTTGCTACTCACCGGCCCCATCTCTGCAGCTCATGGAGACTATTCAGGGATCCCCACTACATTGGCTGGTGCTGTGGTCCCTGTATCACAGGGGAGCGGATGCTGCCCAGGGCCAGCTATTTGGAGGCAGGCATATATAAGTACCAGGCCTGACACTTCCAGGGGAACAGCCCTCTTACCCTTTTTTTTTTTTCTTTTGCGGTATGCGGGCCTCTCACTGTTGTGGCCTCTCCCGTTGCGGAGCACAGGCTCCGGACGCGCAGGCTCAGCGGCCATGGCTCACGGGCCCAGCTGCTCCGTGGCATGTGGGATCTTCCCGGACCGGGGCACGAACCCGTGTCCCCTGCTTCGGCAGGCGGACTCTCAACCACTGCGCCACCAGGGAAGCCCCCTCTTACCTTTTTAATGCTTGAGCTACAGAGGACTGTTGGGCACTGTGGATTCAGGTCACCTGGGCTGCCCATGTGGTGAGGGCACCAACATAGAACTAGGAGTTACAGATGGGCCAAATGCAGAGGAAACACCATTTTCCTCCACTGTGGACTAACACCTACCTTCTTCGCCTCTGAGGCTGAGGAAGAGGCTTACGATGACTGATAGGTGCAGGCAGATAGATAGAACAGGCAGTCAAGCGGCGAGAGAAGCCTCAGGAACTACGCTCTGATTAAGCCTGAAATGCTGGTTTTCTCCATGCCCACCCGAGACAGCCACACTGCATGGAGGAGTTTACCATGACTAGCAAACCCATTTGGAATCTGAGGTCTTAGACCACACTCCTTGGCCAAAGACATGGGACAGGCAGACGAGGGAGGGAGGCTTCTGGGCAGGTAGGCAAAATCAGGATGACCTAATGCGGTTCACAAATACATTTGCACAGAACAGACCCTTTAGAAAGTATACACAATTTCTGTTGGGGTGATGAAAATGTTCTGGAACTCGACAGAGGTGGAGGTTATGCAACATTGTGAAGGTACTAAATGCCACTGAACTGTACACTTAAAAATGATTAATTTTATGTTGTGTGAATTTCACCTTAATTTAAGGAAAATACACATAGGTCCACAAGTATGCAAAGTTGGGTCCTCACGGGCCTACACACATGCGTGCGCGTGCACACACACACACACACACACACACACACACACACACAGATTTCTTTGAAATTCAGAGAGATGCCTGCACGTGGCAGAAATACCCTTTCCCTGCAGGGAGTCCCTGGCAGAAATACCCAAGCCATCCACTCCTCAGGACCTGCATTCATCACCGTGACATGCTTCCACGTTGTGGAGCACAGCTTACCCTCCTTCAGGCATGTCTCATAACCCCTACTCTGCCTCTTCTGCATCACCCACTTCATCTTCTCCCCTCCAGCTCTGGCCTTCTTGTGCTACAGGAGGCTCCCAGCAGAGCTCTCTTCCAGGCTTATTAACGAGTCACCGCATTGTGTTACTCTAGCCTTATTTTGCTTCACAGCACAGAGCGCCTTGCTCCTGCTTTCACACTAGCCCTACTATCCCACCAAACCCTCACCATCAGCCTATGAGATAGGGCAGCTCCCACTTTACTGATGAGGAAACTGAGGCTCAGAGAAACTCGTCCAACCTGTCCAAAGTTACAGGACAGTTGGGCAGAAATGAGGCAGGAAGGCAGCAGTTCTCCAATCAACTAGTTTAGGACCCTCCTGGCCCCTTTGTTCTAAGCAAGCAGTAGGTCACAGGTTTTAGACACAGACCTTTTAAATCTTTGAATCATAGTTTTATGTGGCTCCAGGCAAGTTACTTACCGTTTCCATTTCCTTCATCCATAAAATGGACTAAACTGCTGGAAGATTAACTGAGCTAGCGTGGAGCCTGTGTGGCGGCTGCGAGTTTATCACCACGCCCAGTAGTATTCCTTAAGCTCTTCAGTTTCGGCAGATTTGGCAGAGGGGAATCAATCGGTGGAAAAGGAGGATTGAGGGTAAAAGCGACTTTGTGAAGAACACACTGAGAAATGTGGCTGCTTACTAAGTGCATATGTTTACGTGGCAGGCAAGAACTGAAGTCAGGAATTTTATTAAAACAACTGAAGAGAGCTAAACTAATATACCCCAAATGTATTTTTTTAAAACAACGGTAAACGAGACCTGAAAACTGAAAAAGAATCATGATGCACGTGGACTCTGATGGCCACCCAGCCCTTGCCGCCAGGCCCTCTCTGCCCTGTGCTGCAAACAGCACGGGCAGTTTTCAGCTGCTGCCTGTAAAAGGTTCACTGGACCCACGTTTGTACGAGTATCCTCGTGCTCCCAGAAGCTCAGCCAATCCAGGAGCTGGACTTCCCACCACAGAGAAGCTGGCTAGGAAGATGTGACATTGACCAAAACAAACTGAGAGCCCGTGAAACAAAATCAAAAAGCAACACTATGGGCAGACGAGGAAACAACAAAGCTTTGCAAGAAAAACCCCGGTCATTCCAGGGGTTTCAAATGTCCATTCTCTTCTGCGTATCCTCATAAAACCCTTGGAGGCAGTGTTGGGACAGCAGCTGTCACCCCCCCTCTGGGGTGGAGGGCAGCAGCTGAGGCCAGGGTGAAGTCGGTGAAGTGCAGGCGAAACTGTGGCTGCAGCAGTTGGGCGGGTCAGGGTGGAGGTGGAGGCAGTTTTCAACTATAGCAGGTGTGGACCGTAGAGCCCGGTCAAGCTGCACGGGAACCTGCGAGTTTCCAGCTCTCAGCCCGGCCCGGCGTAACCCACTAAGCTGAGTCCTTTCCAAGCCCACACATCAACCCCTTTAGGGAGTCTGCTGCTTCCTGGAGAATCAAACAGCACACATCTCCCTTCAGAGAGCCACTAGCTTAGTTAAGCAACCTAGTAAGACCCTGGCAGCAGGGGAAGTCACTAATTGAACGACTTACAGATCAGGAGCCTGCGGGCCTGGCCTGAGGTCCAGTGCTGCTCTCATGGGCTGCGCGTGTAACTCATACTAGTAACTTTAGTGTGCCTGTTTTCTCATCCATTAAAACAAAGGCAGGGGGAGGGGTGGATAATATCACCTACCTCAGAGGTTGTTGTTATGATTAAATGGGACAAACAAGTCCAGAGGCCTCTGATGTAGGCACGAGGTTAATGACAAGAGACACATACGCTAAGTGCCACAGGAATTCACAGGAGTGAGTATGTCCACCACCTGAGGACTAGAAAAGGCTGCATGGAATACCTGTTCTACCCATGTCCTGTCCCCACCCCAAACCCACACACTCATGCCACCTCCTCACCTAGGAAGACAGTCCCGACCCTCCCCCACCCCCATCCCCAGAGCTGGAAGTGCCCCTTCCTGCCTCCTAATGTCAGTATCTGGAGGTGTAGTTAATAAATATAGGGAACTATAGTAGGACACCCTAATAATTTGACATATGGCTACATGTTGAGAATTAAATTCATGAAAATGAAACCATAATCGTCATTAGTCATCTGCGATATGGGTCATTACTAAGAGATGACCGAGATTCTTGAAAACACCCGAATCTAATCAAGGTGATTAAAATGTAACTAAAGGAAGCTGTAACCTAATAGAGTATGTTTTGGCCTGTCTGAAAAATGTTGACTTAAAAGTTATTGTCTATAGAGACTCTAAATAGAGTCTAGCAAAGGAGAAATTGCCTAATTAGAATATATGTGT
Source organism: Tursiops truncatus (assembly GCF_011762595.2). Lineage (NCBI taxonomy): Eukaryota > Metazoa > Chordata > Mammalia > Artiodactyla > Delphinidae > Tursiops > Tursiops truncatus. The sequence goes on from NC_047047.1 coordinate 50,941,797, forward strand.
CCATTTAGCTTTGCCCAACGGTAAGACGCTAAACGTGGGGGACAAACAGATGCTGAACACTAGAAAGCCGAGCTCCCGTGGGGGAGGGGCAGTTGCCATGTGGTTCCAGGATCCAGATGAAATTCACATCTCCTCTAAGACCTTTCGCTCCAAAGCCTGAATCCCAAGAAAGCTTCTAATGAATTCATTTTCCTGGGTACCTTATGCTAAGGAAAGGTACACTGGATAACAGGCACTGAAAAGGTATCTATCACTATAGCTTTGATCTTCATATTTATGTTTTCTAACTATTAAAACAAATTGGAGAAGAATTCAGTTAAATGCTAGCCAGTTGAACACATGAATCTATCTTTGATCTTTCCAAAATCCTCTGACATGTACAGTAATTTAAAAAAAAGGCATAAAGCCACAGGAAAAGCAAACAGGGAAGGAGACAACAGCCACACAATTTTAGAAGCTAGAAAACCAAAGAACAAGTAGGAACTGATTTAGCAGACCCTGGGAGCCAGATCCTGGGCCAGCAATGAGGAGAAGTTAAGAAGCACCCGGTTCCGTACAACAGAACCCCCTAAAGGTGTGGGAGCTGGAGCACTGTGTTCTGAAAGTGGGTTGAAGGTGGAGCCACAAACAAGAGGGCAGATTGACAGTCTGCTTATGAAGCAGTTAAACCCCAGATCTGTTCTCTATCATGATACTCTCCCCAGCCCTGATGAAAGGCAGAGGATATTTATTCCCCGGAAAGGGAAGAACAGAGGGTTCCCTGGGTGGGAGGACACGGGGCCCAGTTGAACATACTGAACACACAAGGCCAGGGTACACTGAAAATTGAGATACTTACCCTGCGTCCTCCCCTCACCTCCCAGAACAGTGGCAGCCCAGCAGGAAGCACTCAGGCAGTAGAGTGGAAGGTTCTTTTCTGGGGAATATGAACAGTGCAAGAGGAAGGACCAGGTTCCCCAATGAAAAGACCCAGATGAATCACCCTACAGTAGTGGTTCTCAAATGGGGGTAGAAGGAGCACAGGCTGACGCTGCCCCAAGGGAACATCTGGCAGTGTCTGGGACATTCCTGATCATCATGATTGGGGTAGGGAAGACAATACGGATGCTACTAAACATCCTACAGTTCACAGGACAGCATTCACAACAAACCGTCCAGCCCGAAATATCAACAGTGCTGAGGCTGAGAAACCCAGACGTTCAGTAAGGGCCAGAGTCATCCAGCCCCACGTATACACAGAGTTTCCCATTCTCCAATGCCACTCTCGTAAATATGAGTAGACACCTGAGGAACTGCCACAAAAGGCAGAGATCAAAACGACAGACTACGCAGGGAGACAAAAATTTCAAAAAGCTATCATTAATACCCTCAGAGAAATTAGAGAAGATATTCAAACCAAAAGCAAGCCAAACCAAACTTAGAAGATGATAAAGAAAAAAAAAAAGGAACATCCAAAGAACAGGAAAAGGTTCTTGAAAATTAAAAATAGAATCACATTAAAAAAAAAATAGAAGGGGCAGATGATAAAATTGAGGAGCTCTCCCAAAAATAGAGCAAAAAGACACAGAGAAGGCACAATTAGAGGACCACCCCCAAAACCTCTAATATCTAAATACTGGAAGTTCTAGTGAAACAGAAGAGATTAATTGGAAGTGAAGAAATCAAAGAAATAAACCAAGAAAATTTCTCAGAACTGAAGGACACGAGGCCCTAGGATGAAATAGCCCACAATAGCCAGCTACACCCTACCCTGAAGACCATGAGTGTGAAATTCCAGACAGGAAAAACAGGTTCCTAAAAACGAATCCAGAGTAAGATTGGCATCAGACTTTTTAACAGCATAAATTGAAGCTGGAAGATGATGGAACAATGCCTTCAAAGCTCTGAAGCAAAAATGATTTCTAATCTATTTTCAAAATGTCAAGCAGGTATGAAGGAAATAAAAACATTTTCAAACATACCAGGTATCAAAAAATTTGCCTACAATGCACCTTTTCTCAGGAAACTAATAAAATATATACTCTACCAAAATGAGGAAATAAACTATGAAGACATGAAAAATAAAAATTGGCATCTAATACAAGACATAGAGCCAAAGGGAATCCCAGTAATGATGAAGGAAAATCCTAGGATGACAGCTGTGCAGTAGGCTCGAGGCAACTAGCCCAAACTGAAGCAGATCAGTAGGCTCATGACGAATGTCTCCAAGAAGAAATTGACAGAATACTTGATATGCTGGAATGTATGGAAAGGTGAGTTTAGAATGAAATAGACAGGTGGTGAAAACTAAGCAAGGGAAGAAGATAATTAGTAACTCCAGGGAAACAAAAAGCGGCACAAAGAGGGAAAAGTAATTATAGTACACTACATGGTTCAGCTATGCTAACACAGTGATAAAAATATAACCACTGATCAATAATCAAATGGAAATTACAATATAGCTACTGGGGATAGGTAGATGGGAAGTGGAAGACATATTCAAAAGACAGCTAAAGCCTCATCATTCATGGTGTGAAGGCAACAGAGGATTTCTTTTGCCAACATAAACAGCTAAGAACTGAAAGCGGTTGCCTTGGGGGAGTGGAAAAGGACTTCTCTGTAGGAAAGTGGAGAGGGATCTTTTGTTTCTCCGTAACAGGATCTTATAGAACTGCTGACTCTTTAAACCATCCGCATATATAACTTCAATAAAGTGACTTTTTTTAAAATTGGAGAAAAACAGAATAAAGTATAAAGAAGTAAATTTCTACAAGTATTCAATATCACTACCTAGAGCCAACTGCCTTAACATTTTGACAATTTTATACCAATCTTTTTCTTACACATTATACATATGCAGATTTTTCAAAGTTGTAATAATGCCAAATATAGTTTTGATTCCTGTGTTTTCACACTTAACACACCACTAGCCTTTTCATATATCTTTAAATATTTGTTGAAAGCAGTTCTTAATGGCTGTGATCATTCTAAAATATATCATGCTATCATTTAACAAATCCTTTTTTACTATGCATTGTGTTCATAATTTATCACTATTATAAATATGGCTGTGAAGAATATCATTTTATGTAAATCTTTGTGTACACTGAATGTTTCCTTGGCATAAATTCATAGAAATGGATCACTGAAAATTTAAGTGTCTTTGCCAAATTAACCTCCAAATGGATCGTGTCAGTTTTTACTGAACGGTACATACAGCATCCACTTCCCTGACTCCTGAATATCAATTTTTCCCATGTTGTTCAATTTGATACGTGAAAAAAAAAGTTTTTATTTGCATATTGTGTGTTCAACTGGCTGTCTGCTTTTCTTCCTTGTGAGCTACTGGTTTATGGCTTGAGTCCATTTTTCCACCAAGACCACATGATAAATAATCCTTCCACAACCTTGTTTATATCCAGATCTCTATGAGTTAACACAGATCAGACCGGTGGACCTGATGATATGTGAGCGCCTCAACAAAATCAAGTCTCTGGGTCTTGATGGCCCCACTGAGGCCCTGGCTCTCTGGGAGGCTCCAGGCAAGCAGCCTAGCAGTCAGGCACCCTTATGACACTCCTCACACTTTACCTTTTCTTGGTACGTCCCATATTCTGTTTGCATTTTGGTCATCTGTATACATCTTCTCTTCCCAATGGACTCTAAGCTCCTACAGCGAAAGAACCCTATCTGATGGATCTCCGTGTTCCTCACCTCACCTGTATTTAACAGATACTCACATATCTGATGAATAAAGACATAAGGGTGTAGATGGGGGTGGGGAAGATTATGAACAGAGGCAACAGGAGAACTGGAACACTGAAAGCGTAGAGGGACTAGCCCTAGCCCTACCAGAGCTGGGGTGAAGACAGCACCAGAAGTACATGACCAGTGGTTTCCAGGGTTCGGGCAGAATGTCCATGTAATGAAGACTGGCGAAAAGGAATAAAAAGGACAGACAAGGATTATTCAGCCACAAAAAAGAAATGAAGTACTGGTATATTCTACAACATGGATGAACCTTGAAAATATGATGCTAAGTGAAAGAAACCAGACACAAAGGTCACATATTGTATGATTCCATTTATATGAAATGTCCAGAATGGGCAAATCCACAGGGTCAAAAAGTAGATTAGTGGGCTTCCCTGGTGGCGCAGTGGTTGAGAGTCCACCTGCCGATGCGTGGGACATGGGTTCGTGCCCCAGTCCGGGAGGATCCCACATGCCGTGGAGTGGCTGGGCCTGTGAGCCATGGCCACTGAGCCTGCGCGTCCGGAGCCTGTGCTCCGCAACGGGAGAGGCCACAGCAGTGAGAGGCCCGCGTACCCCAAAAAAAAAAAAAAAAAAAGAGTAGATTAGTGGTTGCTAAGAGCTGGGGAAAGGGGAGAATGGAGAGTCACTGATTATAGGTACAGGGTTTCTTTGGGGGTGATGAGAATGTTCTGGAATTAAACAGTGGTGATGCTCGCACAACTTTGTGAATATATAAAACCCACTGAATATGAATAATATCTCAACTTTTAAAAAGGAAAGAGGAGTAAACAAGCAGTCTGGCTCACGAGGAACTTCTGAGGAATTGCTTTGTTTGTAACACCAGCTTGCCTAGACTCTGATGCTTCCACACTGCCTGGCCCAGCAGCAGGATGTCAGGGCTCCCCCTGCTTGTAACAGAGGGACACATGACACAAAACACACTGAAGGAATCCTACAGATCCAAACTTGGAGAACAGCACACATCCTGGCCAATCTTTTATCCAAAAAGACCTGGCAGCCTTTCTGCTAATGGACTCCCTGAGTTAAGAACTGAGTTCTACTGTGCCTCAGCAGGCAACGCATTACACCGACCACCTATAACCCGATTTAAAAAACCTTCAACAATGTCAAGACAGAATAGAATTCCCTTTAAAATGAGCTGACGAGAAAACCGATACGGAGGTGATGTAAAGTCATGGGAGATGTTCTTTTCATGATCATCTTTCTAACAGACTCTCCTATATCCAGCACACACCTGGCTGCGAGTTGTGCTAAGCGCTACGTGCCACATGCAGACCCCCTCTGAGGGCTTACAATCTGGGTGCTGATAAAGAACTACACAAGAATAAAACAGAATGCTAGACTGTAGCCTATAGATGATTTTCTCAGCTGAAATTCAAAGACGGGGTTCAACCCTAAGAGGGCTGGAGTCTCAGGGGAGGAGTTCACGGGGTGCCTCCTCCTCAGAAGGACTTCTCACTTTCTGCAGGCTGGATGAAGACCAGAAGCTCCCTGCTGCTAGACAAGGCCCCTGTCTGAAGAAAGCAGGGACCCTCTCACCTCTATCCCATCCCCCATACCTGCAGAGCCAGGGAGGCCACAAGGAACACCTTAATTGTGAACCCTGAACCAGCTCGCTGGGTGGGACGGCCCTTTGAAAATTATGCTGGGGTAAGTGGAATTTTTTTCTATTCTTTTTGGTTGTTTATTATTATTATTTTTTAACATCTTTAATGGAGTATAATTGCTTTACAATGGTGTGTTAGTTTCTGCTTTATAACAAAGTGAATCAGCTATACATATAAACATGTTCCCATATCTCCTCCCTCTTGCGTCTCCCTCCCTCCCACCCTCCCTATCCACCCCTCTAGGTGGTCACAAAGCACCGAGCTGATCTCCCTGTGCCATGCGGCTGCTTCCCACTAGCTATCTATTTTACATTTGGTAGTGTATATATGCCCATGCCACTCTCTCACTTTGTCACAGCTTACCCTGACCCCTCCCCATATCCTCAAGTCCATTCTCTAGCAGGTCTGTGTCTTTATTCCCGTCTTGCCCCTAGGTACTTCATGACTTTTTTTTTTCCTTAGATTCCATATATATGTGTTAGCATACGGTATTTGTTTTTCTCTTTCTGACTTACTTCACTCTGTAAGACAGACTCTAGGTCCATCCACCTCACTACAAATAACTCAACTCAGCCATAAAAAGAAACGAAATTGGTAAGTGGAATTTTAATTGAGCTGGACAATCAGAATTAAATTCTTTCTCTCAGTGGCAGCTCTTAAAGGGGGGCATACTCTGAGCCAACTCATTTATAATCCCAACCGTTAGGCCATTTGAAAGAAGATGGCTTTTCTACACTGGAACAAGTTTTGAAAAAAGGAAAAAAAAAAGAGAGAGCAGTAAAAAAAGAAGGAAGGAAGGAAGGAAGGGAGAGGGGAAGGGAGGGAGGGAGGGAGGGAGGGAGGAAGGAAGGAAGGAAGGAAGGAAGGAGGAAAGGGGGAATTTAAAAGTGGAGGGAAGGCAGGGGAATGGAGGAGGAGGACACTTGCGCAGAAAGCCATGGTCAGCCAGAAAAGTAATTACTGCCGAGAAGGGTGTCAGTAACAGCCCTTCCTCCAACTGTCCCAGTGGGGAGTTTTAATACAAAAGGACATCATTGCCCATCTGTTGCTTTGGAACTAATTTAGCACAAACCAAACCAGCATTGTCCTCAGGGGCAGGCCTGTCACCTCCCAGAGTGCTAACCTCAGCTACGGTGAACAGAGCAGGTCTTGCGTCTCAAGTCTGTCTGGATGCTTAATGTACGGGGGAGGACATGGCTTGGCACTTGGGCCTCATCAAGGAATACCCCTGGAGCCTACTGTGTGCATGGCCTTGGGCCAGACAGCACACCAGTGGAGCCAAGGGCAGCTTAAGAAGTTCTGCTTCCGTTTTCTCCTGATCATGCCTTGGCCCCATCTCCACCAGGCAGGCGAGGAAGGCGGCACCAGTGGCTGAATGATTCAGTTCATTCCAACAAATATGGAGCAACCCAACCATGCATAAAGAACTAGAGATGAGGGTGTGTGGAGGCGTGTTTGGATAGGCAGGGGTTAAAAGATGAATAAGGATTAAAAGATGGATAAGTTATGTACCTGCACTCTGGAGACAGTGTATAAGTAGAGCATGGAGGGAGAGGGAGAGGGGGAGGGGGGGGAGAGGGGGAGGGAGAGGGAGAGGGGAGGGAGAGGGAGAGGGAGAGGGAGAGGGAGAGGGAGAGGGGAGGGAGAGGGAGAGGGAGAGGGAGGGAGAGACAGAGGGGGAGAGAGGGAGAGGGAGGGAGAGGGAGAGGGAGAGGGGGAGGGGGAGGGGGAGGGGGAGGGGGAGAGAGGGGGAGAGGGGGGAGAGGGGGAGAGAGGGGGAGAGAGGGGGGAGAGGGGGAGAGAGAGAGAGAGAGAGAGAGGGAGAGAGTGTGTGTGTGTGTGTACTGGGGGAGGGGAGGAGGGGAGGTGGCGTGCTAAGACAAGGTATATTAAGTTCACATTTACTAACTTGGTGGCTCTGACATTTCGGCCAGTATCAGAATCACCTGGAGGGCTTGTCATACCAGAGTTGTCCCAGATTTTCTGATTCCAGAGGTCTGGGGTGAAGCCTAAGAGTCTGGATTTCTAACACATTCCCAGAAGATGCATGTTGGTTTGAGGACCACATCTGAGAACCAGTGCAGTAATTCAAACCCTCACTGAGCATCTAGTACATGTAAGAATCCAATCTGAGCACTTTCTCCACCTGAAATCGACCTGGAGAACCCCAGGCTGCTGTGCCCATTCTCATCTCCTGGGAAGGACAGAACCCAGCCTCCTCTGTGCCCCCGATGAACAGGCACCCTCTCCCTTCCCCACTCTGCTGAACCGTGAGCTCCTGGGGGCAGGGCCTGGGCCCGATCTGTCTCATAAGTCCCACCCCTTGCACAGGTACTGGCCCAGATTTGGTGCTCAAGGAATGTTTGCTGACTGACTGAATGAGTGTTTTCATCTAGTCCTGGCAGTCACAGCAGCGGGACGCAGCCCAGGCTGTGGGACGTGGGATGTGGGAGCCCATGCGGAGGTGGTGTCAACAGGACGCTCAGGAAGGCAGGCAAAATGAGGAGTGGGTGGCAGAGGAAGTCTTTGGGTGCATATTCAGGGCACATCCCCATGGAAGAGGGACAAACAGGTTGAAAATGGCAGCTTTACCTAAATAAGGAAACTCCTACCGGGAGAAAAGAAAAGCCTGGGGCAGCCCCTATGGGATGGAAAAGACATCTGCCTGGCAGCCCCCGCACAGCAAGTTCATGTCAAGTCAGGGCTGCCAGGCGGAGCAGGGGTGACAATGCAAAGCGGCGCAGAGCTCCTTCCCGGGAACAGGTGACACCTGCACCAGCATGAAGTTTCTTCCACAGCCTCACTGGCAATGCAGCTACCTGCACCACGCAGGGGAAGTCCTCTTTTTCAGCAACAATGGAGGTTAATGAACAAATGGACAAAACACCCTTCATCTCCCAGGGTGGAGGTGGGGTGGAGGTATCTTTAAGGAGCCATTTCAGCAGCAGCCCCTAGTGTCCCATCTATAGACACCATTCCACCAACTCTCCTGTCCAGAAAAGCAATGGGCCCAGAATGTACTTTTTAATGAAATCGTCAGCAACAGAATATACGTGATGTAAAGGAGACATATAACACCATCAAGCTGATTCTTGTGAGTGGTTTAACACAGAGAACCCAGGTCTTGGAGTTGGGCAGTCTGGCCTGTAATCTTGGTGTTGCCTTTTTACCAGGTGTGTGGTCCGAACAAGTCACTTAACCTCTCTGAACCTGCAAAGGAGGCAACCACGAGCTGCTTCCTTTACTCAGAGCAGGTGAGAAGCCTCACGGAGCACCACGTGCAACGTGCTTCACACCCTGTAAAAGTGCCACTCAATGACGAGAGTGTCATTATTAACCCCCGGGGTCTTCCCTGAGTCTGGGAAGGGTTGGCGAGTGTGGGCATCAGGAGAGAGGCGGCTGGGCCTCTACTCCCACCAGTCACTTGAAAAGAAACAGCAACAATAATAGAGGCCCCTTTCCCCATGTTCTGTTCTTTCTATTAAAATCAACAAGCAGCACAGCACCAGGTTAATATCTCTCTAATTACTAAGTCGTCAGTTGCTGGGTGAAAAACTCCATAATTTAGTTCTCATCCCTACTCCACACGTTGACACTGATAGCAGGGATCCGAGGTACCATAAAAAGACACATTTGGGACGCCCTGTGCCTGTGCTCCCCATGCTGTTCCTCTCCACCCAGAATATCTGTTCTCCGTGCCCCTCTGCCTGCGTGACCTCATTTAGCCCAATGGTTCCCAAGCTTTCACTTCCTGGGACAGAGAAGAGAGAGATGCGTTCAGCACACAGTGGGTGGGGTAGAGGGGCCATGGGCTAAGTGACTGAGGTTAGACGGCTCAAGCTGGAAGGGACAACCTGAGCCCGGGGCTGTCCATCCCAGGCCCTACCCAGCCACCTTGAGGCTAAGAAAAATCCCTTACCTGGGAGCTGGGAAGCTCTGATTTGATTTTATAATCCCCATTTTACAGATGAGAAAACTGAGGTTTTGAGAAGTCAAGCCCCTTGCTGGAAAGTAGACCCTGGCAGTCCAATGTGGGGGCCCACAGTGGTAACCAGTCTACTGTACTGCCTCCCATCTCTTCCTGCAAGCCTACAGCTTTCCAGAGCTTATTCCTGCTACCTCTTCTCAACTGGGATGGTGTACCACTCAATTTCACATGAGGAGTGTTCCCCGCTGCTTTCTGCCATCTGACTCCCCCTTTCTTCTCCCACGGGAGGTTGGGACATAGAGGAGGCACTGAATCAACACCAGCTGAACTGAACTGGGGTAGAGCCCCCAAAGCCGGCCGGGACCATCACCCCTGACTGAGCGTGAGGCCATCTGGGACAACGACACATCATCTCTAACTAGCCCTGACGGCAACCCTGCGAGGTGGCCATCACCTTCCCCGTCCACAGGGAGGGAAGAAGTTGGCTGCCTGACGGTCTCACAGCTACAGAGAGGAGGAGTAGGATTCAAAAATGTTCCAGAGAAAGCACACTGTCACTGCCGAGCTGCCTCCCCCTCGGGGCATCTGAGAGTGACAGGTCTCAGGAAGGACGTGGAGGCCGGCACCTGAGAGACAGCACTGGGGGACGGGCCCACTGGCGCCCACGGAAAGCCCCCAGGTTTTGGGTCAGGGGATAGCGCCTGGCCTGCTGCTTACCTCCATGCCCGTCACTCCTTTGAAACTTAGAGACTTCTACTAAATGAACAAAGCTTTTTCCCAAGAAAGGGGTTGTGCCAGAAGCTCTTATTTAACAGCAATAACCCTAGTCTTTGGTTAACCTTTTAGCAGAAATGAGTTGACAGCCAAATGCGAATCAACTCAATTTAACAAACAGTCATTGTAGACCTACCACGCACCAGGCACTGGGCTGCGTGCTGGAAACACGGTGGAGAAAAAGCGACACGGTCACCTGTCCTCATGGAGCTTAGAGAGAATCGAGCCAGTCCAGCAGGCAGTGGATCTGGAAGAACTGTACTCGGAGAGCTGGGTGGCCGGGAAGGGCGCTGATGACCCGCCATGGCCATCCTGCCGCCCCGCGCAGCCTCCCTGGCTGGGTCTCCCCGCTCTTCCTCCTGCAAAGCAGCTGCCTGCCAGAAACTAAAAGAGGAACAGCAAACTGCTGAGGGCAAGGAAAGCCGCTCCTTGACCCAAACACACCAAATTAGGGCAAAACCGAGCCCTCTGAGTGAAAGGAAATTCAGCTGAGGCGCCCGAATTTTAAAAACATGTGTGGTTTTGGGCTTAGTTTCTTTGTAACAGCCTCTCTTTCCTCCTCCTTGCATATTGCTATTCTGTACCTGAGGCCTCTTGGTAGTACCAACTGCTGCCAACACGTGTCATTGCTAGAAACCGATAGCCCCATGGAGAACGGCTTTGTTTTGTTTTGTTTTAATACCACTAGGGCTCATCTCTTGAAACCCCAAACTCCACAACAAAACCACAAACACCCAGCTCTCCATAAGGCCTCTAACCCATGAGCTTTAAAGCAATGCTTCCCACCTTTTTCACATCCTGGCACACATAAAAATGACCATATATGCTCAGCCCCCTGGAAGCTACACACTGGGCCCCCCCCCACTCCCGAGCTGAGTGGATGGCATCTGGGCGCACCTATAACACCATTCTTGACACACCTGCTGGTAAGCTTTGGTTCCCAGAGCATAAATGTCACCAAACCTCAAGAGAATCATGAGAGAAGTGAAGCCGGATGGATCAGAGGATCACATCCCAAACTCACATCAGAGTGCCAAGAGGGGGGACACAGGGCATTCGGCCACTGCAAAGGCTTTGAAGCCAAGAAAGGCCATCCACCTTCCCCACGCGGAGGAGTAAACCAGCATTCCCTATGATGCAGCGCAGACTGGAAATATAAATAGCTTCTAAAAAGGTTAGCAAAATGCACAGATGACAAATCTACAGTAGGTTACTAAGGGAAACCAGGATGCTCAGTGCCAGCATCTCACCTGTTGCAGCTGATGTCTGGAAGGAACCCTGCGGCTCCTCCCAAACTCTGCTCCCGGGGCCCCTCAGGGACACAGTGTCGGGCTGCAGGGACCTGGAGCCTGAGTGATGTGAGTGGGTACTTCCTGAGCCCTAATGATGCTCCCTGCAGGCCCCTCCAAAGTAAGGAAATCCTTTGTCCTAATCCCATCTTGGTCTGGTTCTCATAAGCCCACTCACTCTCAATTTCCTCACCTGGGAAGAGTCTACCTCGGAAGGTTCTGTGAGGATGCCTGCCTGAAGGTGGGAGGCGTTCTATGAGTGGCAATACCCTGGGCTTACCCCTCCCCCTTCCTGTTAAACTAGGCTCTTGGGCGCTGCAGGGCATTCCAGAAGGCAGGGCATTCCCAGGCTGCCTCCCTGGAGATCCCCTTCTGGAGGGGAAGTGCTTCCCGGGGCACCCAGAGGGCCTGCAAGGCAGCCACAGCTGCTGGGCTATGTCAAGTAAGAAACAAACCTGGCTTGTCCCTGAACCAACCCCAGGGGACACCTGAGTGGAGGTATTTATAGCTCTCTTATATGCATCCTTGAACTTGTGTGTGTTTAAGTTAACAGATATAGCAACAGCACACCCCAAAGCACACATATGGACGTGTACACACTGAGGCAGTGGCTAAATCCGGAACTCTAGGGAACCCAAACTCACCCCCAACACACCCTCCTGAGTGTGGGTATTCCAGGACCTGGGATAAACTGGGCGTCCGTCCTTCCCTCTTCAGGGTATCAAGTTCTGCCTTCCTGCCAAGGATTAAGAGATCAGCCTGGAGCCCGCACCTCGAGAGCAGCTTGCCAGGCAACTCCCACTGGCTCGTCTGCCGGAGCCAGAGCTCTTCTCACTTCCCCTGAGCGCCACACAGTGCAGAGTCAGGAGGGAAAATCTCACCCCTCCAGCACCTCCCTGAGCAGACACTGGGGCTGCTGCAGAGCCAACCCTGAAGCCCTGAACGCCAGGCAAGAAAAGAGAAGAACTGCAGAGGCCCAGACAGGAAGCCGGACCCCTCCAGCAGGCCACAGGGAGGAGGAAGGAGCGCCTTCAACTTCCACTCTGAAATGCTTGGCACTAAAATGTCGGGCTGCTCCTGGGCCACCAGGGGCTTGGCCAAGAGAGGGGGTCTTCCCTTTGGCCTAATGCTAGTGTGTCGGGGGTGTGGAGGGATGTGCCCAGGCAGAGAACGTGATGGGACTCAGAACGTGATGCCCGACACATTCACATTCACTATATATTCTCTCTCTCTCTGCCAATAGCAGCGGAGGTTAAGGGGGAAGCAGCCTACTCCGGAAGGCAAGAGGTTATCTACTACAGTCATCTCTTGAAGTTCCGTAATATGTTCTTTAATATATAAATTGGGCCATTGGATACCTATGGCTTTGAACTCAACTGGGGTCAAAGAGGGGACCCAAGAGTAAGCACACAGACTAGAAGTTCCAACCCAGGGGAGATGTGCTGTGGTTCAAATACAGTGAGCGCCCAAGTGCACGAGTGAACTTTTTAAAGTGCTGTGAGCTTCTCCCTCATCCCATCTTACCTCCCAAAGTAGAATCGACTGAAACCTACATACCCCACTTGGTTCTCAAATTTTATGCTGAACTCTTCATTTTTCTAAGAGTTTCTCTTACATCACTGGGGATGCAGGTTCTGATCAAGAAAGGAAACCATCCTGACACAACAGGGCATTTAGAGCAGGGAGCACTTGACCGTGTCCATGGGTCTGGTGATGGGGACCGTGGCAATTACGAAGTACAAAGCTAGCATCAGACCTCCACTAAAAAGCCTCTAGGATCTGGCATCCTAGTAGAATTTCTATCGACTCCAAGTATAATACACGGTCCTCTTCCACGTGTGACCTCTTCCCCCTATAAAACTGCCCACAGTGGAGCACAATAATTTCTCATATTTATTACACATCTACTATTATGAACGAAGAACAGTGTCAGCTGCTTTTATAGACATTAAACAATTTAAGCCGACCTATAACACTGCAGTGCAGATTCTAATTAACCACATTTTTACTAGATCACAGAGAAGCTTAATAATACAGCTAGAATCACAGGACCGGTACAGCAAGGTGGAGATCTGGGCCCAAGCCTATTTGGTTCCAAAGCCCATGGGCTTTCCTCTGCTGCCCATCAGACTCGAAAATTTCTCTCTATATGTATATGCACGTGAATGTGTTTCTTTATCATTATTATTATTGTAAGATTAATCGGTTACCAATTCATAGAGGCACGAGGTCTTAATGACCAAGTACAACATAGAAATCTCCTACATATCACACATTGCATCTAATTCAGACACTTCCACCTATGCTGTCCTCAGACATGGCACATCCCTATCTTAAGTTTATTCTTTTGTACCCCTCTGGTGCTTAGCACAGTGCTAGGTACAAAGTGGGCACTCATTTCATCTCATTGATGATTATGTTGCTAAGATTGCTTATTAGTAATAAACCCTTGGAGGCGGAAAGGTGAATTATTGCTAACTCAGAAAACTCTTAGACACTGAGAGAAACACCAAGGGGGCCTAACATACCTCTTGGCCAATAGAGTAAGTGCTCCACCATTGGATAAAAACAGTAATATCTGACTCTCACTAATAGGTTGATCCCACTTAGAAGACAGCTTACAATCTCCACTGAAAACAGCACTTGACTCTTTGGACCTGGGTTTTTTCCTCTGCAGGGGTGGCATACAACCCCCACTCAAAGAATGACTGTGAAGATTCCAGGGACCATGTCTACAGAGACACAAGCAACCCAATCAACCCAGGTGGCACCCCAGCACCTCCCATGACTTCATCTGTACATAACCGCCTCAGACTACGGCAGATTCAGACCCGTGTCCTAATCCCAGCGACCTCCCTCCGTAGCTGTGACTTTAGATCAGCAACCTAGCTTCTCTGAGCCCTAGTTTCCTCATCTGCAAAGATGGAGGATCACCTATCTCATGGGGTTGTTTAGTGCAGAAAATAAAATAATATTTGCATGTGGCTGCCCCAGGCCTGATATGTAGAAGGAAGTCAGTAGATATTAGCCAGATTTGAATGTGCACAGAACAGCTCTGACATACACATGTCCTGTTGAATAGGGCTCGCGGTCAAAAGATGGCCATGGTGACAAGTAACAAAGAAAAGGGAAGAGGCAGTAGTGAGAGAAGTTAAAATTAGAGACGATTTTTAACCTCTCTCCTTTCAAACAACAATTTCAACCTGCTGTTTACCAGCTGTACTTCTTAAAAGTCGGTCTTATTTGATTGAATGGGTTCTGCCTCTTGCCCTCCATACCGTCTGGTAATGATAGAAGGAGTAACTACAAAGCAGGTAATGAAAAGGGGCCCTGGAAAGCTAAGAACTCGTTGTACTATGGTTCAGTTTGGTGAAAGTGGGCGGCCTCAGGCACCTGGTGCCTAGTGCTCTGCCAGTGGTTCCTCTATTCTCAGGGGCTCCTCTAACTTCACAGTATAGAAACCAGAGGCCACATCGAGATGCCCCCCAACAAGACATTCTTCGGAATCTAACCCGGTACTACAATTCTGAAATCCAAATCTACAAGGGCTACAAAGAAAAGCTCCTCTTTATTGACCTAATGTGCGCCTAGTGTGTGCCGGACTCAGTGCTAAGCATCCAGCGTATAATACATGCCCAGGGGAATGGTCTGAACTTTTTGAACCCCGTCTTACAGATAAGGAAACTGTACTACTGGACATCCCCCAAAGACACTCTCCAAGGCCCTCAGCCGCTCACATGTTCTCAAGGACTCAAGTCTGGATGACACGGGGAAACTTCCGCCCAAATTTTCAGGTCTAATCACAGGGATGGATTTTGCAAAACTTCATCAAACAAATCATCTTAGGCCCACAGCAGAAGTGGGTTTGGGAAGAGGGTGGAGCTGGGACAGAGACAGAGAGGAGAACTTAATGCTTCAGAAGCCACCTCTAATTTGCAAATAATGGTCGGAGGGTGCATTTTCTTTCTGAACAATAATCTCTACCAAAGAAAACCCAGACAAAGTCACCTGGCCTTCCTAGGGAACAACGAAAGAAAGCTCTTCCTCCAAGATTCACACTGAACTCCTAACCCCTCCTTCCCCTCCCTGCCCCTGGGAGTGGCTGGATGGTTGTTGTTTCTTTTCTTTTTTCCCTGTGGTCCTCTGGTAATACCACAAATTACGTTTTCAGGGACTGGAGTCCCAGAGTGCAATGATGTTGTAATAAACATAACCAGGACCAAATGCCTTCCCATCATATTAGATGATGCCATTTCCCACCAATCAGGCTCCTCGGGCAGGCAGACCACTCACCAATGAGGGACCAGACAAAGGCTGTGAGGGGAGACCTGGTCATCTGCAACTAAAAATAAGAGTGCTTCAGGATTGGCCGCTGCCACTTTGCAACAGGAGTTGGGACCCACACACCAGGCACCAGACAGAAGGCACACACAGGCAGAAACTTTCAGCCCAGGGGTTCACATGGGGTAGGCTGGTCTGGATTTGTTGCTGAGATTTTTTTTTTTTCCTTTCCCTAATGTAGTGACTTGAAGAAAGAAATACTTGATCCAGAGGGACCCTTGCAGACACACCCTCACTCCTAGACACGTCAGTTTCCAAAGGCCCTTCACAGACACCCTGAATTGGGGAAAGGGCGGGGGGTGCGGCCAGGGGCCAAGACACTCACCTGTCCGGCTGTGTCATAGAGTCCCAGGAGGTACTGCTTGCCCCCTACGGTGACGCTGACTGCAAGGGCAGAGAAGTGGGGGCGGGGAGAGAAGCTCACAATCATCGAGGCTCTGGGGCAGTTTCGTTCCCCATCAGGACCCTTCCCTCCTAACCCAGCTGGAGGCAAGCGGGAGCTCCCAGGGAGATGCCACCCGTTTTCCCTTGTGCCCGGCTCACTGTGAAGTGGCGTGAGGCTGGGGCGATGTGGCGCCCAGCTGCCCACTCCTTTCTCCCAAGTCCCGTAGCCACGTTTCCCCCTCGGGGATTGGGGCAATAGGGAAGGCGGCTGTAGGAAGGTCAAGGAGGTCGGCCCCGGGCGCCGAGGGGGATGGGAAATGCGGGTCGCCAGGACGGGGCACCGGAGTTGGGGGTGGGAAGAGGGCTGGGTCCGGCATGCTAGGGGCTGCCAGAGGGAAAGCCTGGGGGTGGGGCCGGGCGCCCGGCGGAGGGCGCGACGGGGGAGGGGTGGGGAGCGCGCGCAGGGGAGGCGGTGAGGGGGCTCAGCCAAAGTTGCTCCAAAGTTCCCAGCCCGGGGAGCGGCCCCTTAGTCAGCACTTCCGAGGCTTACCTGCGTAGTGGTCGAAGACGGTGGGCACGTACTCCTCCGGGAAGGCGTCGTTGGCATAGCTCATGAGTAGGCACGTCTTGCCCACCGCCCCGTCGCCGACCACCACGCACTTGAGCATCAGCGCGCCGGGCCCGTGAGCCATGCTGCGGCCGGCCGGCCTCCGGGCATGGTCCCCCCGGAGCCCCCGCCCCGGCCCCGGGCTCAGCCCCAGCCCGCCTGGGGGGTCCGCCGCCGCCGCCGCTCAGCGCAGCACGGCCGACCCCCCGGCCCCATGCAGCGACTCCCCCCGCCCGAGGGGAGGGGGCGGCGGGCCCGGGGCGCTGCCGCCGCCTCGGTCGCTGCCCGGATCCCCGCCCGGGCCCCGGTCGCCGCGCCCGCCCGCTGCCCCCGCCGCTCGGCGCCCGCGCCCTCTCCCCGGCCCGGCCTCCCCAGGAGGATCCGCTGGATCATAAGACTGGCCGGCCCCGGGGGAGACGGCAACTTTGGGGAGGGCGGCGGAGGGGAGGGGCCAGGCGGCTCTCCCCGCCCAGCGCCGGCCCGGGCCCCCTCCCCGCTCGGCCCCGGAGGAGGGCGGGCCCAGGCGCCTCCCCGGATTGCGGGCTGCCGGCTCCGCGCCCCCGCCCGCCCGCCTGCCTGCCGGCTCCCGCGCCCCGCGCCCCGCGCCCCGCCCGCGGACGCAGCTCGGCCCTGCCGGCTCACCCTAGCTTGACTCCCCGCGAGGGCTGTGGGGAGGGGGCGAGGAGGAGGAGCCGAGGAGGAGCGACGGGGAGGAAGGTGAGACTGGGGGAGGGGGCCGAGCGACCAGCGCTCGCGAGGAGGCGAGGGCTCCTCGCGAAAGTGTGCGCAACGCCCAGAAGCGTCCACAGGCTCCGATGCTGAGAGAAGACGTGGAGGCCTCTTGGGGAACCGCGACGACTCTTATGATGACGCAATAGTCATGAAAAATTATTTACGTATATTTAAACTCCACCCGGAAGGCAGGATCCATTCTGTCGGCCTCTAAGTGCACAACAGAACTAGAAATCGGGAAGGAAGAAAGGGCAAGAGAGTTAAAAAATTTTTTTTAATTTTTAAAAAATTTTCACTCTCACGCAAGGGGTGATGGGGGAGGGGTGGCGGTGGTCCCTGAGCTGGAAAGTAGGGACTCCTGACTTACTGCTCCGTCCCGCCTCCCACCATCCCCACCACCCCATGCTGTTCACGGCAGAGCTTGAGTCATTTACTACAAAACTGGTGTCTAAGGGAGTTACAGCATCTTGAACCACTGACGCACCCCCGCACCAGCCAGAGAAGGGAGACTCTGCGACTCTGGATGCGGCGGGTGTACCTTTGCTCCCCCTATAGGCGACATTCTCTGAGGCCCCTTTACAGTCCCAGTGTCCCTCGAAGGTGTTAGGTTGTGATCCCTGAGGAGTGATACACTCTAGAGCTCTAAGACGCGGCCTGTGATCCAGGCAACCACCCCTGTCTTCCTGCCTGGGCGATGCTTGCTTGGAAACACCCGTCAGGCTAGGTCGCGTTCACTCGCCAACAGTGCTGCTTCTAACTTTAGGCCCTGGGGCCGGGGGGGTGGGGGGGGAGAATACTCTGCACGTAGCCACCACACCCTCCCTCCCCTTGCTGACAGGAGATAAATCGCTTCCTTTCATCAGTTCACAGGATCAGAAAATGCTGTGTTGAGAGGCACCGCAGAGGTCAACTGGACCACCTCCCTTAGATCTCCCTGAGGTTGCAGGTAAGCAAATTGAGACGCAGAGAGGTGAACTGGTTATGTCAAAGGCTTCCAGCTAATTCCAGCATTCAAGGACTTGGAACACACTTTGGGAAATGCTCAGTTATGTCCTCACGCCACACTTCCCAGGCCTCAACTCTCAAACCCCAAATCTGATTTCCATTGTCCTGCAAGACTTCCTGGATTCTTGGAAGTTCCTTGTGGGGTCCCACTGAACGTCTCACCAGACCCCTCCATTTGTGTCTGAGTGTGGGTATTTACATTGCCAGCTGCTTTAGGTTATGCAGTGAATCTGGAAGATATTTTTTATGTACTGAATGACAGGTTAAGGAAGGCAGTTCAGTGCCTTGAAGTCAGATCTTGGTTCAAGACTAGTCTCTGCCACTTCCTTCTAGAGGGGAAGAAAGGAGCACTTGCCCCCTTTGCCTACAGGACTACTTCTTCAGACAGCATTTGCTGGGACTGGGATTGTGAAAGGAGGGTCTATCAGGAGAGGTTAAGGAGCTACCGGGCGCACTCAGCCTAGAGAGGGCATTTGGGTCTGGCTCTGACGGTACTTAGCAGTGTGACCTTGAGCATATGCCACTTCTGTTCTTGGGGCCTCTGCTTTCTCATCTATAAATGTGAGCTCATCCATAAGGGTGAGGTCAGGGCTCACCTTTGAGAACGCTAGGGCTCTTCACAATGTGTCCTGAGAGATCCTGGCAAAAGCTTTGGGCCAGGGGAGAAGCAGTTGCTAGAGACATGGGGACGGCCTTTTCGAGGGATAATGAGGTCTGTCCCAGGACTGGAGGATAGAGGCTTCCCCCACTGAGGACTCCAGCCTCTCAGTTCTCATGCTGCTTTTCAGTGCGGCAGATATTTACCAGGGATCCAGAGAGCTGGAGGATTAGCTCTAGAACCTTGAAAAATGGAAGGGACTCCAGGTTCTGATGCTTTGGGAGAAGCTCTGGGAATATCAGAACACTCCAAGTGGGGAACTGCTGTCAGATGAATCATGCAGTGGTGACTTCATTGATGACGGTGACCTCATCCCTTTGGCCCATAGAAAAGCCAAGACTGACTGCCAGGAGCACTTTGAGCTCTGGACTGATTCCACCAGTTGAATGTAGAGTAGGAGGGAGACAGGAGAATTATCCTAGATGCCCAGGTCAGCCCAATGATGGGTTAGCTGGAAGGACCAAACAGATCTCAACAAATAATTACTATATAATGTGATCAGTGCTGTGATCCAGGATAAAGAACAGTCTTCGGCAAGTGCAGGGAGGCTGTTAGTACCTAGCTCTAGATGTGCTGAGGAAGGATTTGCAGAAGGGTGTCATTGGCCTGGGGGTTAAGAGGCCAATAGGAGTAAGATAAGAATGCCTAGGAAAGACAGCCCTGCCCCCCAGCAAGAAGGAACAGCACACAACTTCTTGGGAATGGTGAGCCATGTAGGTGGACAGATGCAGGATTAGTGGTGCAGGGCAACTGGTTTGTATGTAATTGAGAACTATGTGATGCTGCCAGGCCATGGGCCTCTGGAAGCCACGTTAAGAGCATGCAGGGCCCCACCCGGGCATGCAGGGCTCCACCAGAACCTCGAAGAATGGAAGAGACTCACAGGATATTCACGAGTTCCTATTTCTGGTTATCCCTGGCACCCTGTCGTACCTACTGGTCTTCAGTTAGTCACTTGATTTAACAAGTCCCCCTTCCCTTTTTGCCTAGTGGGTGTGGGTTGGTTTTCTGTCACTGGTAACCAAGGGAATCTTGACTATGTTAGTATTATCACTACAGTTGAGATAAGTGATGTGCAGCGAAATTCAGAAATTTGCCCAAAGTCATGTAGCTGGTAAGTGGCAGAGCTGGCTTTCAAAATGGTCAGTCTTCTGAGCTCATGCTACTTCCCATGTTCCACATGAAGGAGGCATTAAAAGTTTCAGTAGGAAATGACAAGTTTAGAGCTGTCTTTTGAGAAGATCACTCTGGGAGTGGTGTGAGAACGTGGATTTAGAGGGGACGAGAGTGAAGGCAGAGGAAGTGAGGAGAGAGGTCACGAAGGTCTGAACCAGGCATGGCTGTGTAAATGAAGAGGAGGCCATGGGTAGCAGGATATTTTAATTAATTAATTTTTGGCTGCATTGGGTCTTTGTTGCTGTGCGCGGGCTTTCTCTAGTTGCGGTGAACGGGGGCTACTCTTCGTTGTGGTGTGCGGGCTTCTCATTGCAGTGGTTTCTTTTGTTGCAGAGCATGGGCTCTAGGCACGTGGGCTTCAGTAGTTGTGGCACGTGGGCTCAGTAGTTGTGGCTCACAGGCTTAGTTGCTCCGTAGCATGTGAGATCTTCCAGGACCAGGGCTCGAACCTGTGTCCCCTGCATTGGCAGGTGGATTCTTAATTGCTGTGCCACCAGGGAAGTCCCTAGCAGGATATTTAGATGACCAAGTCCACAGGGCTTGGTAACACAGCATGGGGAAGGGCTAGGATACCTCTGAGGCGTTATCCATTGACGTATGATTCCATTGACATATTCCTTCTCTCCATTCCTTTTTAATCTCCTCTGTTTTTATCCTCCTTATTTTAGTTTTCTTCCTTACTTTTAAAAACTTTCCCATCTCCTCTTGGTGCCTAACCATGAGACCAACTGCCTAAATCAAGCTGAGAGTAGATCTCTAGAAGGACATTAAGTTTCTGTCATTTTGTTTGTGTTCCCTCACATTCACCCCCAAAATGGAAAACTGGATTCCAATGGATCATTTGGTGTCATGATGCTTTGGGTTGCAAGTAATAGGAAAGTCAACCCAAACTGGCTTCAACAGCAAAGGGAGTATATGGACTTCTTTGACTGAAACATACAGAAGTAGCTCAAGCTTCGGGCATGGCTTGATCAAAACTCTGGATCTATTTTTTTCTTCACTTCTCTCAGTTTTTCTCTTCTCTTTGGGCCAGCTTCCTACTTAGGTTGCTTTCTCTCTTGAAAACAGAATGGTTGTACCAGGTCCAGGCATTACCACCCGTACACCACACTGCCCAGGAGGAGAAAGAGCTTCTCTTGACTCACTGATTGCACAAAAGTCTTGGACTTTCTCTGATCAGATTAGCTGAGTTCATCATGGTGGCCAGCAGAATGTCAGACGCTTGTTGCCTTAGGCCTGGGCTATTGGCCATCCCTGAAACCATCACTGTGACAAGGGATTGGGACTATCCTGATTAGGCCTATCAGGGCCCACCCCAAGGCCAGGATTTTAATCCCACTTAGGTTCTATGGTTCCTGCACAGCGGGCGGCAGGCATCGCAGGCATCTGGGGAAAATATGCTGGGGAGGCGACCAGCAATATCTATTACATCTGGATTGTTGCCCACCAGTCAAAGTTTCTAGGCCTCCCCAAGCTATACTAGAAATAAAGAACTTTAGGAAAAGCAGATTTCAAGGGAAGAAGGAAGTGAGAAGGATCTAAGTCAAATCTATGATTTGTTTCAAATTTCAGTCAGTTGGTTTGTCAGTACATGAATCCATGCTTGGTGTGAACCCCTAATTCTTGGCTGACAGTAGGTACACTCTGCCCCCTTCAAATTTCCTTCTTAGAGTTACTGGTAAGGAGGTAAAGTGGTTATCATCCTTTTACCCCGTCCCCTCTGCTCTTCAGTTATGCTTCTTGTCTCCATACATGCTTCTTTTCTCTTTGCAGACTGCAGACTCTTCATTCCCCAGAGCTCTCTTGCTTCCCAGACTTCACCTGTCCCACGATCATAGCATCATGCTATGTGCCATACCTATTCCTCTTTTCCTTCCCACCACTAAAGCTCCCATCTGCATCCTTTTCTCTTAGGGCTCAGATGTAATATACCTTGCACATTTTTTTTAGCTAAGATACCAATGGCTTAAACACTGCAGCAATTTCTTAAAGGTCAATGGTTCCTAATGATCAGAATGATAAAAAAAATCCAATAAATCTGGCTCACTTGTTTTTCATTTCTAGTTATGTTTCTAGAATGCATCTAGATCTCTTTTTTCCAGTTCATTACATACCAGGAACTCAGAAGTAAACCCCAGCCTCTGAGAATTTGGGCTCAAGCATCTTTAATAATGTTTTCCGATCTTCATTCCTAACTATCTTTTGCTGCAGCCTAGGTCAGGAGACCAGTCGTTATACCTGATGGCATTGCCCCCATTGCTGAATCATGAAAAGGACACTTCTTTAGAGGTTGCTGGTGCAGAATACTCATATGATCTGGGAGTGACCACCTCTTATAAGGTCCAAAGGAGGCTGGATCATAGATCCCTCTTCCAGAAATGAAATTAATGACTTTATTCCAGGCTTCAGTACTAAGAGTGCCAGACAACCATCTGAGTCTCATTTATGATTGTTCTTGCACGGTGGATGTTGTGGTCACTGAGTATTATAAGCACGTTTTGAATTTGGGAAATCTCCCACTTCGTAAGTCATGGTAGGAAGAAAAGATCGCCCCTTCTGGAAGCCGAAAGTTACAGACCCTTGCTTTCATTGTCAGACTCAAGAGCTGAAGTGACTAGAGTTAAATAAATACAGGGCACGCTTTCTGGAGGTTGCAGCTTTAGTGTTGGGTACACAACTCAGTACTAAACACAGGAAGTGGCACACAGGGTGGGTGGTGGTGTTGGTTGTGGTGTGACTGAGTTCCTGGTGCAGAAGTGACTGCCGTACACACTGACTGTCTAGAATTTGGTGGCAGCGATGACACCAGAAGTGATTTTCTCATCAGAGCAGGTCCTGAGGCGTGTGTTGGGCGTGGCTCCCGGAAAGACAGTCTTGAGCAGCTGTACCAGCCTGCCCACGATCTTGTGTGCTGTGCATGGTCCTTGGAGGTTCCTTTGCTGTGCAGTTAGCCCCTGACAGCTTCTGTTCCTCGCACCGCAGCCTCTTGAGAAGAGGTTGGAGGAGTGGATCGCTATATTGAATGTGCTTCCTGCAGTGGGAGCAGAGATTCCCACTTCTACCAGACCAACCTCTGTCTTAGTCCATTCGGGCTGCTATAACAAAATGCCACAAACTGGGTAGCTAATAAACAACAGAACTTTATTTTTCATAGCTCTGGGGGATGGAAATCCAGGATCAGGGTACCAGCATGGTTGGGGAGGGCCCTCTTCTGGGTTGCAGACATGGCAGAAGGGGCAAAGGGACTCTGTTGGGCCTCTTTTATAAAGGCGCTAATCCCACTCATGGGGCCTCTACCCTCATGACCTACTCACCTCTCGAAGGCCCCTACTAAGACCATTACTTTGGGCATTAGGTTCCAGCATACGAATTTTGTGGGGACACGTTCAACCTATATACCTTCCTAATGTAAGCAGTTCGAAACTTGCACAAAATATATGAAATCACTGTTTTCAGATATTGAACATAGCACAGGACTGTGATTTCTGAAAGAAAGGAACAAATGAGGCAAGCTCTACTACTAATTACCCTTTCTGCTGGAAGTACTTTCTGAATTGCAGCACAGTAAGGGGGAACCAAAGTTGACCATAGTGATCTTGCTGAGTCCAAGAGACGGCTGAGGAGACTTTTCAAGGCTGAGTACCAGATAGGGGGGAGTGTCCTCTTGAGTCCGTTGCTGATACTAAGTTGCTCGTGCATAGAGTGAAACTCCACCATGGTAGGCAAAGAACTGCCAGGGAACATGAGCTGATTGGCTCCCAGGGCTCACACAGGGCTGGGGGATGTTTGAGTTTCAACCAGCCAATGTGAAGAGACCTATTGAATGTCCAAAGAAATCAGTAGAAACTCCAGAAGGGTTATGCATTAGTAGAAGGGCTAAATTAGCCCTGAAGTAGAAGCAATTCTAGACCCCCAAGCCTCATATAGAACGAATTTATCCACTATTATGATAACTGCTGAGCAAAACAAATTTCATCATTTCTTTAAGGACAAAAACAAAATAAAGACATTAAACAACATAAATTTCAGAAGGTCAAGAGTCACTAGATATGTAAAGAATAGAGAACTGTAACCAGAAAAATCAATCAATAGAAACAAACCCAGAAATGACAGAGGTAATGGAATTGGCAGGCAAAGACTTAAAAAAGAATTAGAAATAAACCCAAAGATTTAAAGGAAAATGGGAACATGGGGAGGAAGGAAATGGAAGATATAAAAAGGAACCAAGGGCTTCCCTGGTGGCGCAGTGGTTAAGAATCTGCCTGCCAATGCAGGGGACACAAGAGAAGCCACCGCAGTGAGGAGCCCGCACAACCCAACGACGTGTAGCCCTCGCTTGCTGCAACTAGAGAAAGCCTGTGTGCAGCAACGAAGACCCAATGCAGCCAAAAATAAATAAATAAATAAAATTTTTTAAAAAAGGAACCAAATCAAACTTCTAGAGTTTAAGAATGCAATACCTGAAATGAAAAATTCACTGACTGAGCTTAACAGCTGATTGGACACTGTAGAAGAAAGTACCTGTGACATTGAAGACATAGCAGTATCCAAACTAAAGAGAAAAAGACTAATGGAATAAAACAAAACAAAAAAACACCATAGCTGTATCCTAAACTCTGCATTCCTGAGACCTTCAGTTAAAGATAGGAATTTCCAGCAGATGTCATTGGGACAGGACTAACTGTCAACCCCTTTACAATGATAGTGAAATAATTTTTTTAAAATTAATTAATTTTTATTTTTGGCTGTGTTGAGTCTTTATTGCTGTGCGTGGGCTTATTAGGGTGGTTTCTCTTGTTGCGGAGCACAAGCTCTAGGTACGTGGGCTTCGGTAGTTGTGGCATGCGGGCTCAGTAGTTGTGGCTTGTGGGCTCTAGAGTGCAGGCTCAGTACTTGTGGCGCATGGGCTTAGTTGCTCCGTGGCATGTGGGATCTTCCCGGACCAGAGCTCAAACCCATGTCCCCTGCATTGGCAGGTGGATTCTTAATCACTACACCACCAGGGAAGTCCCTGAAATAATTTTATGTTGGTTGGTAAATGCTTCCTACCCTGAACCCACCTCTACCCCCACCATGCTCCAGTCAACCTAGGCCTTTCCCTGGCTCCCTCTGACTTTCTGATTCAACATCTAAAGGATAATGCCCCCAGCAGAGAAGGAGGCCTTCAAGACCCTGTTCCAGCAGAGGCAGGACTATTTTGGTTGGTTGGTCATTAATTATGTCAAGTGTCATCCCTGAGTGGGGTGTAGGTTAGGATTGTGAGAGCCTTGCCTGGGACTTCAAATCACCTCTCTGAGTAGAATAGTCTCAACCAGAGGACCCTGGGCAAATTCATTTAAATAATTTAGATTTTAAAAATTCTTATTGAGCTCTGTGTTGCAG
This sequence comes from Tursiops truncatus, assembly GCF_011762595.2. Taxonomy (NCBI): domain Eukaryota; kingdom Metazoa; phylum Chordata; class Mammalia; order Artiodactyla; family Delphinidae; genus Tursiops; species Tursiops truncatus. The sequence goes on from NC_047047.1 coordinate 50,967,433, forward strand.
GAATGTGGGTGGGACAGGAGGAGGTGTCCCCCTTGTGGCAGGCCACTGCAGCACCTCTTCCATCTTCATATTCCTCTCTCCTCATCTGAAAGACAGTTACAAATCCCTAGGATTGTGACAGTCTATACGGGAGACTCTTTCCTCACTACCCATCCATTCATCTGTGGGTCCAACACATAATGCTTAACGCTACTGCTATGTACTAGACTCTGGGTGAAGCGTTAAGATGAGTGCAGAGGGGGTCAGAAATAGCACTTTTCCCAACCAGGTCATTGTGGAAGTCACTATGCATGGTGAGGGACAGAGTTGGGTGGATACACTCTCCTCCTCGCCAACCAGTACCTTCGCTGCGTCTGGGGTTGAGCTGTGTCTCTCAGCAGAGGTGAAGCCAGTCAGGACTATCACAGTGAGAGTTAAGTCAATACTAAAGGAGCGCTTGGCATCTGAATGCATCCCCTGATCCGGGGACGGGTACCAAACGTTCCTGATGTCCCTGAACTAGCAGAGCATCTGCTCTCGGGCCTGTCCCTGGCTCTGGCTCAGAGGCTGGAGGCTTGGCCGGCCAGCTCCCTCTGAAGGGCTTGTGTCCTGGGGCTCCTCGCCGACTTCAAACCCACCCTCTGGCCCCTGGAGGCTTTCTGGGCTGACTGCTGGCCCGCATCTACCACCCCCCAAGCAGCTTGGGAGTGCAGTTCTGGGAAGGACAGGATGACTGGGGTGGTGTTTTGTGAATGACGACCTCTGACGTTCACCTAGCACTTTACAAAGCTTCTTCACTCCTCACATCCTTTGGCTTTCACAAAATTCCTCATTAACACCCTTTCTGTAAACAGATGAGGCTTTGTGTCTTTATCCAGATGGAATTCAGGCAGATTGTGAACCTTTATCCAGATCACCCGGCCTGTGAGTGACATCAGGACCGAAACTTTTACCTTTGATGCTCCGTCCAGCGCACTTCTCATGACACCAGCTATGGCCCGTGGGGGCATCCGAGCCAGAGAGAGGCCTCCTACTTCAGGGGCAGCCTGGTTCCCACCCTTGGTTACCATCCCGTGACGTCCTGTGACCGAGCAGCCCGTGGGACACACTCAATAGATATTAGCCATATAAGCTGCTTATACATCTTGTAGCCAGAATCTCAGACCACTCCCACCCACCCCCATCCCCACCTTAAAGGGGGCCTGTCTTGGGGGACGAATACTTTGATAAATCGATTGTGGGAGAACTTACAAGGGTCTGCTTGAGTAACGATGGTTGTTTTCTAAGGAGGGTGGATTCAATTAACATGAAGTCAGTGTTTTCCAAATGTTTTGTACAGCAAATCACAGTAACCCATACATTTTCATTGTGAACCAGAATACGTATGTACATATATATCATATATTTAACAAAGGTTTGACAGAACAACACTTAAACTTAACTACCTGTAATGAACTCTGGGTTTTCTATTCCATTTGGCTTCACGGCCCATACTTTGAAAAACCCTGCCCTAGGGGCTCTGCTGAGTGGCTACCTGGCTGGCAGCTGGAGTTGAGTGCTCAGGACCACAAAGTTGTAAGAACTCCTACAACTAAACAACAAAAACAACCTGATTTTTAAAATGGGCAAAGGCCTGAATAGACATTTCTCCAAAGGAAATATGTAAATGCCCAATAAGCATGTGAAAAGATATTCAACATCACTAATCATTAGGAAAATGCAAATCAAAACTATAATGAGTACCACCTCACACCCATTAGGAAAGCTGTTATCAAAAAACCAGAAAATAACAAAAATTGGTGAGGATGTGAAGAAATTGGAACCCTTGTTGCATTGCTGGTGAGATTATAAAATGGTGCAGCCACTGGGGAAAATGGTGGGGCAGTTTCCTCAAAAAAGGAAACAGCATTGCCATGTGATCCAGCAATTCCACTTCTAGGTAAGTACCCCAAAGAATTGAAAGCAGAGACTTGAACAGATACTTGTACACCCACATTCAGAGGAATGTTATTCACAATAGCCAAAAGGTGGAAGCAACCCAGATGTCCACTGATGACTGAACAAAATGTGATGTGTACATACAATGGTGTTCTTCAGCCCTTATAAAGGAAGGAGATTCTGACAAGTGCTATGACATGGAGGAATCTTGAAGACATTATGCTAAGCGAAATAAGTCAGTCACAAAGGACAAATATTAAATGATTCCACCTCTGTGAGGTTCCTAGAATAATCAAATTCATAGACACAAAGTAGCAAGGTGGTTGCCAGGGACTAGGGAGAGGAGGGAATGGGGGTTAGTGTTTGATGGGTACGAAGTTCTGGAGATGATTGGTGGTGTCTGTTGCACAACAATGTGAATATATTTAATGCCACTGAACATTACTTAGTGGTTAAAATGATAAAAACTTATGTGTATTTTACCACAATAAGACAAAGAAAAAAGATAAATGGATTTTACTTTTTAAATGGGATTTCCGGCTTCTCTAAAATATCAGATCTTGTGCCCAAGTCCCCATTTCCAAAAGGCAGCAGAAGCCTGGGCCCTTTAGGCAGGGATGAAACAGAAGGGCCTTTTTTTTTGCAGGTGGGGGGAACCACCACTGAAAACCTTTAGCTATGCAACTTTGTGGCAAATTGCTCTTGGGGGGAACTTGATTCCTTTGAAGTAACCTTCCTGCAGACGTTTGAAAAGGAGAAATCAAGTTGTGAATTCTTTTTTTATATATAAATTTTTTTATTTTATTTATTTATTTTTGGCTGCGTTGGGTGTTTGTTGTTGCGCGCGGCCTTTCTCTAATTGTGGCGAGCGGGGGCTACTCTTCATTGCAGTGCACCGGCTTCTCATTGCAGTGGCCTCTTGTTGCGGAGCGCGGGCTCTAGGCACGCGGGCTTCAGTAGTTGTGGCACATGGGCTCAGTAATTGTGGCTCGCGGGCTCTAGAGCGCAAGCTCAGTAGTTGTGGCGCACGGGCTTAGTTGCTCCGCGGCATGTGGGATCTTCCTGGACCAGGGATCAAACCCATGTCCCCTGCATTGGCAGGTGGATTCTTAACTACTGCGCCACCAGGGAAGCCCTAAGTTGTGAATTCTTAATGTAAATTATTTAGGGAGAAATGTTTCTGACCCTGCCCGGTTCTCTCCTTTATATTACCTGCCTGCCTGTAGTGGCATTAGCTTTCTCCAGCCCCAACCAAAGCCTGCTTTGCCACTGGGATGGAGTTCTTAGATTAAAACTGTATGTGGCCCCTTAGTTATCAGCAATTGAAGCAGGGATAAAGCTTTATGGACACTTCTCTGATTTCCGCTCTGGGTGTCTCCTTTTACTTTCAGACCAAATGAACTCTCTGGCTGCTGCTTTGTCTCCCCACAGCTGGCTCGGGAGGGAGCAGGGTGCATCACACCCGCTTTCCCACATCTTCACGCTGAGCTGAGCTGCTCAGCCCTGTGGGTGGAGCTGCAGCAGGTGCTGCCAGGGCCAGTCCCTGAGTCATCAAACCTGCTGGCTCTTGTACCACATCTCCTTCCATCTCGTGTTCATGTCCAAGCCCTCACCCATGCAGTCTCGACCCGGCATTTACTTACAGCCAGGCTCTCCTGCCTCCACCATCACCAGGCTAATCTTTCTAAACCCAGGTATGGCCAAGTTACATCCCTACTGAGAAGCCTTTGATAGGGCTCCTTAGCCTAATGTCCCAGCTCTCAGTGTGACATTTCAAACCTTCCCCAGTTGAACTCCGTCTTTCTAGACATCACTCACTCCCACTGCCACTGCAGGCCTGTCTGCTGCCACACCAATCTGTTCTCTGCACTCAGACCTCCTACACATTCCCAGTACGGTGTCTCTGCCCACAGTGTTCTCCCTGTCTAGACAATCTCACTCTGTCTTCCTGCTTCTCAGAATTGTTTGTTCTTCAGTGCCCATCTGTACTTCTCCCTCCCAGCTTGACCCCTTGCTCAGAGGACGACTCCTTCAGCTGAAGCCTGTGGCCACACAGCCTGTGTGCTCTCCTGGCTTTTATCACATCCCATGTTGGGTGCAGGTACCTTTCCATATTTCTGAACCAAAGTCCTCTCTGGAAACCCCAAGGTATTGCTTCGAGTCAGGTATCCATCACAGCTTGATCGATTCTTGCCTATTTGGATAAATCCTCCTTCACGAATACTGTCTACTAGCTAACCTTTTCCAGGTGACCTGCCTCCAGTTAAAACATGTGTGGTCACTAATGGTGTGTCCCAAACCACCCACTACATGGTCTACCTGGTTGCAGAGAAGTTCATTATAAAAGAGCCCATGGTGAGCTGGGGAGGGGCTTTTAGGGATTGGATCCCTTCATTTGCTTAGCTTTCTTGGAACTGCTGATTCCTAACAGATCACACTGTAGTGTGATTTCCTGTTTACCTGTACATCTCCCTCATGACGTCGTAGGCTTGGGAGGTGGGCTGGTGTCTGCTTGTTCTCTATCTCCAGTGTCTACACAGTGCCTGGCACATGGTAGATGTTCAACAAATATTTCTTGAAAGACAGAAAAGGGAATGCCCCCTTCCCACATATTTATTTATAAATTATTTATTTATTTGGTTGCGGCAAGTGCGCTCCTTAGTTGTGACTCTCTCAGGCTCCTTAGTTGTGGCATGTGTGCTCCTTAGTTGTGGCATGTGTGTTCCTTAGTTGAGGCCAGTGGGCTCCTTAGTTGTGGCTCATGGGCTCCTTAGTTGCGGCTTGCTGGTTGCTTAGTTGTGGCACGTGGGCTCCTTAGTTGCAGTAGGTGGGCTACTTAGTTGCAGCTCACCGGCTCCTTAGTCATGGCATGAGAACTCTTAGTTGTGGCATGCATGTGGGATCTAGTTCCCTGGCCAGGGATCAAACCCCAGCCTCCTGCCTTGGGAGCATGGAGTCTTAACCACTGCTCCATCAGGGAAGTCCCCCTTCCCACATGTTTAGTATTTAAATTTAGTATTCTAAATTGCTTCGCCCACTTCCTGGGCCCTGCAAGTTGCCCCATGCTCCGAGCTCTGGAAAGCCCCTTCCCTTCCTCACGCTGTAATGTCTGAGTGTCTGGAGGCCCTGGTTTGGCGCTGCTTCTCTTTCAGCCAGGGTTACGGAGCCCACACCCAGACACATCCACCCTCAGACTTACTTACAAATCCCAGCTAGAATGAGGAACAGTTGCTTCAGGGTCTGGGCAGGGCTTCAGGGTGACGGACACATTTTGCCCACCAAGCACGCCTGCCACCCCTTCTTCCCGCTAATGGTGACGAGGATTCCCCAAGGTGCACACCGGATCACACAGGTGAGGCCGGGGAGGAGACATTTCCAAGCCCACACTTCCTCTAAGAATGCCTCTTATACCTACAAATACAAAATCATCAGTTTTGAAATGTCTTCTTCCCTAAGGTCGTAAGAAGGGGTTTCTGGGGATGCTGGCAATGTCCTGCTGCTTGACCCGGGTGCTGGTTACAGGATATTTGCCTCATAATAATTCATTAAGCCATACACTTTTCTGAATGTGTATTACATTTCACAGTAAAAAAGAAAGTACCCCACACACACCCGCCCCAGCCTCAGGGCCTTAATCCAATCAATTCATGTTTAACCAGTGCCTGTCTGCATCCAGCCCCTGCTAGAGAAAGAGATTCTTGTCCTCAAGGAATTTCCTGGAGGAAGGAAGGTAACTAGAGCATCAGAAGACTCCGAATCCAGCTCTGAATTATATCTGGAAAATAGGCCATGCTGTCATTTTGAGGAGGAGTCCAGAGGTCAAGGAGGTAGTGGGGCTCAAACTGGGCTGAAGATGTAGGTGGGATTTAGGTAAGTGGAGAGGAGCAGAGGAAGGCATTGTAGCTGAGAGAACTGTAAGATCAAGAGCTGTTAGGTAAGACTGAGCCTGATGTGTCTGGGGGGGCAATGAAGAAACCCTAGTACTGAATAGTTGTTTTTGTTTTTTTTTTTGCAGTACGTGGGCCTCTCACTGTTGTGGCCCCTCCCGTTGCGAAGCACAGGCTCCGGACACGCAGGCTCAGCACCCATGGCTCACGGGCCCAGCTGCTCCGCGGCATGTGGGATCTTCCCAGACCGGGGCACAAACCCGTGTCCCCTGCATCGGCAGGCGGACTCTCAACCACTGCGCCACCAGGGAAGCCCAGTACTGAATAGTTTATGGGAGTACGACTGTCTTGGAGAGCTCTAGATCTGCCCCCAGCCCCAAACATGGGCAGGGTGGATGCCACTTACAGTGCAAGCCTGCCTTATCTGAATGGAGAATCCTGTGCCCTTGTGCAAGAGCCGACACGTGTGTTTCACATTTCTTAAGTTCGTTTTGTTGTTTTGTTCAAGCCACAGGCTCAAGTGGGCTCATAATCCCCATCCCAGACAGACTGGAAGTTACATCTGCCAGACACATTACTCGGGCACCCGAGTTCATGCAGAGACACTTACTTGTTCAATTCCTGACTTTTAGCCCTGCCCCACCCTGCAGCTGCCTTCAAGTCCCAGCACTGATAGACTGAGTAGAAGTGGGAGTCAGAAGAAGTATGAGAACTCAGGACTGCAGATTCAGAGACTGTGACAGGCTGTGGGATGACTCTACCCCAGCCTCAGCCCAAGAGCCCTGGAATTCCAGGACTTTACCTACCATCACCAAGGATATGGCTGGCCACCTGAGACCATGGGTGAATGTGCCACAAAGTGCCGGGAGGTTCCCAAACTCCGTGCAGGGCTCCTAATTTTAATATAAGGAAGCAAGACTAGGATGTGTTTCTACTTATTTTAGGGAGTGGAAATCAAATCAGTCATAAGTACTCTGTACACACAGAGAGTGACTGTGATGAGGCTTAAAGCGGAGGGGAAGAGCTAGTAATAATATAGTACTAGTGATGCTGATAATGACAGTAACTACCAAGCGTGAAGATTAACTTTGTGCTTAGCAGTATGCTAAACATTCACTTCTTCCATTTAAGCCTCACAATAATCCTATGATGTGCATGCTATTATTATTTCCATTTTACGGATGGAGAAACTGAGGCTTCAAGGCACGAGCTGCTTTCCCAAAGTCATACAAATGTTAAGTGCAGAAGTAGGATCTGAATTCCAGCAGTCTTACTCCAGCAACCATACTGTGGAAGCCGGCGATGCCTCCTTAAGCCCTGTCTGGGCTTGGAGAGGATGTCCTCCCTGATGGACCGGAGCATGCCAGCCCCTGTGGCTGGTGTGGCATTCTGAAAGGCTGTCTGGCAAGTTTTGCTTGCTCTGGTTTCTCACTAAAACAACCTTTGGATTTGGCTTCCCAGGCGACTCACATACAGGAAAAGAGGGCCATGACCTGCCAACATGACAGCTGTATTTTTCACTAGTAACTTAATAAACTGGCTGCCTGGGTTCACATACATACCTGTTTCTGACAGCTTGGTTAAGGTGAGCCCACCCCAGAGCTGAGGCCCACCATGTGCCAACTTAATTGAGATTCTGGGCATGCAAGCGTAGCCCCCAGCTGAGGCCTCTGTGCCAAGGAAATTCCTCTTGGCCTCCTTTTGGCTGGTTTGGCCCGCCTTCCCCAGTGACAGTCTGGCTCTTTGGATTCGAGCTGCCTGGTCAAACTGTGAGGGTCTGCAGAAAGAAGGAAGCAACAGTGCCAGGTTCCAGTGCGTGTTCCAAGTTCCACATTCTGCCTACAGACGCCCGGCGCCAGAGCAAAGGCTGGCCCTTGGCAGTGGACTGGTAAGGATTTGTCTGGTACATTTTTTCCTTTACACACTTAACCTGGGACTTCCTGCATCTCTTACTCTCTCTGCTTTCATTCATGGTGGCTTCCAAAGCTGGTGATTAGCAGGGTTACCCAGAGAGCCCTTTTTAAAAAATATTTAATGGACTTGTCTTATTTAGGAGCAGAGAATGTTTTGCTCTGTTTACAAAAGTGCAGTTTAAGAAAAATTACATCCTAAAATAGTGGGAATGGGTGGGGTAAATCATTTTCTTTTTAACTTCCAATGACAGTTTGTAAGGTTGAACTCGAAGTCTTGGTCTTTGTCAGAAACACGGGGTTGTTTTTCCACCAAGCTTGGTGAATGGTGCATCTTTCTGGGACAGCATTTTTTTTTTTTTTTTTTTTTTTTGCAGTACGCGGGCCTCTCACTGTTGTGGCCTCTCCCGTTGCGGAGCACAGGCTCCGGACGCGCAGGCTCAGCGGCCATGGCTCACGGTCCTAGCCGCTGCGCGGCATGTGGGATCTTCCCGGACCGGGGCACGAACCCGTGTCCCCTGCATCGGCAGGTGGACTCTCAACCACTGCGCCACCAGGGAAGCCCCCCCTTTTTTTTAATTGTAAAAGACACATAACATGAAATCTACCCTCTTAACAAAATGTTAAGTGTACAGTACAGTATTAACTATATGCACATTGTTGTACAGCAGATCTCTTTTTCACCTTGCATGACTGAAACTTTATACCCATTAAACACAACTTTCTAATTCCCCTCCACCTGGCCCCTGGCAACCATCATTCTACTTTCTGCTCCTGTGAATTTGACTACTTCAGATCCCTCATTTAAGTGTAATCGTGCAGTATTCTTCCTGTGACTGGCTTATTTCACTTAGCATAATAATGTCCTCAAGGTTCATCCATTATGTAGCATATGACAGGATTTCCTTGTCATATTTAAGGCAAAATAATATTTCATTCAATGTATATACAACATTTTCTTTATCCATTCAATCATCAGTAGACATTTAGGTTGTTTCCACCTCTTGGTTATTGTGAATAAAGCTTCAATGAACATGGGAATGCAAATATCTCTTTGAGATCCTGTTTTCAGTTCTTTTGGATAAATATCCAGAAGTGAGATTGTTGGATCATACGGGAGTCTTTAATCCATTTTGAGTTGATTTCTGTATATGATGTAAGATGAGGGTCCAATTTCATTCTTTTGCATGAGATATTTAGTTTTCCTAGTACCATTTGTTGAAGAGACTATTCCCGTTGTGTAGTCTTGGCACCCTTGTTTGAAGATTATTTTACTGTATTTGTGTGGGTTTATTTCTAGGATCTCTATTCTGTTATATTGGTCTATCTGTCTGCTAGTACTATGCTGTTTCGATTACTGTAGGCTTGTAATATATTTTGAAGTTAGGAGTGTGAAGCCTCCAGCTTTGTTTTCTTTCAAGATTGTTTTTGCTATTCAGGGTTCTTTGTGGTTTCACATGAATTTTAGGATTGTTTTTTCTGTTTCTTAAAAAAATGCCGTTGAGACTTTGATAGGAATAGCACTGAATTTGTAGATCACTTTGAGTAGTATGAACAGTATTAAGTGTTCTAATCCATGAACATGGGATGTCTTTCCATTTATTTGTGTCTTTAAATTCTTTCAGTAGTGATTTGTAGTTTTTAGTGTTCAACTATTTAGCTTCCTTGGTTAAATTTATTCCTAGTATTTTGTTCTTTTTGATGACATTGTAAATGGAATTGTTTTCTTAATTTTCCTTTTGGATTATTCATTTTTATTGTATAGAAACAATTGCTTTTTATATGTTGATTTTGTATCTCTCCAATTTTGATGTCTTTTTTGTCTTTCTTATGTCTAATTGCTGTAGCTAGGACTTCCAATGTTATGTTGAATAAAAGTAGCAAGAGTGGACATCCTTGCCTTCCTTATTCCTGATGTTAGAAGAAAAGCTTTCAGTTTTTCACTGTTGTGTATGAATGACGTTAGCTGTGCACTTTTCATATATGATCTGCATTATATAGAGGTAATTTCCTTCTATTCCTAGTTCGTTTTTTTTGATCATGAAAGGATGTTTAATTTTGTCAAATGCCTTTTCTGCATCTACTGAGATGATCATGTGATTTTATCTTTCTTTCTGTTAATGTGGTGTATCGCATTGATTGATTTTTGTATGTTGAACCATCCTTGCATTCTAGGGATAAATCCCACTTGGTCATGGTGTATAATTCTTTTAATGTGCTATTGAATTCGGTTTGCTAATATTTTGTTGAGATTTTTGCATCTGTGTTCATCAGGGATATTAGCTTGCAGTTTTCTTTTCTGGTAGTGTCTTTCTGGCTTTGGTATCAGGATAATGCTGACCTCTTAAAATGAATTTGAAAGGGTTCCCTCCTCTTCAGTTTTCTGGAAGAGTTCTCAGGAGTTGGCATTAATTTTTAAAAAAATTTTTGTAGAGGGCTTCCCTGGTGGCACAGTGCTTGAGAGTCCACCTGCCGATGCAGGGGACACGGGTTCGTGCCGCGGTCTGGGAAGATCCCACGTGCCATGGAGCGGCTGGGCCCGTGAGCCATGGCCGCTGAACCTGCACGTCCAGAGCCTGTGCTCTGCAACGGGAGAGGCCACAACAGTGAGAGGGCTGCGTACCGCAAAAATAAATAAATAAATAAATAAAAAATTGTAGAATTCTCCTTTGAGGCTATCTGGTCTTGGGCTTTTTTTTTTTTTTTTTTTTGGTTGGGAGGTTTTGATTACTGGTTCAATCTCCTTACTAGTTATAGATAAGTTCAGATTTTCTATTTCTGCATGGTTCAGCCTTGGTAGGTAGTATGTTTCTAGGAATTTATCCATTTCTTTTAGGTTTTCCAATTTGTTGGTGCATGGTTGTTCAGAGTAGTCCCTTACAATGCTTTTTATTTCTGTGGCATCAGTATGATGATTTTATGTATTTGAGTCTTCTTTTTTTCTTAGTCTAGCTAAAGGTTGTCAGTTATATCTTTTCAAAAGCTAACTCTTAGTTTCATTGATTCTTTTCCATTTTTCTATTTCATTTATTTCTGCCCTAAGTTTTATTATTTCCTTCCTTCTGCTAATTTTGGGCTTAGTTTTTCTTTTCCTAGTTCCTTAATGTATAAAGTTAAGTTGCATATTTGAAATCTTTCTTTTTAGACGTAGGCTTTTACAGCTATAAACTTTTCTTAGTACCGCTTTTGCTGCGTCCCAAGTTTTGGTATGTGTATTTCATTTTTGTTTGTCTCAAGATATTTTCTGATTTCCCTTTAGATATCTTCTTTGGTCCATTGGTTGTTCAAGAGAGTGTTGTTTAATTTCTACATATTTGTGTTTTCCATTTTTCCTTCTGCTACTGATTTCTAGCTTAATTCCATTGTGGTTAGAAAAGATACTTGGTATGATTTCAGTCTTCTTAAGTTTGTTAAGGCTTTGTTTGTGACCTAACATGTAATCCATGCTGGAGAGTGTTAAAACTGTGCTTGAAAAAAATGTGTGTTTTGCTGCTGGTGGTGGAATATTTTGCTGTGTCGTCTGTTAGGTCTATTTGATCTATATCATTGTTAAAGTCCTGTGTTTCCTTATTGATCTTCTCTCTGGATAGTTTATTCATTATTGGAAGTGAGATATTGACATCTCTTAATATTACTGTGTTCCTGACTATTACTTTCTTCAGTTCTGTTAATGTTTACTTTATATATTTGGGTACTCTGATGTTGGGTGCATATATATCTATAGTTACTATATCTTCTTAGTGAATTGACCTTTTTATCATTATAAAATGTCCTTCTTTTACTCTTATGACAGTTTTTGACTTAAAATATATTTTATATCAGTGTGGCCACTTCTGCTCTCTTTTGGTTACCATTAGCACAGAATATCTTTCTCCATCCTTTCACTTTCAGCCTATGTGTGTTCTTAAACCTAAAGTGAGTCTCCTGTAGACAGCATATAATTGGATCTTGTTTTGTTTTTAATTTATTCAGCCACTCTATAGCTTTTGATTAGGGAGTTTAATTTACATTTAAAATAGTTGCTTATAAAGAAGGATGTGCTATTGTCATTTTGTTCATTGTTTCCTGTCTGCTTTGTAGCTTTTTTTTTGCCCCTCTCTTGATGTCTTTGTGTTTCACTGATTTGTTTTAGTGACATGATTTGATTCCTTTCTCATTTTTGTTTGTGAATCTGGGTGTCTGTTTCCTTCCTCAGACTTGGGGAGTTTGGAGCCATTATTTCTTCAAATAAGATTTCTGCTCCTTTCTTTCTGTCTCTTCAGCTTCTGGGGCTCCTATATTACATATATTAATCCACTTGATGGTGTTCCATATGTCTCTTAGGCTTTCTTCACTTTAAAAAAATTTGCTTCTCCAACAATAATAGATAATTTCAAATGGCCTGTCCTCGAGTTTGCTGTTTATTTCTTCTCCATAATCAAGTCTGTTGTTGAACACCTCTAGTGAATTTTTCAATTCAGTTATTGTATTCTTTAGCTCCAAATTTTCTGTTTGGTTCTTTTTAATATTTTCCATCTCTTTATTGCTAGTCTTATTTTTTTCATAGACCATTTTCCTGGGCTCGTTAAGCATCCCAGTGAGTCTTTTTTTTTTCTTTTCTATTATGGTTTATTACAGGATATTGAATATAGTTTCCTGCGCTATACAATAGGACTGTATTGTTTATCCATTCTATATATAATAGTTTGCATCTGCTAGTCCCAAACTCCCAATCCAACCCTCCCCCGCACTCCCTACCCCTTGGCAACACAAGTCTGTTCTCTCTGTCTGAGTCTGTTTCTTTTTTGTAGATAAGTTCATTTGTGTCATATTTTATATTCCACATATAAGTGATATCGTATAGCATTTGTCTTTCTCTTTCTGACTTACTTCGTTTAGTGCAGTAATCTCTGAGTCCATCCATGTAGCTGCAAATGGCATTATTTCATATTTTTTATGACCGAGTAATATTCCATTGTATATATATACCACATCTTCTTTATCCATTCATCTGTCAATGGACATTTAGGTTGTTTCCATGACTTGGCTATTGTAAATAGTGCTGCTATGAACATAGGGGTGCATGTATCTTTTCAAATTATAGTTTTGTTTGGATATATGCCCAGGAGTGGGGTTGCTGAATCATACGGCAACTCTATTTTTAATTTTTTTTTTTTTTTTTTTGCGGTACCTGGGCCTCTCACTGTTGTGGCCTCTCCCATTGCGGAGCACAGGCTCGGAACGCACAGACTCAGTGGCCATGGCTCACGGGCCCAGCCGTTCCACGGCATGTGGGATCTTCCCGGACCAGGGCACGAACCCGTGTCCCCTGCATCGGCAGGCGGACTCTCAACCACTGCGGCACCAGGGAAGCCCTATTTTTAATTTTTTGAGGAACCTCCATACTGTTCTCCATAGTGAGTACACCAGTTTACATTCCCACCACAGTATAGGGGGGTCCAGGGAGTCTTTTTAAGATATGGATTCCCAGACCCTACTGGCAGAAATACTAATTCAGTAGTCTGGAGTGGGGCCTGGAAAGCTGTATTTCTGAAAGGTCCCTTGGTGATTCATATGTACATCTAGGTTTGGAAACCACTTCCAGTTAAAAGACTACCTTCAACCCCTCCCACCTTGCAGTTCTCTCCAGGATGCCACCATCTGCCTATGAGTTTTCTGTCTCTTCGAATCAGTTGAGGGTCTAAAAATCTTTTTGCTTCAAGGCAACCTTCCTGGATTTTGCTTCAAAGCAACCTTCCTGTTTAACCACAAGTTTCTTATGACTCTCCCTAGCCCTCTCCAACCCAAAATGTGCCTACATTTTCCATTTTTGTATTAATTTGGCATTTCCATTCTCTCCACTTGCTATCTGTGATTGAACCATTGCTGACTAGAAGTCTTCCTGAGGTCTGCCCTAATCATCTCATTATTATTTGATGACAAAAAGGTGGTGAGCGTAGTAGAAATGGAACTCTGGGAACCCAGGTTTGGGTCTCTGTTCTACTAGGGTATGACCTTGGACAGGTTGCTTTCCCTCTCTGGGCTTCAGTTTCCTCCAAGTGATTCATGAATAGATGGTCTCCATGATCCTTCCCTTTGGACTCTGACTATATCCTTCCTCCCCTCATGCATTCCACAGCTCAGAATGTGGAACTCTGGAGACACTCCTGAAACTCTGCCCTAAGTCAAAGGAACCAGAGAGCCCACCAGTTCTCCCTCCACCCCCCTTTCCAGGAGCAGCCATGGCCCTGAGTGATGTCAATGTGCAGAAGCAGATTAAGCAGATGATGGCTTTCATTGAGCAGGAAGCCAACGAGAAGGCAGAAGAGATAGATGCCAAGGCTGAGGAAGAGTTCAGCATTGAGAAGGGACGCCTTGTGCAAACCCAGCGACTGAAGATTATGGAGTATTATGAGAAGAAAGAGAAGCAGATAGAGCAGCAGAAGAAAATCCAGATGTCTGCCATGAGGAATCAGGCAAGGCTGAAAGTCCTGAGAGCCCGAAACGACCTCGTCTCAGAGTTGCTGAATGATGCAAAGCTGAGACTCAGCAGGCTCGTGGCAGACCCAGTATTTTACCAGGGGCTGCTGGATAAACTCGTGCTCCAGGGTCTGCTCCGACTGCTGGAGCCCGTGGTGATTGTACGCTGCAGGCCGCAGGACCTCCTCCTGGTGGAGGCTGCAGTGCAAAAAGCCATCCCTCAATACACGACAGTCTCCCACAAACGTGTGGAAGTCCAAGTTGACAGAGGGGTGCAACTGGCTGCAGATGCGGCTGGAGGTGTGGAGGTCTACAGTGGTGATCAGAGAATAATGGTTTCCAATACTCTGGAAAGTCGACTGGATCTCTTATCCCAGCAAAAGATGCCAGAAATACGAAAGGCCTTGTTTGGAGCCAGTGCCAACAGGAAGTTCTTTCTATAAGCCTCTAGGAAGTGAAGCTCATGTTGAATTTCTAAGCTATAAAAGCATGAGTTATTAGGACAAAGGAAACCAGTAATATCTCCTCCTCTTTTTTGCTCTGGTATTAGTCTGTCTTCATGAAATACCCTTTGACTAGCTAAAGGCATTACACTTTGGAATAAAGCCTGACTTAGTGCTTAGCAACCTATTTCCAATTTATCTATACATATTACAGCCTCTTGTCAGTTGTACAGTCTATGTTGAAGGGAGTAGAGACATCTGCTCTTTAGCTCGTCCTCAAACTGAGATGTGAATGGTATTCTTGACCTATGGGTCTGGGTGTTCTAAAGCTCTTTAATATGTATGTGAAGTTTGTTTTTCTTCTTTTGTCTCAGCTTCTTGTTCTTATGTTATTTAATAAGGTCTAGAACTCTTTTTCATGTGTAGAGGGTCAACTTCACGGGTATATGGTACGTGCAGTCACACAGAGCTCCATGTCAGAAGAGCCTGGCGCTTGGGGTCTAATGCTTTATAGCCACTGTCTGGAAATTCTTAATTTTATATTTGCATGTGTCCTTTATAAGTGAAGTCCAGTGGGACTTTGGAGCATGTGCCAGGGACTTGGACCTTGGCTCACACGTAGTACTGATTCCCGAAGCCTACCCATCTCCCTGGGTTGGGTTCTTGACCACCCACTTCCAGCACCCTGGTGCTCTAAGACCCTGCCTTCCCTTCCCTCAACTAGTGCTCACTGCTGCCCTCTGCCCAGTGTGCATGCAGGGAGGGTCTGTATGCTCCGTAGAATCTTAGGGCTGGGCATAATGGTGGCCATCTCTGCTCAGCTTGGCAGCTCCGTGGCACATTCAGCAGGTGACTTGGTGAGCTTGGGTCTCTCACCCACCAGATACTGGGCACATCTCAGTGTGGAGGTTTAAAGACCCTGGGGTTCACCTGTCTCCTGTGGATTGGATCAGCCAGCCTGTTGGAATGGGAGATGCCTGGCTTGGCTTTCCTGACCCCAGCCTCGGTACAATGCATAGATCTGGGGGCTGGTGGGAAGGAGGGCCCAGCAGTTGTCAAGGTTGCTGGGCCTGAGTCTCGGGGAGGGATCTTCAGGAGCTTATAAGGGTCTGCACTTGCCCTGTGAAGTATCCTGTGCCTGATGGAGTTCTCCATTAGACAACTCGGTGTCTGGGGGCGACTTGGACTCATCTCTTGTGACCAGCTGGCTGCATCTTCTGGGAGAAGCCAAGAAATACAGTCACTGTGGTGATTCTCTATATGGGCATTGCACAGTATAAAGATAAATGATAAAATTCATGCTAAGGATTTTATATTGTAATTTTTATTTACTTAGACATTAAATAGCAAATAAACACCACGACAAGCCAAAAGAGAGACTGCAGAAGAAAAGAAAAAGCTTTATAAGTATTTTTAGTACCTTTAACTGTACTTTTTGAACAAAGGATTCCACAGTTTCATTTTACACTGGGCCCCATAAATTATGTAGCTGGTTCTGCATGTGTATGGTGATTTAAAGTCTAATTTATGCCTGAGTGTGATTTATGTGTTAAAGTAGAAGTTTTTTGAAGAAAAGAACCCCCAGGCAACTCTGCCAAGGGCAAAGGTTGGCTTGTGTGGTCAGGAATTTATAAGGAACAGAAATCCCATGAAGCTCAAACACAGAGTAGGAGGCAGGTTATTAGTAAACAGGGGTGTCTCAAGGGAGCTCGGGACAGGAATCTGTCATGGTCTCAGGGGAGGGCTGGAACTGGGCATCAGAAAGCTTTCTGAAGTCCTCTAGATGGCTAGTTCATTTTCTTTTTTAAGCAGTGACTTTTTCTACTGTCCATTTTATTTTTTTATTATAATTATTTTTAAAACGTGAGGATTGATACTCTATTTTTTTATCTTTTTTTTTTTTTGGCTGCATTGGGTCTTTGTTGCTGCGTGTGGGCTTTCTCTAGTTGCAGCGAGCGGGGGCTACTCTTCTTTGCGGTATGCTGGCTTCTCACTGCAGTGGCTTCTCTTAGTGTGGAGCACGGGTTCTAGGTCACGGGCTTCAGAAGTTGCAGCACATGGGCTTCAGTAGTTGTGGCACGTGGGCTCAGGAATTGTGGCACATGGGCTTAGTTGCTCCGCAGCATGTGGGATCTTCACAGACCAGGGATTGAACCCGTGTCCCCTGCATTGGCAGGTGGATTCTTGCACCACCAGTGAAGTCCTCTACTGTCCATTTTAAATGGTGGAGTTTGCACGGTCCCCAGAGTTTACATGTAGTAGTTCCAGAAACAAATTTGCTTTTCTTGGAGTTATTTTCTCTTTTCTTAGAAGGAATCCATTTGGCTCAATTCAGATTAGATGTCCACCTACAGTCCAGTTGGTGTCTGGGGCAGTTCTAAGAGAAAAGGGGGTCTTTGTCAGCTGGACAGACTCCTTAAAGGGTGTCTCCTTTGTGGGCCCTTTTGAGTTGTGAATTGACTCATTCATTGAAAATTTTCTGAATGCCAGCAATGAGCTAGGTGCTGTGCTAGCTCCTGGGCTGCAAAGAATACCATCTGGTCCTGTCCTCTAATTATAGACACATACACAGATGATAACATGGTGAGGATACAACGTGGAAGTGCTGTGTTCAGCGTACTGTGGAAATACAGTAGCAGGTAGAGAGAGAGGTTCACAGAACGCTCCAGGATGTTGGCAGTTGAGCTGGGGAAAGAACTTTAGGCAGAGGTGGGGGATAGGGTGGGGAGAGCATATACAAAGGCCCTGAGGTGTGAAAAAGCAAGTTGTGTTTGAGGACCTGTGTGTAGTTCAGTGTGATGGAGTGTGAGGGGTGAAGGGAAGTGACATGGATGAGGCTGGAAAGATGGACAAAGCCTGATTATGTGTGCTTCCTGCCCTGCTCAGGAATTAGATGAAATCTGGTGTGTGTGTGTGGGGGGGGTGTAGGTGATGCAGGCTCATTGAAGGACTTTATTTATTTTTAAGTTTTTTGGCCGCACCTCACAGCATGCGGGATCTTAGTTCCCCAGCCAGGGATCGAACCCACACCCCCTGCACTGGAAGCACGGAGTCTTAACCACTGGACCGCCGGGGAAGTCCCTGACAACTGGACTTTTAAAAGATTATTTTAGTGCTACTGTATGTGGAGGACACATTGGAGGGAGGGAGAGACTGCAGGCAGGAGCCCGGTTGGGGAACTGTTTATCAGCCCAGGTGGGAGATGACAGTCTCCCCAGCTTTTTGGTGAGGCAGGTCAAATTCTTTGATACACAGGCCAGAGGAGATCAGAATCAGTGACCTGTGTCCTATCCGCTGCCACCTCCCTGCCTTCCACCTCAATAAATCCTTTCACTTGTCCAGGGCTTGAGGCTTTCCATCACAGTTTCACACCATCTTACAAATCCCCCGGACTCTCCCTCAGAGCCCCCCGCCTTTCTCTCCCAGCCATCATTCCAGGCCCCGCAAAGCATTCCCTTCCCACTTGCCTGAGCCCCCAGACACCTCCCATTCTGGGAACTTGAACCCCACTTCAAGCTGTATAACCCAGGAGTGTCTAGCTCCCTGGTCCACCCCAGGTCCGGCCCTCTGAGCTGGCCTCAGTCCGTTATTGGGGCCCCCGACAATACTTCATGTCCCCCAAATTGACATTAAGTCATCTCCCTTGCAAAATGGTTTTAATGAAAGGTTTTATGGGAAGTTGAGGAGAGCTTCACATAGTTCACGTGGGACAAAATTTCCCCCAGTCGCACTTCAACACCTCTCTGTTTTCCCAAACTTGTCTCTCTCCCAGAGCTGCCGGATACGATTTCTCCCCAGCCCCCTCCTCCTCAGACTCTCAACCCCGTGGGTTCCAGCCTCCACCCTCACAGTGTCCCCTCAGCGAAACAAAAGCTGGTGGTGAACCAAGCCTGCCCTCCTAGCCCCTGGCTACCAGGACCGCAGCCCCTGTTCATGAGGACTTGCCGTGCATTGCCGTTATTTCCTGTCAGCTGCTTTGTCTCCTCGGCCCATCTTTTTCGACACAGATCTTTGTCGGTAGGGACTGTGTCTTCATTCTTCTCTGTGGTCCCTGCTGCCTTGTTCTTCTAGTGCTGACGCTGCGTGTGCACGTCGTAGGGTCTGAACAGACATTTATGTTTGTTACATTCTTCATTCCCGGCCTGGCTCTGGTTTCTGGATGGAGGCCTTCTCTTCAACCACGGATTGTGCCGTAGAAAAGGGCAATGACGTGAGGCGAGGACCAGGGCACGGACGCCCGCCCTGTAACCCAGCGATGGCTCTTGACAAGAAAATCCCTCTCTACTGCTGCTGAGGGGAAGGCTGCAGATGGGTAGAGCCTGAACTCAAGCAGGACTCACTTCAGTCAGGGCTTACTGGATCCCTTCCCTCCCTGGGAAACAGACGAGAGGGCGTTTGCTTTGGACCTGGGTGTGAAGGCAGGGGGCTGTGGATGGGCTGGGTCGTCCTTAGGGGCCTCAGCCACGCAGAGGCAAAGCTTAGCCCTCACCTTTCTGTAGCTCCCAGTGCCACCCTAGACCTGTGGGGTAGGCTGCTGGTCACCGTCCTGTCCCTTCTGGCAGCTGCGGTCCTGTCGGGATCTTTGCTTTAGAGATGTTTGCACTGGGCCCTTTGTGTTAGTTGTCTGGTACAAACGTACCCACATTCTTTATTAGCGTTAACTGTCTTACCCTCAAGAAGGCGTGTTCCTTGTGTAAGTTCCTCAGTCCCCAGGAGCCAAAAGGAGCAAACTGTTACAACCGCAGGCAGGCACAACCCTTCCCCACCGCTCTTCTCATTAACACTTCCTCCCGAGGTGCAAGGGAAGCTGTTTGCTGCTGACACAGACCCAGGCAGTGCTGATGGCGAGGCTGCTTCTGCAGGCTCACTCCCTGCCTGGGGAGGGCTGGGGGAGACCGAACATCGGAGAGCCAGGCCTTGCCCCTCACTGAGGCCAGCCCCCCCCCCCGCCCCCCACAGGAAGGCTGTCGGCAAAGATAACCTGGTGGAGGGAGAGCGTAGATTTAATTCCGATCCTGAGCTGCCTGGAGAGCCAGAAATGGAAAGGATACTTTGAGCACGTGCTAGAACCTCAGAAAATGCTGCAGGGCCTCCTCTCTGTCCCTAGGGTCCCAAGATCCCTGGAAGGGGGTCAGCAGACCTATGCTGGGCCCACCCCAACCCGCGTGGCTCTGGGAGCCAGTGCAGCCCCTCACTGAACTCCCCAGGGAGATACTCAAGTCTTTGCCCCTTTCCTCTGCCCTCCCCTGTCTCCTTCTCTGTACCCTCCCTGTTCATTACCTCGTTTCTGACATCATGCCTGGTCATTGACAACGCTGGAAAAGGCTGAATCTCTCCTCCCACCCTCACCTTCCCAAGCTCTGTTCTAAAGCATGATAAACCCCCACTTTCTCACAACCCCCCAGCTTTCCCACACAACCTCACAGCTCGCCCCGTGGTCCTTTCCTGCAGGATGGGACCCCTTTCACTGGAAGGCAGGCTACTCCATTCTCTCCGCAGACGCAGCAGAAGGGATCCCCAGCTCAGACAGTCTTGGCAGACCCTTGGTCCAGCTCACCACCTCCTCCTGCACACCCGTGGAGTGATGGAATTGGGCATGTGTTTTTTTTATCACTGGGAGGTGAGCCCAGAGAGGGTGATGTTTGATGACTCCTGGCTGTTACCAAGCCTGAGTGGATTCACATCCCCAAGATCACACAAGATTTAGAACTTGAAGGGATCTTGAAAGCCAAATGTTCATTTGAATCTGAGGCTCAAAGGAAGCAAGGAAGCAGTCCTGGGTCATAGACAGCTAATAAGACCCTTGGGACTGCAAACAAAAAACCTGATAAGACTGGGTTGTTGTCATTCCTTTTTAATGAAAACTTAATGTTTAAAAGCTCCAAAACTTTGGCTCCCAGCAGGACAAATATGTTAGCAAATACATGGCTATAGCTGGTTCCTTGGAGAATCCTTCATTTCTCTTTCCCAGGGTGTTCTGTCCTCAGGGCTCAGTCACAATGAAGGTCTACAGAGAAGAGGTACCGGGGGGGGGGGGGGGGGGGGGGAGTGACTGTATAAGGGATGTGACTTGAGGGGGCCCAGGGATAGACTGGGGTCCTGGATGAGGTCAGGGCCCCGGGGGCATATTGGGGAGCAGAGTGGGTGGGAAGGTGGGGCCACCACACAGCACCGGCCAGAGCAGGTGCTCGTGAACCTCTGTAAAAGAAAGAAGAGAGGGAGGAGGAGGGAGGAAAGTGGAAGCAAGTTGCACTGGGGCTCAGCAGGAGCAAGGGAAGCAATAGGGAGTGTGTAAAGATTCTTATTTTCTCCTTTGGAATTTGAGCTCTGGGTTTTCACTCAGTTACATTCAAATCAGCAGACCTCTTATTCATTCATTCATTCCACAAATATTTATTGGCTGGTTACCAATGTCAGGCGCTCTGCCTGGCACCGCATCCCTTTCAGTGAACAGGGCGGTTAAGACCCCAGCTTTTCCAAAGGAACCCGCTGATGGGGATGGTGGGCACAAGTGAGAGGGCTGAGGGCTCAGGAGGGGACACTCGCTACGCTGAGCAAGTAGACAGCTGGTGACTTCGGTTGATCTAAGTGCTATGGAGAAGTAAAAGGTTATGGGCAGGGAGGCCTTTGGCGGCCTCTGCTCAGGTAGGGCCCTGTGCACCTAAGGCAGGAGAAGGAGGCATCCACGCAAACAGCAGGGTGGGGGGAAGGGGGCGGAAGGGAAGGACGTTCTGAGCAGAGGGAACCCCAGTGTGAGGCACCAGGCAGAGAAAGCTCTGCTGGCTTGAGAAGCAGAGAGGAGGTCAGTGGGGCTTCACCAAGCGAGTGAAGGTGAGACAGAAGGGGTCTTGTGGGCGGCCCTTAAAGGGATCTGAATTTATTCTAAGTACAATGGGAAGCCACTTAGGGCTTGCAAGCATGGAAGGGACATGACCTCATTTTACTGTGTCCCTGCTTCTCTGTTAGGTCCCCAACACAGCATTTGCCCCTCTCCTTTGCTCAAAAGAAACCCCACAGATCCCATGGAAATAGGAAAACAAACCACCCAGTCATCATCAGCTCAGATTAATGGACAGGTCTCTTTATAGGCAAGACTTTTTTTTTTTTTTCCTGAAAAGCCCTTTGTAAATAGCATCTGGGGCCAATGGCATCCCTTTTCCTTACAGAAAGTACCATTACCTTTACCTTTGTCTTCAGTAGCAGGAGCTGCAAATATTCAGGTATCGCATGCTTTCCACTCCAGGTTGAGGACAAACACTTAAATGTACTGTTTACAGAAATTACCCTATCCAAGCACCTCCACCTCCCTTTCTCCTTACTAGGGACCCTCCCCTGCCATCGGGATTTGTAAACCTAGGCTTCCCTCCCCCTCTTAGCTTCTTGTGCGTTACCATACCTATGGAATCTTCTGGTTTTCTTTTAGCTCAAACTTTATAGCACACCTATCCTTCTGGACCACTCAAGTCATACCTCCTCCTGACTCCTCCTCCTGGAAGCTTTCCTCACTGGGCTCTGGAGTGCTTGGACTTGTCACGCCCCTGGACTCAGCCCATCGGTTTGTTTTCCACGCTTTGGAGTTTGCATTTGTTTCTCTGGAGGGGCAGCTTCTCCCTTGCTTGTGACTTGTTTGTCTTCTTGAGTCATGGGAGTCACCTGATCCCTGGGAAGGGAGTGGACTGGGAACAGCGTACTGGCTCTGGACCCATGACATCAGGAAGATCTGGTAAGCAGGAATGGCACTGGTTATATCTTGAATGAATGAATGAAGCCTGGCTCTGTGGAGTTTGGGCCTGGCCTTTGACTAGTTCCTTTGGGCTGTGGATTGGGTTTACTTCTACTCTGTCTGGCTGTTGTGTGACCCTGGCGAGTCACATCTCCTTCTGTTGCATGAGGGACCAGGGCCTGATGACCCAGTTCCTTGGGGTTCCTCAGCCCCCCAGCTCCCCACTGCTGGCTTCACCCACTGTTGCTGACACTTGACCTCTTCTGTTCTCTCTCTCTCTCTCTCTTTTTGATTGAAGTATAGTTGATTTACAATGTTGTGTTAGTTTCAGGTGTATAGCAAAGTGATTCAGTATTATATATATGTATATAATATACACATATATATTTCCTTTTTCAGATTCTTTTCCGTTATAGGTTATCACAAGATACTGAGTATAGTTCCCTGTGCTATACAGTAGGTCCTTGCTGTTTACCTATTTTATATATAGCAGTATGTATATGTTAATCCCAAACTCCTAATTCATCCCTATCCCCCCTTTCCCCTTTGGTAGCCATATGTTTGTTTTCTATGTCTGTGAGTCTATTTCTGTTTTGTAAATAAATTCACTTGTGTCATATGATATTTGTCTTTTTCTGTCTGACTTACTTCACTTAGTATAATCTCTAGGTCCATCCATGTTGCTGCAAATGGCATTATTTCATTCTTTTTTATGGCTTATATTCCATTGTGTGTGTGTGTGTGTATATATATATATATATATATATACACACACACACACACACACACACACACACACACACACACTACATCTCTTATCCATTCATCTGTAGATGGTCATTTAGGTTGCTTCCATGTCTTGGCTATTGTAACTAGTGCTGCTATGAACACTGGGGTGCACGTATCTTTTCGAATTAGAGTTTTTGTCTTTTCTGGATATATGCCCAGGCAAGGCATTGCTGAATCATATGGTAGCTCTATTTTTAGTTTTTTAAGGAACCTCCATACTGTTCTCCATAGTGGCTGCATCAATTTACATTCTCACCAATCCTGTAGGAGGGTTCCCTTTTCTCCACACACTCTCCAGCATTTGTTATTTGTAGACATTTTGACGATGGCCATTCGGACCCGTGTGAGGTGGTACCTCACTGTAGTTTTGATTGGCATTTCTCTAATAATTAGTGACGTTGAGAATCTTTTCATGTGCCTGTTGGTTGTCTGTATGTCCTGATCTTTCTTTCGAGGCTTGCTTGTCTGGTGCCTACCTAGTTTGAGACTGGCCTTTGACACATGCTGGCCTGTAGGGCCCCTGACCCTTCTCCTGTGGGGGCCGTGGGCAGGGTTGTACACTAAAGGGTGTCGGGGAGGATACACTGCACATCTGCTGGCCTCTCTCTCCATCCAAGAGCAAGGCATGTTCGCAGGTGGCCTGCTTTTGGGGACGTGGCTGGCTGTGTGTAGGGAGTGTGTGTGTGTGGAGGGCTTTGGAGGGGCGGGGGAAGCCTTGGGCCTTAGACATTCTCACTCTGAAGACAAAGAGCAAAAATAGGGCAATGCATGCTCCCTGCCTCCAGGCTCTTGCTCATTGAGAGAATATACACTTGGATCTCAGAGTTTGGAGTCTTGTAATAGTAGTTTGTATTCTCTAGGCAGCACCATGCAGCCCTTCACAGAAAGGAATTGGTGTGGTTTATAGGTCAGAGTTCTGGGGTAGGAGATTGCAGGCCTGGGTTCTAGTCCTAGGGGTTGCCATGCATTTGCTGGTTTACTCCAAGTAACTCATTCACCATTTCAGTGCCTTAACTTTTCTTAATGGATAAGAAAGTGCCTACAGTATTCTCATTGGGGCGTTTTGTCAATGAAATGAGATAAAACAGAAAGCATTCTAAAAAGGCAAAAAAGATTCCCATGTGCTCCATGCTAATTTTGATATGGAACCTTAACTCAATGAAAATATTTGTATTAGTATACAAGAAATAAAAGACATTATAGAAGTTCAGAAAAGTTTAAAAATCACATATAATTTTATCATCCTGATATAGTTATCTTTTTCTCCTTTCTTTCATATTTTACAGTAATATTTTCAAATGACTGTGCATAATATGCCTACCATTTTGTACCTTGATTTTTCATATAACGGTATCACTTGATCTTTGTATCCTTCATTTTCCATGCCTGCAAATTTTTGCACCCAATATGTTTTATAATTCATTTAACTATTCAAACAGTAATTGACACTTGAGCTACTTTCAAGTTGTCCTTATAATAAATAATCCCATAATTAGCACATGGCTCTCTAGTGGAATCAGTCTGTATTTAACATTTTGTCTACTTGTTAAATTAATACATATACATTGTATTAATTTAAAAGATTTAGAGTAGCATAAAGAAAACTTAAATCACTCATAATTGTACCACTGACAGACACCAGTGTGAAAATGTGGGTGTCTGTCCTTCCACTCTTTTGCTACTCATATATTGTGTGTAGGGGCACATGTGTGTATACATATTACTGGCCTGATGGTGTGTGTGCAGCGTTCATACTGATTTCTTGCTAGTTACTACTAGGCAGGCAGTTAAGAGCATGGAGGTTAAAAGACTGGTCTCCAGTCTCAGGATTTGACTCTGTGAGTTCAAATCCTGCCTCTGCCATTTATTTAGGTAAACCCTTTGGATAACCGCTCAGCCTCAATTTTCACACTTTATTAGCTAGTCAACCTTAGGCAGCTTCCTTCTTTAGGCCACAGTTTTTAGAAGAGGGATAATAATAGTATCTGTCTACTTAGGTTGTAAGAATCAATCCGTAGAAAGCGTTTAGCAGAACATCTGGCACACAGGAAGTGCTCCGCAAATGCTCCCTGTGGTCATTTTCTCATACATCTTCCATGTCATGAAAGATTCTTGGAAATCACCATTTTTAACAACTGAACAATATTTTATTGTTCTTTTATACCCTAATCTATTTCGTTATATAGTTTGTTAATTTCAGTAACAAGCCGGTGAATTTCGTGTCCGGAAACCTTTGCCTCTGTTGGATTACTTCCCTTACAAGCATGCTAGAGCTGGAATTAATGGGTTAGAGTATGAGGATTTTTAAAAGACTCTGTAATACATATGCCAAATTGCTTTGACAGAAAAAGATTTTAAAGAACCTTAAGCACAATTTTCAAACTGCAGCAGCAGTAAGTGCAGTCTTGGACTTTTTTTTCTCTCCTCCCCCCCCACACCCCGCCTCCTTTCTTTCTATCCCAGTCCTTTAAATTGTAGCATGTGGAAGCCAACGCCTTCAGGGTCCTAGACTTTTGAGACGGTCCCTTGGTGTGAAAGGGCCCAGAGCCTGGGAGAGGGAGGAGGAAGAGAGAACTGGTTTGAATGTCGCTAGCCCCGACCGGCTTAGTAATTGTACCACAGTTGACAGATGCGGCAGCGGTCACGTGACCCGAGTATGACCTCATAGCTCCCGGCTCCCCCCACCCCCTTCACCCCGCCAGCCTGGGCTCGGGCACCCAGAGCGGACTCGGCGGCAGTAGCGGTGGCGGGAGGGGGAAGGCATTTCCATCACCCCTACTTGGCACGCTATTTAAAGGAGACCTGGGGATTTGGGAACTCTCTTTGGTTCCCTGGGCGAAGAAGGGGGACGCTAGGAAGCCCAGACTTCTGTAATCACTGGCCAGCGAGAAAATTCAACAGCACGATTAGCAAGTATTTGCTGAATGCAGCTGGGTGCCAAGTTCTGGCTGCAGGCCAGGCTCGGTGCCAGGCGCTGTTCAGATTTCATCGCGCTTAATTCTTTTTATCCGCCTCTTACTGCTGAGAAGAGAGGTTTGGAGACACAGATGAGAAAACTTATGGCTTAGCTGGGGAGTGAGGACTAGCCCAAAGCAAGAGAAAACTGGAGGAAGCAGTGGGTGCCGCGCGTGTACACGGGGTATTAGACTGCGGCCAGCGAGGCTGGGGGGCGTGGGTGGGGACACTGCCCGCCCACCCGAAGGCTTCTGGGAGAAAGGACCGGTGAGGTGGGACACAACAAAGCAGAACAGATCTCACACTGACCTGACAGGGCATCTGTAGTGGAGAGAATGGGGTTTTGGAGGAAAGCTGCAAATAAAACAAGTGAGAAGAGAAAGACGAGGGAGGAAGATATTGACAGGACGAAGGGGGAGCTCCTTGGCCCAGTTTCACAATAGTGAGAGCCCTCACCCCCTTGGCAACGCTTTAAGGGTGCCCTCAGGTCCCTCAAGCTTTAGGGAATCTTCAAAGGTGCTGATTTTGCATTCATTGTAGGCCCTCCCCTTGCAGGCAAGAGCCAAGCTCTGTGACGCTGGTGCTCTAAATGTTTTTCTTGTAGACTCCAAAAATTTTTTTGGAAAATATGTGTACCCCTTTGCACATTTTTAGGAGCCAACACACAAAATTTTTCCATAGTTTAAACAGTTACATAGGGTGTACTTTCTGGTGTACGCAAATATTGACATTTAAAGATAAAAGTGTTGCAGTACTCTGAGAAATGTTTCTAAATGAAATACTATAGTGATTGGATACCCACTGTAATCCTTTTAAAAAATACATGAAATTCTGCCTTAACAGTTGGAAAAATTTCATCTCTTTTTCCTCCTTGAATTTATATTTCCTTCTACTTTCCCTACAGAATTTTATCCTAATACATTTTTATGATTGTATATCTTTTATGCATCACCCTATCATACTTCTCTCCAACCAAGCTATGTATATAAAATGAATTTATTTTTAAAATTTCTTGTGACCATAGATTCTAAATGTTAGAGAATATTTTGTCTGGATTTGTACCATGACAACTAATATACAGTTAATCAAAACAAATGCTATTAGAAAATCTAATAGCTACTAAGGAAGCATAAAAAATAAAGATGAATTGAAAATACATCTCTTAATGAGAAGAAGCTTTTTTTCCCTACCCCAATTAGTTCATATATCCATGGATGAATATTACTCATCGCTAGAAGGGGTCAAGGTTCAGTATTAATTCTATTTGTGTTGTTTTGTTTTGTGTTTTAAATAGGTGCAAGAGCTGAGCTCAGAAATCTTTTCACATACATAAGTACAAAGGAATGTAGGGAGTTTTGTTGTAGCAATGTTGCTCAGTTTTATAAACTCCTTTTGAGTTAGTCTCAAAGATCATATGGGTAGATCATTAAAAACCTATCAGCTGACAACTAGAATAGATTCTCCTTCACTTTGAATGAGAGCAGAGAATTGGAAGCTAGTCGATTTGCCCAGTCATTAGTCACCCCTTTTCTCCACATGGATGCTGGCATTTAGACTGTCCTTTCAGTGCACCATGCATTTTTCCCTAAGCCAATGCGCTGTGAGGAGACTTGGGACAGGTAAGTAGTGTGCCTTTCTTTTGGGAAGTGGGAGAAGGGTGATTGTGCAAGCGAAGCAAGAGGGAAAACAGGCAGCATCCCTCGTCCATGTGCTCAGACAGGACAGCTATATAAGAGAGCGCTTGTGGAAGTCGAGGACTCATCATGTGAGGCTCCTAAAATGACTTACGCCAAAGGACGTACCCTTTGGAGGGTCTTCATGTATTCCCAAGAGCACCTGTACCTTAGTTTGTGCTGGTCCATTGCTGGATGGATGAGCAAAGAAAGGGAAGGTGATGGGGCGAGGGGTCCCTTCCCTGAGGGGTGACCACCTCTCTGTAGGGTCTTTCTGAGGAGGGGATGGAAACAGCAAGGATCTGAGCCAGGCACACTGGCTGCTGTCTGTCTCAGACCCAGACTCTTAGAGCTTTCCTTCTCCTTTTGGTTCAACCTGCTTTGAGCTCTTGAAAGACCTTCCTTCTCATTCTTCCATGTGGGGCCTCTGCAGAGCAGGGGGGCTGGGGGGCTCCCCACAGAGAAGTCAGAGTGGAGAGGAGCATAGTGGGACCATCGAGGGCCCGAGAAAGCTGGAGATCCCATCAGTCCCTGACAGAGGGCTGGCTACTTTGCTGGCTCTCTGTCCTCTCCATCCCAGGCTGTGCTCATTCGTGGGGGCTTGGCCTGTTGCTGAGGCACTTTTGTCATTAGAAAAAGGCCTTCTTTGGGCAGTACAGCACCGTGAGCATATGAGGTGGGGCTCACAAGACACCTCTGTACTAAGAAAAATTCTCCCCTTCCTCTGGACTGACGCAGCCCAGTGCCAAGGGGCATGGCTTGGCCAGGGGAGGGTGGGCCACATTTCAGTGCCCACTTGTCCCCTCAACTGGGCACCTTTTGGCATTGCACAACCTCATAACCATGTGGGGCACGCTGCTTGTTCTAGCCTCCCTGTCTTCGAGCATACTGTCTCCCCTCTTGGAGTGCTGTCCTTCTAGCTGGATTCACCAAACCCTACCCACCCTTTGAGGACGGCCTCAGGTGCTGCCTTCTCCTCCAAGAACCAGGCTCCTCCAGCCCACGATCATCTGCCCCGCATGTGGCTTCCTGCAATTCTCTGTCTATAGACATTATTTATACCGGAAATGATGGGGGGGTATTTATACTAGAGCAATGGTTCTCAACTGGGGGCAGTTTTGACCCCCACAGGACATTTGGTAGTATCTGGAGATATTTCTCGTTGTCACAACTGGGGCCGGGAGCCTGTTACTGGCATCTAGTGAGTAGAGGCCAGGAATGCTGTTAACTATCCTACAATGCACAGGACAGCTCCCCTCTCTCCAAGCAAAGAACAATGTGGCCCAAAGTGTCAACAGTGCTGAGGAGAAACTCTGGACGAGATGATCTCTAGTCTTGAAAACGCTTTATGTCACACCCTAAGTTATATTTTAGGGGTTTTATATTGTGTTTTAATGATCAGTGTCAGTGTTATTTTGCAACCAGATGGTAACTTCTTGGAGGGCAGAGACCGTGTGTCTTGCAGGTCTGTACCCTAAAGGCACTAGCACAGGATCCCCCAGAGATTTTGGCCATCAGGAAGATACAAAGGAAGGATGAAGAGATACTCTCTGGCCTGCCCCAACCCTGCTATCAGATGTTTCCCATGAGCCTCTGCTAGAATTCCTTGCCAGTTGGACTCTATTACATTATATCCTAAAGCAACAGCAACAACAAAACTGAAGACAAGAGAGCCAGACAGACACGGATTCCTTAGTATGGCTTAGGGAACCACCCAGTCTCCAGCCTGCCCCTCACTACGTGCCTAAGCCATGGGCTAAGCTGAGGAGACGTTGAGAGAAATCATAAAACTTCAAGGTTGTGGGCAGCCAAGTATCAGCTTTCTCTTTAGCCGGGAGCGAAGAATCTATGAACTGTTCCCTAAATCAGTAAATGCAACCTGGGAAACACCACAGCAGGATTCATTAGAAAGAAAAGCTCTGATAGATTTCTCTCAAGTGTAGCGTCTCTCAGCATCAGATCTTTATATTTGAGGGGGTCCGGAGCACGAGGACAAAGGGAGGTCCACAAGCCATGTGTTGACGTATCTTACAACTGTCAAGTGCGCTAACAAATTGTTAAATGTTCCAGCTTCCTATCTTGAAAAATAAATCTTCATGATGACCTAGAAGGTCAAGTTTGGATTGAGAATGCTCCTATTCCTCTGATCCCCATGCTGGAACATGGTGGTTTTGGGGAGACCTGGCCCCAGGCCCCCTCCCCGCCACCCTGCACTCATGGGCCATGGCCTGTCCCCTTCTCCTTCACCCCCCAGCTCTGCCTCACCCTTGGAGGGGCCTGATGTGGCCATCCAGCCTACATATCCAGGTTCCAATCACACCTCTTTTATGCTCACCACCATTCCAGTCTACCCTGTGGAGGGAGGAGGGACCTGGGGAAGAGGACTGACTGCAGGCTGGAGAAACAGGTTTGGGACCTTCTGGGCAAGGAGTTCCTTGGTCCTGTATGCCTAGGGTATGTTCTTGGAAGGTGTGAGTGTGGTGTACATGTCCACTTGGCCCTACAGACTTTTTACCCTGTGGGGAGGGGGGAGACCAGATAAGAATCAGAGGGGAGCCCTCTTAAAGTGCTGGCCCAGAGTGAGGTCCCTCTTATTGGATCGAAGGGCACACTCTCTCCCAGAGTAGCAAGAGCTACATCATGTGCCCTGGGCCTCCTGGAGGCCAATCCCCCACCCCTACCCCTGCCACACGCGGACTGGGCAGGTACCTCAAGAGCCATTTTGGAGGGTAACAGCTTTATTGAGATATAATTTATATACCATACAATTTCCCCATTTAAAGTGTGCAATTCGATGGCTTTTAGCATCTTCAGGTTTTGCAGCCGTCACCACATTTAATTTTAGGACATTTCATCACCCTAAAGGAAACTGTGCACCCCTAGCTCTCATCCCTCAATCCCCCTGTTCCCCTAGCCCTAAGCAGCCACTAATCTGTCTCTAGAGATTTGCATATTCTGGACATTTCATATGAATGGAATTATAAAATATGTGGTCCTTTGTGATTGGTTTATTTTACTTAGCATGATGTTTTCAGGGTTCAGCCATGTGGTAGCATGGATCAATGCTCCATTCCTTTTTTTTTTAATTAATTTATTTATTTTTGGCTGCATTGGGTCTTCATTGCTGCGTGTGGGCTTCCTCTACTTGCGGTGAGCAGGGGCTACTCATTGTGGTGGCCTCTCTTGTTGCGTAGCACGGGCTCTAGGCCTGTGCCTCAGTAGTTGTGGCTTGTGGGCTCTAGAGTGCAGTCTCAGTAGTTGTAGCGCACGTGCCCATTTGCTCCACAGCATGTGGGATCTTCCCAGACCAGGACTCGAACCCGTGTCCCCTGCACTGGCAGGCGGATTCTTAACCACTGCACCACCAGGGAAGCCCCTTCATTCCTTTTTATTGCCAAATAATATTCCATTGTATGGCTCTCTCACACAGTAGTTATCCACCCATCAGTTGATGGACACTTGGGTTGCTTCCAGACCTTTCATGGTCTTTTCATGGAGCCTTTTGTGAGTGTACAGACTATGCTTCTCTGTGGTTTCCCACTGGCATCCCCTCTCAGCAAGGTCCTACCACCATTTCCCTTGGCACAGACATCAATACCTCAACCCCTCATGGGGCCAGAGCAGGGCTGTTTTCCCTCCAGAAGTGGACAAATGGCTCCCTTTCCACATGTGGGTTCTCATGTATGCTCCTAATAGCTCCACTTCTCCCCATGTCTCTCGCACTCCCTTGTTTAGGTTCAACCCCACGGCTTTCTCCAGAGGACAGGCTGGGAACAGGTGCCAAATCACCTCCATTAGCTATTGCTGAGCCCACGTTCCAACTCATGTAATCCTCTTCTCCTTAGCCAGATGGGAAAGCCCTTGCGTGATTCAGAACTCTTGGTTCCAAGTGACAGAAACACAATTTAAATCAAAGTTAACAGCAACTGAAAAGCTTAGGGATGTCTCTGTTTCAGGTGGATCCAGGGGCTCAAATCATGTCAACAGGGACTCACTCTCTCTCCTCCCTCCCTCCCTCTCCTTCCCTGAGTCTTCTCATCTCTTCTTGGCTTTGCTTTTCTTCACGTCAGCTTTATTCTCAGTGAGACCTTCCCTAAGTGGAACAAGACAGCCTCCAGTAGCTCTGGACATTTATTCTGCTTGCTTAGTACCCAGTGGAGAGTTTATCTTTCCCAGGAGTTCCAGCGAAAGTCCTAAGTCTGAGACTCATTGGTTAGGCTTGGGTCATGTGTCCACACCAGAACCAATCATTTGGCCAGGAGATGGAATGCTCTGATTGGCCAGGTCTGGGTCTTGGGTCCACCCTCGATTGGAAGTCAGCCCACTTGAACCTCATGGACAAAGATTGATGAACAGGGAGTTCCCCAAAAGAAAATCAAGGGGAAATGAACATTGAACACACATAGCAGATGTCACTGGAACCATCCTATGAACTGGCCTGTCTCGGGTCTGCCCTACTAATTTATCATACATATTGAGATATGCCTGAATCCTAGTAGTGGACATTCCTAGGCTGAGATCCCTGCTACATGTGATAAATTAATTTATGAGATTCTAGAAGTTAATATCCAAGATATTACAGTTCCTAAGGAGGGTTTGTAATTGAACATATACTTAGTCCAGGAAATTTTGCCCTGATAGTAGAATTGTAAGCTTTATACAGCAGGACAGTGGAGAAAATATTTTTGAATTCAAGAGGCCTTTTGGAGACCCAGATGCACTGTAAGTAGGCATCTGTCCAGACCACCCATGCATAGGATCTAAATGTCCTTGACGTAATTTCATAGTACTTTATCCACGCCAGGGATGAATGGAGTCAGGTGGGGGAGGTGGCAGAGGGCCCAGGGAGTCACAGGCAGGGGTCCTGGGTGGAGAGGAGAGAGCTGGTTGTAGCAGCACAATATAGCTCTTCTCCGAGATTCCCCCCTCACTCTTCCCCCCCCTTTCCTTATTCCTTTGTCACTATGGCAACTAAGGAGCTCCCTCATCCTCTTCCCCTCTCCAGTTGGCTCCGATCCGCAGGACCCACCTCTCTGTCTCACCAACTTCACAGAGCTGTTGCCAGCCTCTCTCCACGTCTCTCAGCGAGGGCACCCACCTTTGCCCTCCACCCTCAACGCACTCTCTTGCCTCATTTCCCCACCCCCAGGCCCCTGCCTTGTCCCTTCTTTAACTCTGATCCAGGCTCGAGCCAAATTCCCATCTTCCTTCAAGAAGTTGTATGAAAATTGGATTTTTGCCACTCTAACCTGATTTGAAATGCATTAAGAGATCTGTCTCTTGAAACACCTCAAGGTGAGGGTATTTGTGAAGGGAAGAAGCATGCTTTACTGCTGCTTCTGTGCTTAAACACGGTGCTGGAGTGAATCACGTTCTATTTTCGTAACTAGGAGTGTTTTCTGTTTGAAGAAACCCCCCAGCATGTCTCTGAGTGAAACAGAAGACTCTATCATAAGGGAAATCACATCTCAAGTTCAAAGTTTGTGAACTGGTGGGCCCACAGACTTTTGTTAGGTCCATAGAGTGCTTAAAAAGATGGAACCAACACATAAAAAGACTGGATTCCTGGATGCCCTTGAACAACTAGACAGGGGGCCTGCATCCTCACATGGTGGAAATGGGAGGGAGGGAGGGGACTGGGGGCATCAAGGGCTTTGAGTGTGGATCTCCCTCTCGCCAAGAAAATAGCAGGTGTGTGGAGTTCCTGGGCTAGTGAGTGAGGACTTAACGTCCTTGTCCCCTCTCAGAGACATTTCCCTCCACAGCCTTTGGTGGGAGGAAGGGAGAGAGTGGGTGGAATGAAACGGTAGATTTTTAAGCCAAGTACCTTTGAAGCCACTACCCGTAGGTGTGCAATATAGAGGACATAGTGGACTGCACAATACCATGTGAAATACAGTAACAGTACTTTTCACATACGTTATCAAAGCAGCTCTGAATCGTCATTCACAAATACAAATAAACGAGACATAGATTTCGTAGCTTTCTTTAAAGCAGCTTTCAGCTCTGCGCCACACTTGACCTCTGCCACCTTCTTGCCGAGGGAGCTCAGGCAACTCCTGAACCTCTCTGAGTCTCGTTCCCATCTGCAAAGGGAGGATGGGTATAGCACTCCCTCAGGGAGCCGCCGTGGGATGAGTTGACATAAAGTGTGTTGCACGGGGCAGAACACCCAGTAGGTACTGGGGAAGCGTGTGCTCCCTTCTCTCCTCTCCAGCACGTCTTCACAGAGGCTTGAGCTCGGGATCCTCTCAGGTTGTCTAGTGTATCCTTTAGTTCATTGGCTTGTTAATTCATTTGCTTCAAGCACTGATTGACACCCCCCCCCCCCCACCACGGCAGTGGGTTGGTCCCTGCAGCACACAATTAGCTGCTCTGGCATCTCCTGGTCAGAGTGCTGGGAGGAGAGCAGGTCCATGGTAGAGAATGTCTGAGACCGCCCTCCCCCGCCTCCCTCCCCCCACCCCCCACACTGCCTAAACTAAGGGTTGCCTTGCTCAGCACTTTCTGCCCGGCTTCCTGGTGGCTGTCTTCCAAGGCCTGCTTTCTGCCCCAGGACCCTACAAAGGCTCCTTTGATGAAAAGTTTGCGGCAAAGTGACTGTGTCATTTGATACAAATGAGGCTCATGAGGGTAAAAAGTGTAGCTTTATTCTCCTATTTTGGGATTTTCTAGCCCAGAGAAAAACGGGCAGCTGAATGGGGCTGGGGGCGGAAGCCAGGAGGGAGGGGAAACGCCAAGAGTTGGAGAGCTCTATGCTACATTTAGCCCTGGGATTAGCAGCTGCAAGCCTGGGGCGTGACCTGCACACCAAGGGGTGCCTCCCGCTCAGCCAGACTCTGCCTCCAGAGCCGGTGGGTGTGTGAGGGGCGCCCCCGCATTGCCTGGGAGGGGATCTTCTGTCCCCCCAGGCCACCAGACTCAGCATCCTCCACTGCTGGGCCTGCTCCCGTGGTCCCCACCCCCTTTCAAAATGCATAGCACCTGCTCCCCTTCCTCCAGCTGATGGGGTGCCGAGGACCAGGATGGGATTTGAGGGGATCCACAAAAGCCCCCCACCCCAGAGGGTCTCCATCCACCTCGAGGGCTGGCCTCATGGGCGGACTGCCACGGCATTGGCACCGGGCCCCATGCTCGGGGACCCTACGCTCAGGGAGACCTCACACTTGGTTTCAGGCTCTGCTGTCACCACCTTGGAATTCTCGACACCCTGCATTGTCCTTTTGCGCTGGGCCTCACAGACTCTGGAGCCGGTTCTGATCCTCTCCACTTCTCCCAGTTCTTAAAGTCAGGTCGGTGATCCCTACACATTCTTTGCTCATCTATTTTTTTTTTTTTTTTTTTTGCGGTACGCGGGCCTCTCACTGTTGTGGCCTCTCCCGTTGGCGGAGCACAGGCTCCGGACGCGCAGGCTCAGCGGCCGTGGCTCACGGGCCCAGCCGCTCCGCGGCATGTGGGATCTTCCCGGACCGGGGCACGAACCCGTGTCCCCTGCATCGGCAGGCGGAATGTCAACCACTGCGCCACCAGGGAAGCCCTTTGCTCATCTTTTACTAACACCTCTCATTTGCATAGCTCTGCCTTTTCCATGAGCCTGCACACTGTTATCATACCTGTCACCACGAGTCCCTAAATCACTGACTCATGCCAGAGGTGTTTGTGGGATTTGTCTCATGACCCCAGACCCTTTGATGCCACCCCTTTGTTCTTAAGGAATAAAAATGCCTGCCTCCTGACGCTATCTGCGATACCCTCATACTTAAGTGTAGGAAATTTGCAAGTCCAAAGCTGATCCTCCACTTGGCTCTTAAGAGCCCTGGACAAGCCCTCTGGGAGCGCTTAATAAATACTGACTAATGAACCTGCAGCTGCTGCTCCTTTGGCTAATTAAATCTAAATAAGTCACAGGCTTTAAATTATGCAATAAGGCTTGGCCAAAACAGCTTAAAAATGCGGGAGCCCTAGTTTTTCTGCTGTACCCTGTGGAAAAAATCCCATCTTTTAATCATGCTTAACCTTCCTGAAAGAACAGTGGCAACCTTTAAATAATGAATGAATGTATATTAGCGAGATTTTTTTTCCCCAAGCTACACACAACGGAGCTAGATCATAAAAGGGACAGAGGCAGAGATAGGCCTGGGGGGATTCCGGAAGTTTCTGGTGAATCGCAGAGTGCTGGGAGAAATCATTTGGTTGCTCAGAAGCCCAGAGCAAGGACTGGTGAAGAGCACAGAGGGAGGAGGGGCGGACGCACTGCCATCCAGCCTGCGCCTGCCAGCTGTGATGGAGGCCCCCACAGCACTGGTGGGGGCTACGTGCTCAGTTATCCTCTCTCCACTCCTTCCTATCTTGCCTCCACGTACCCTCCCACCCCCGAAGACCCTCCAGGCCAAGAGCAGTGTCTTCACAACAGAGCAAAGGTTGAATTGAGTCACATCACCTAGAGCAGTGCTTTGCAGACTTTCAGGTGCACAAGAGTCTTTGGGGATGTTGTCAAAAATGCAAACGATCAGTGGGTCCAGGGTGGGGCCTGGGATGCTGCATTTCTAAGATGCCTGGGGCTGCTGGTCCTCAGATCACGTGCAGAGTAGCAAGGATTTAGGTTTTGTAAGGAAGCTGAACATTACAATCAGTTGGGACACTCTTCAGGTGCTCCCAGGACACCATCTCAGATAAGTTAGATAGGAATTTCTGAAATCAGACCCTAAGCTCTTTGGTCCCATTCTCCCCATTCCCCACCTTTTTTTTTTTTTTAAAAACTGAATTAGAGTCTAGATAATTTTCAGGTCACCCAAATAAAGCCTAGAAAGCTTAACCAACTTGCTTGCAATCACCTCCTAAAGTGGGATTAGAAACCGATCTGGCAGGGAAGTGGCCTTGGAAACCAAGCCTGCTCCCCCTTCCCTCCTGCAGATCTCAGCATCTCCAGGACTCTAGCCCCGTCCCTGGGCTCAGGGTTGCAACGTATGTGAGTCCATTTGGGGAGCAGGAAAGATTCTTCTTTCTCCTCCTAAGCCTTCCTGGAATTCACTATTAGTGCTTAATTGCTTGGGCTGAAGCTGAGTGTAATGTGTAGGATCTGTTACACTCTGTCTTCAGCGTCACGGTGTGAGTGGGATGACAGGACAGACACTGGGGGCACTGGGCTCTGTCCTATGGGATCTGGGACTCAGGAAGGGGAGGGACTCTCAGGGCAGACTCACCTCCTCCTGCAACTTTGCTGAGAGCACCCAGCACAGAGGGATGTGCTCTTCTAAGTCCCCAGGCAAGGCTGTGGCCCCGGTTGTGTAAGATACTGGGGCCTCAGGCAGAGGTCAGGAGGTTGCAGGCAGAGCTGTTCCAGTTGTGTATCCGGAGAAAACCATGACCTTCCTGCTGTGGTATGTGAGCCAGGCCTTAAGGCAGAAGTGCAACTGTGGGCCAGGCCCAGCTTGGCTACAGCTGTGTCCTACCCAGTTGTCTCAACCTGGACCATGACACTGGGGCAGAGAGTGGGAGCTGGGCTTAAGGAAGCAGCAAGGTACGGTAGACACAGTTATTTGCTTATTCAGTATCCACCCTCCCCTTCCCCACCCCCACCATATTATCAGAATCTTAATTTTGTTCAAGGCTGCAACACTGTCCAGGCCAAAAACTTACCACACCTCATATGTCCTTGAAGCTAGGAGCAGCAACATGACCAGGCTGACCAATGAGATGTAAGCAGAAGTCTCTAGGCGGATCTTTCTGGAAAGCTTTGAAAAAAGATGGCCCCATTTCTTTTCCCCCTCTGCGGACCTGGAGTTGATACCTGGAGCTATAGCAGCCATCTTGAGATTATAAGGCTAAAAGCCATGGGGTGAGGGGGATGAACGCCATATGCTAAGGGTGGTGGAACAGAAGGAAGGATCCTCTATGACTGAGTTCTCGATGACTTCCTTGAGAAGTTTCACCATCACGGACTGCCCAACCTGGGACTTCTTAGTATGTGAGACACATAAACCCCTATTTGGTTGAGCCACTGTGGCTGGGTTTCTTTTACAGCTAAATGCAGTCTTCACGCTGGGACCTTAGAAAGAATGTTCCTGGATTGGAAATGGGAAGAGAAGGTCAAGGCAAGAACGTGGCCCCCAGGAGAGGGGAGGGGGGAGGATTTCCCCTCTTTGTGGGGGGAGGGTCACTATCTCACTCTACAATCTTCAGGGATTCCTTGTTTCCCAAGGGACTAAGTTCATATTCCTCAGGTCAATATTCAAGACTATAAAATTTGGCTCCAAATCGGTTTTCCAGGCCTGTTACCATTCACTGGAGCAAGGATGTGCCTGCCCCTTCTTTGAGTATAGATTATACACTCCCACCCTGGTCTTAATTCACATGAGTTCTCCCTACTCCTTTCTACCTGTCACAGGCTTACCTGCCCTTGTGGGCTGCTCTTTTGAGAAGACTTCCTATCACCCTGGGCTCCAGGGACCTCTCCTTTAATCTCCTTCATCACTGAGGTCTATGTGCCTGACAGTTTCTTTATACTTCAGTGTGTATTAGCTGCATCTCCTCAGCAAGGCTGTGAGATCCTCCAAGGCAGGATTTTGGGAGTGTGGAAATACAGAAAGGTCACTTTGGAGTCAGACTTGAGATCTAAGATGATCTCGGGTACATCACTTAACCTCTCTGAGCCTCAGTATCCTTGTCTGTGAAATGGGGATAATGTACATGTCTGCCTCCCAGGCCTCCATAAAGCATGTAGCCAAGTGCCTGGCACATTGGAGGTGCTCCAGAAGGGCTTGTATGCTGACTTGTTGCCTGCTTGGTAATCCTAGGCTGTGCCTTTTTTCTATCCTTTGTATCTCTCTCCACTTTTGTCTCTCCCTTCCTTCTGATTTTCTGCATCGCATTTGAACAGTGAGGTCTGTATCAAGTTTGAGGAGTGACCATGAGCTGTTTTCACTTTTGCCTAGGGTAGATCTTTGGCTACTGGCTTCAGTCTTCTATCAGAGTAGGAAGTAAGGATAGAGGGGAGATTTCATGGCCATTGTGAAGGGGGTGAGAAGACATGCTAACTTAACTGAAAGGAGTTTACTAATCTTTCTCTGAAGATTTGTAAGGAAAATGGGTGTATTTAAGTCCAGTTTTACCTGGCAACAGGATGATGAATTGAATGGCCTTATAGCAGTTTTTTGTTTTTTTTTTATAAACAAACTCCCAATTCTGTTTGTTGTAGTGAATTAAACATCTGGGCCTTAATCTTTTTGATATCCTGATCTCCTCCTTCTTTTGCCTCAATCCCACCCCAGAAACCCAGATCAAATTAGATTGTGGGAAGTGACCCATAGCAAAAAAATTCTGCCATTGAAAGTTTAATGAGAAATGACAGTTTTATTACTTCCAAGTAAATACCTGTCACGCGCAGCTATAAATGGGAATGAATGCATTGAACTGGGTGGAAAATGAGAAGTCACCGTGGACTGAAACGGCATGATAATGTGTACTGACAATGAGTCCCGCGGCGGTCTTCTCTTTTCATGTGTTTCACTCTGCATCACTCAGAGAGCCCAGCAAGACAGAGCATATTCTTTTGTTCCTCTTAAAGCAGAGCCTTATGTCCAGGAAGAGGAAGGGTCAAAAGAGACTTGATTGATTGCAAAGCTGTGTCCATTCAGTTTGCTGCGTTATCCTTAAAGTCTCCCGTGCTGGCCATCATTCCTGGGCAGGGCTGGCGAGGTGGGGGCAGCTGACAACCTGCTGTGTGTGTGTGTGTGTGCGTGTGTGTGTGCGCGCGCGCACGTACGTATATGTGTAGAGGATGGGGGAGGTGAACTCCTTTGCGTTGTTACACTGGGCCACTTCTGTGCCTCTCGTGAGTCCCCTAGTGCCCAAAGTCTGTTCCTTTTGGTTGTTGCTGCCTGTGGTTGTGTATATCTCTGTCGTAGACGACTATTTGCTGTGTATCTCTGTGTGCGTGTATGTGTGTGTATGTGATTTGAGGGTTGGGCGTGTGGCCTGTTTAGGTTTTTTTCTCCTATTTGTCCACTGGAGCAGCATTGCTGACCGCGCCTAATCAATCAATGCCTCCTTACCAGCGCCCCTAGGAGTATGCCCAGATTTTGCCCCCGCCTCACCCAGGCACATGCTGCTCAGTGCTCAGGATACCTGATGGGCCTGTCCTGGGTTTCCTGGAGCTTCAGCGTCTCTCTTCTTGAATTGCATGTTGCTGAGGGCAGGCTCCAAGCATGCGTGGTGGACTGTGTACAGTCCTGCTCAGGCCCAGGGCTAGATGCACCCTTGCCAATGCCTTGGTGATGCCATCTTGACATGTCTGCAGAGCTGGAAAGAGCTTGGGGAACCTTGGCTCCTGTATTAGTTTCCTGTGTTAGTGTTGCTGCTGCAATAAATTATTACAAATGTAGTGGCTTAAAACAACTCAGATTTATTCTCTTACAGTTCTGGAGGTCACATGTTTAAAATGGGTTTGGCAGGGCTGCATTCCTCTGGTGGCTCTAGGAAAGAACCCGTTTTCTTGCCTTTTCTAACTTCTATAGGCTGCCCGCATTCCTTGGCTCGTGGTCCTGCACCATTCTCCCCTCTGCTCCCATGGCCACATCTCCTTCTCTGCCTCTTACCCTCCTGCCTCCCTCTTATAAGGACCCTTATGATTACATTGTGCTCCTCTGGGTAGTCCAGGATCATCTCTTCATTTCAAGGCCCTTAATTTAATCTCAAAGTCTCTTTTACCACGTAAGGTGACATATTCACAGGGATGTGGACGTCTTTGGGGGGCCTACCCTCAAAAGCCTACCACAGCTCCCCACACCTCAGGGAAGATCTATCTGAGTAGATGTGGTGGATCCCAAGTCAGCCTGGTCATGGTATGATTTCTGTGATTCTGGAAAGGCTTTCTAAACCCTTCTCCCTACAGATACTTCCCTGGCCTGCTACCTTCTGAAATTCTCCTCTTGGGGAATAAAGCATCTTCATCCACAGTGGGGACTCAGGCTTAGTAGAAGGCCTGAACAACATGTTTCTCCGCACTAAGGTGTAAATGGTTGACAGCAAACATTTCCTAACAGCAAGTTCTGATGGGAGGGAGGCACAGGTGAGGGAAGGAGGTGCCCAGTGTTGAGAGAGCAAAGGCACTTGGAAGTATGACCATAAAGTTTTAATCAAACAGAGCAACATGGCCACGATGCAGAACAGGTAGTGCTTGGAGAAGAGAAAGAAGACTATCTCCTTGGTGACATAGATTATGTGTATGAAGATGAAGCAGTACAGGAACATGGCGAATTGGTTCTGGGGAAGCAGGAGATCCTGGAGGCCTCCCGAGAACTGTGGGGGAAAGAAGAGAGTAGAAATGGCAAAACCAGGGCTTGGGTGGTATACCAGGCAGACCCGGGCTTCGATCCTGCTCTTGTCCCTTCCTGAACGTGACCTCGGGCAGGCTGTCTTCCTCACCTAAGGTGAGGGTAATCGTGCCCACCTCACAAGATGATGATGAGGAAGAGTGAGGACGAGAATGAAAATCCCAGGCAAGGTCACGGGCACAGAGGGGCCTCATGAGTTTTCACTTCTTGAGCCTGGTCTTAGCCCTCCTGAGTCAGGCCACCCCCTTCCTTTCTTGGTACGCTCCATGCAGCCTCTGAGCCCACATGTGGGCAGTCTCTTTCCTACTCGAGATCCCCACATCTGGACACCAGGTCTTGGGCGTGTTCTCTGGACAGTGTCCCCAGATACTCCACCTTGCTTTCTGGGTGGTGGCGCAATGAGAGGGGGTCCCTTGGGCACAGATGACTGTGTCTGACTCTCTGGGCCCTAGTGCATGTCACATAAGGTCAGGCTGTGGTCCTTCAGCCCAGGGGGTGGTCTCTCCTGCGGACAGGTAGTAAGAGATAGGTGATGGGGCCTCCGTAAACTCTTAGGGTTTGGGTGTGGGGGAGGCAGCTTGAGCTGTCTGGCTGATTCTGCCTGTGTGTTGCTCTTTTCCAGAATCTACATAACTAAAGTCGAACAGACCCCCACTTTAACTATAGAAAGCATCAACATATAAGTAGAGTAAAAGCTGATATAGCTATTTTGATCTATAGTTAAGAAGGCATTACCCACGGTTCATTCTTTAAAATATCTTTTCAACTCATGCCACATTTTTTGTAAGCAGGCATATGGCAGGGACTGTGATGCCCTAAATTCACTAGAAACATATTCATAGAGATATTTTTCAATACAATGACAATTATCTACCCACCCACCCACCCACCCAGAAGAAGAGAGGTGGTAGGCTTAAAAATTAAGTCAGCTCTCCAAGTACAGGCACAGGAAGTAAAACCCTTTTGTAATCTATTGTTAAAAGACTGGGGTTTTGGACATACTATTGTTGAACCAGCTACGTAAAATGTGAGAGTAACTAAATAAAACTGAGGGGGCAGGAAATGACTCCAGTGATGCCACCTCTAAAATGAATAGTAAGGAAGATGGAAGACCAGAGGAAGAAACCCAGTGTTCTGGTGGGACTGGAGGGCTGGACAGATCTTGTGTTTTTCTGCAGACCTGGTGTGGCTCTGGTTCCGTGGACTTTCTGCCACTGTTTGTGGTCTACGTGCTAATGGCTATTATTTGTGATTTTGATAACAAATTGTGCATTTGTGAAACCTTTTAGACTTTTCAAAACGCTTTCAGTCGTCTATTTTTTTTTTAAAGCAGAAGACAGAGAGCAGATAGGACTGTACACCAAGGATTTCCATCTCCTCCAGCAAGGAGAAAGATTTTCAAACTAAAAAGCAGGTATTTTGTGAGCAAGAAAAACAAAAGAGAATTGTTAAGAAACCAGCATGTGTTCATTGAGAACAAATCATGCAAAACCAACCTAATTTTCTTAAAAAAAAAAAATGGACCAGTCAGTTGGGGAATTGCTATAGTGTAATATCTTAATTCTGGGAAACCATTTGACAGTGTGTCTCAGTACAGTTTTCTGGACAAGGTAGAGAAATGTGAGCTGGAGATGATGTAACTCAAGGGTGCTGATTAATGGAACATTGCTAACCTGTAGGGAGATCTTTTAGTGGTATTTACTTTAGGTCATATCCTCCTCAACAATTACAGCAATGACTTGGATAAAGCCAGGAGGCAAGTTTCTCAGAACTGAGGATGACTCAGAGCTGGGAAGCATAGCTAATACATTACATCCTGATAAAATTGAGAAATGATGAACGTAAGTTGTTGCCTTTGTGTCAAGAAGTGAATTGCGTGAGTACATAAAAATGGTAATAGCTAACACTGAGCGCTTACCTCAATGTGCCAGGCCCACTGCAAAGTGCCTCACGTGCATTCTTTCATTTAATCCTCACGACAACCCTATGAGGTAGGTATTACCTTACAGATGAGCAGACCAAGGCCCAGAGAGGATCAGTAACTTGCCCAGTGTCACACAATTTATATGTGGTGGAGCCAGAATTTTAACCCAGGACTGTCTGATTTTAAAGCCCAGACAGCATTGCTTTAAACAATAACATCTTTCATTATTTAGTGCTTATGAAGGCCCAGCCAGAGTGCTAAGCATTTCCCATCCCATTTAATCACAAGCAGGCTTTCTTATCCCCATTTAGATTAGGGGAGAGTGGTCCATTTCTTGCCAAAAGATGTCTAAGTTTTAGTTGACAGCAAGGCAGCGTGATCCAACAGAACACGTGTGGCCCTGATCAGGGGAGCAGGGGATGGTTCTATCAAAATCCACTAGCCAGACTGCAGTGGGAGTTCTGGGTCTAGTCCCAGGCGTCCTATTTTAAGAGATGCAGAGAGGAGTAGAGAGTGGTGGAAATCCAGACATAGACGAAGTGTTGAAGAGTTTTCCCTGAGGAGGAAAGCCATGGACAGGCAAGTGGACAAGGTGGCTTCCAGGTCCCTCCTGGGGAGGGTTGATCCTTGAAGAGTTGGATCTCAGCTTAACATGGAAGCTCTAAAGCAGTGAGCCGGCGGGCGCAGGGTGGGGAACAGCCGAGAAGCAGGTAAGGTGGGCTCCCCGTGCAGGTCAGGGATGGGCTCCCCTCACCCCGAGTTTCCCCGCACCCTTCGCCTCCCAGCTGGGACCTGTCACCTACCAGGCGGGGCGTCGCCTGCTGCCGCAGCTGCTCCATCACCTCTTCGTGCTGCCGCTGCCGCTCGTTCTCCTCCTGCAGGTACCAGAGCCGCTCGAGCTCGAACTCCATGCGCATCTTCTCCAGCTCCATCTCGTCGTTTCGCTGGGGCCCTGGGGTCCCCGGCGCCGCTGCGGCTGGGGCCAGGGGCGGCTCTGCGCGTTCAGGTCCATCGCCCTCCTGGCCCTTGGTGGTGGCGGGGCCGGCCTTGGAGGAGAGTGACTTAGGTGGCCCCGGGCAGCCTCTGTCCTCACAAGTTTCCATCTCCTCATGGTAGTCGTAGGACGAGTCTGGCTTGGGGGACTCTGCCTCCTGGGCCTGGGAAGGGGGAAGTGGGGGGTCTGGAGGGGTTAGCATGGGGCCGCCCACCCCCTACCCCACCACGCTCCTGCAGCCCCAGGCACAGTGCACTGGGGTGCTTGAAAGCGGTGTGAATTGTAAACATCTAGACTGAGTTCTTCCGAGAAACTTCGACGGAGTTATCAGGACCTGAGAGTTAAGGAGGAGAGGGGAAACGGACACAGAAGAATGGCACCCTAAAGTTGCAAGTGGGGCCTTTGGGAGGGTTGAGTAGAAGTCTGTCTTCCTCGTGATCTTCAGATCACTACTGGAGGTAACTTTCCCACCTCCCACTCTACTTTGAGGCCAATTAGACATCCAGTCCTCTGGGGGCCACAGAGGGAGGAAGAAACCCAAGGTCTGCATTGAGAGAACCTCAGTATATGGGAACCAACGGTAGGGTTATGGGGAAGCCTGGTCCCATCTGCAGGAGGAGGAAAGGGCCCCACATGGAGCGCTAGATGGGGGAGACCAAAGCCAGCTTCAAGTGACCTGACAATCTTATGAAGGGCTACCTGGTCTCCAGTTACAGCTGAGT
The DNA here is from genome assembly GCF_011762595.2 of Tursiops truncatus. Classification (NCBI taxonomy): domain Eukaryota; kingdom Metazoa; phylum Chordata; class Mammalia; order Artiodactyla; family Delphinidae; genus Tursiops; species Tursiops truncatus. Next base: position 51,012,163 of record NC_047047.1, read on the forward strand.
GCCAGCGTGGGGATAGGGTGCACGTCTCCTACACTTCTTAGCAGTTCTCTGGAATCTAACAGCTCTCAGCTCCTATCTTGTGGTGTCCCCATTATGCTCTTCCCCCCTGTGCTGGGACAGGCTGGGGCAGTGAGAAGAGGCATCCTCCTTACCAAAGAAGCCTTTGACTTCCCTTCGGACATGGGGTCATCAGGCACCATCTTGGGGAAGGTTGGGCAGCTTTCTCCTGCCCCCCGGCCTTCCATCATCTCTCCCTGTCCTCTGTTGCCATCCAGAAAACCACAATACTGCCGGTTGGGGCCAAAGGACATCTTTTGAGGCATTAACATTTGGCCTCACAAGATTCCACAGCCTGGCCACCATCACAATGCCCTGTCCTCATAATAACCCACATTCCACCAGTTGCTAAGGTCCCTTTGGCAGAGGGTGTGATACCTTTGAGGCGCCATTATTAAGAGCTGTAGGATGGGCCTTTGCCACCCCTAGGGACTGCTGTGAAAACTAGAATCCCACCACTTGAAATCCAGAGTTCCATCATCTGAAATCTGTTCTCTTGAGTTCCTCTTTTAAATGCAGCCTGTATTGAGATGAGTCACGATTAGCTCCACAAACCCTGTTATGGGCTGAATTATGTGCCCTCGCCCCGCACATTCATTGGTTGGAGTCCTAACCCCAAGGACCTTAGAACGTGACTTTATTTAGAGATAGCGTCTTTACAGAGGTGATTAAGTTAAAATAAGGTCATTAGGGTGGGTCCTAATCCAATATGACTGATGTCCTTAGAAGAGGAAATTTGGACACAGACATGCACAGAAGGAGATGATATGAAGATGGGAGAAGATGGCCATCTAAAGACCAAGGAGACAGGGCTTGTATTAGTGTTCTCCAGAAAACCAATAGGAGCCCAGCCTTATAAATTCAAATAGAACTTATAAAGAACTGGCTCATGTGATTATGGAGGCCGAGAAGTGGCACGATCTGCTGTCTGCAAGTGGGAGACTCATGAAAGCTGGTGGCACGAATTCCAGTCTGAGTCTGAAGGCCTAATAACCAGGACTGCTGCTGGTATAAGTCCCAGTCCAAAGCCAGGAGAAGGCCAAGATCTCAGCTCAGACAGACAGAGAAAATCAATTCAGCCTTCCTCCGGCTTTTTGCTCCATTCAGGCCCTCAAAGGATGAGATGATGCCCATTCACACTGGATAGGGCAATCTGCTTTATTCAGTCCACCAATTCAAATGCTAATCTCTTCCAGAAGCATCCTCACAGACATACTCAGAAATAATGTCTAACCAGATATTTGGGCATCCCAGGGCCTAGTCAAGTTGACACAGAAAATTAATCATCATAGGCCTGGAACAGATCCTTCCCTTACAGCCTTCAGATGGAACCAACCCTGCCGACCCCTTGATCTTGGACATCTAGCCTCCAGAACTGTGAGAAAATAAACTTCTGTTGTTTAAGCCACCCAGTCTATGGTACTTTGCTATGACAGCCCTAGCAAACTAATACAAGCTCAGTTATTCATTGAATGGATTGAATGGGACCAGTAAAGAGAATGGGGGCTGGGGAATATATTTTGTTGTCTTCAGTTTTGTGGAAATGACAAAAAACATTTTTGGTAGTTGGAAGGCAAGGTTGCATATGGAAAGAGAAAAGGCTGCATTTGAATTCTAGCTTTGCTCCTCTCTCTAGCTGTGTGTCCAAGGGAAAGTTATTTTACCTTTCTGCTGCTCAGTGTACTCATTTGTAAATGCGGATAAAGATCTGGCCACTCCCCTGCACTGCAGCACTGGTGTGAAACTAAGATAGTCTCTTCGCATAGTATCTGCCTCTACGGGGGCTAAGTAAATGAAACCATCATCATCATTATTACAAGGGGCTCCATCACTGGAGAGAAGAAAGTGCTCAAGATCTACCTTCTTGCAAATCTTTTTTTTTTTTCTTTCTGGCCACGCCACATGGCTTGCAGCATCTCAGTTCTTTTTTTTTTTTTGGCGGTACGCGGGCCTCTCACTGTCGTGGCCTCTCCCGTTGTGGAGCACAGGCTCCGGCCGCGCAGGCTCAGCGGCCACGGCTCACGGGCCCAGCCGTTTCGCAGCATGTGGAATCTTCCCGGACTGGGGCACGAACCCGCACCCCCTGCAACGGCAGGCAGACTCTCAACCACTGCGCCACCAGGGAAGCCCTGGATCTCAGTTCTTTGACTAGGGATTGAACCCAGGCCATGGCAGTGAAAGCCCAGAATCCTAACCACTAGACCACTAGGGAACTCCCTCTTGCAAATCTTTAACTGAACCATGGCTTTCCTCTCCCAGAATTATGATGGTGACCATGGGAACTATCTCACAGTTTCTGTGTAAGATGTTGATCCTGTCTCAAGCACTGGGAGTAGGATTGCCAGATAAATATATGTAAGGGTGCCCAGTTAAATTTAAATTTTAGACAAATAAGTTTTAGTATAAATAGGTCCTAGAAATTGCATGGGACACACTTATACTAAAAAATTCTTCATGTTTATCTGAAATTCAAATTTGACTGGGGATTCTGTATTTTTATTCGCTAAGTCTGGCGATCTTAATTAGGAGAGACCTGCCCAAGGAAACAATTATATATAACCAAATAATGAGTTGCTATTAAAAATCACCAAGTACTATAACGTATAATAAGTTGTAGGGGTAGTTGTATCAGCTGTATATCAAACAACCATAAAATCTCAGTGGCATGTAACAGTAAGCATTTATTTAGCTCAGACGTCTAATAGTTGACTGATCTAGGCTGGGCTCATCTAGGGGGCTTGGCCAAGGCAGCTTCATTTCATGTGTCCCTCTTCCTTTTCTTGGGGACAGTGGGCTAGCCTTGGCATGCTCTTTTCATGGCAATAGAAGAAGCACAGAGGTCTTGGAATTGGCATACCACCACTTCCATCTTATGCTATTGGCTTTGGCTTTGGCCAAAATCAAAGCCAAAGGATGTGGAAATGTTCTCCATCCTTTTCGTAGGAAGAACTGTGAAGACATAGGGTAAAAAGTACGGATATGGGGCAGTATGAAGAGTTGGGGCCCATAAAGCAATCTAGTATTGTAGTAACACCAACATTAGCTTACAGTTATTGGGCACTAACCACGTACCAGGTATTGGTAATTTTTCAAGGATTATTTTACGTAATTTTTCAGAGCAACCATATGAGTTTGGTACTGTGATTGTCTCTGTCTTCCTAGAAGTGGTAACTGAGTTTCAGAAAGGCTAAGTCGCCTGCCCATAGTGACACAGTTAGGATCGGGTGAAGCCAGGACTTAAGCGCCAACGTCCCTGTATTAACTCCCTTCCTACTGGAAATACTGAAAGTGTTTTCTGTTTTCCTGACTGAACCCTGGCTGATACTGTGGGTATTCGAGAGGAAGAGGTGACCTAAATGCCCAGAGGATTTGCTGGGGAAATCTGAGTAAGGAGGGAGCAAGGAGCTGCTCGAGGACAGCCCCTCCAGGGAGTACGCAGGGATGTGTGTGAAGGCATGTGTGTGGTCAGGCCACTCGAGATGGCTGTTCTCTTGCTCTCTGTACGTCCCCTGCTCAACCTGTCCCTGCTTCATCTGCACGCTACTCACTTGACTATCCGAACCTCTTAATCATAGAACTTAACCGGTAACTGCCTACGTGTTTGCCCCCTGCCCCAGCTAGTGACTGTTCTAATCCTTAGTCCAGGACGGCTCCAACTGCCAGTTTATTAAAGGGAAATGTCTGCCCTTGTGATGGTTGTTAACCAAAGGGGCTGTGCGGGATGTGCCCCAGCGGCTGGTTTTCCCGGGAACTGATGAGCCAACCTGACATCAGTTCCCCCTATAAATGGTAGCCTCCCTGGCTTCAGGAGTGTAAGATCCCCTGTCCAATAAACCATTGATAGCTCTGTCGCTGTTCCCAGCCTCTTCCTTATGGCCTCCTTTGGCCGTAAGAAGGCTTGCAGGCCTGTGGCGTGCAGCCCAACAGCACGTGTATGAGCACTGTATCCGTCAGGGCCGAGTCAGGAGACAGAAACCACACAGTAATTCCAACAGGGGAGGCAGACTATAAAGAAGTATTAACTAGTGACAGGGGATTGGCTGCTTAGGGGTAAAGAGAACTCTAAATAATACAGGAGTGAATTTGGGAGAGGTGCTTCTTAGAACCTGAAATTCAGATCTCACTGGAGAGAGTGTGGCTGGGGCCACTGAACCATGTATAAGTTCACTGAGGTCAAGGTCAAGTGGGAAACTGTCCACTGGGTTGCCAACAAACCTCACCCAGAAGCTGCCTAGAAGTTGGTGTTAAACTTTCCGGGAGGTCATTGGAGACCCTTAGCTGGGAAACTGGTTGGGACAAGCTGCCCCCAAGGTGCCCCTGAAACCCTCTGAAGATGAGTACCACTCAGTGTGCCAGCCCAGCATTGTGAGAGTAAGAAAAAAGGGAAGTGTACCAGAACCGGGAAGAGAAGCCCCTTCTGATGTCTCCCCAGCACCCTCTATTGACAGAGCTTAACATCATGGGCTGGCGAGAGAAGTGCTTACAGGGCTTTGCTTCAGTGTCAGGAGCTGGGCAGTTAAGGACTTACAGCTGAGAGGCAGTAAACTGATAACTGGGACAGCATGCATGTACTAGGAATTCAGTTCCCTTTCAACACACCTGCCTCGATGCCCTGGGGGAAGGTCCTGCCTTTTGAGAAATTCACCCCAAATGATATATCACAAGCCCCTTCCAGGTTCATGACCCTGAACTAGGTACTGTGGGGAAGACCAAGGATCATCATAGGCACTCTTTGTGGAGTATACAGTCTAGCTGGAGAGAGAGAATGCTTCTTGATGTTCTCTAGGTACACCCTAGCTCACCTGCCTTCCTGACTTTTTGCTGGTGGTTTTCTCAGCCTACAAAATGCTTTCTCCTTTATCTCCACCTATGAAAGTCCCTCCAGCCTTCAAGGCCCATTGCAGTGAAACTGTATGCTTTGCGTTTCTCTGGCCGCCTTGTGTTAAATGACCTGGTGCTTGCCTCATCCTCCCCTTAGAGCAGTGGCTGGATGAGGGCAGGGCAGGCTGCCTCGCTCTCAGCAGGGACCATAAAGGGTCAGTGTAGCCGACGGCCCTGGTCAGGCTGTGACTCCCTTCTGGCTAGTGAGTGTGACATAGGCAGGCAGACCAGAGAGTCAAGGAGCTACACCTTCTCCTCTGTGTCCTTACACCCTCCAAGTAGGACCAGAGGCCTCACTTCCTGACCACTTTTGTTGTTTGATCCCTCTACTCCAATGTGAGTGAATTAGCAGCAGATGAAGTCCCACAAAGTTGGGTATAAATTAAAGGCTTGTAGGTTTAACTCTATTTTAAATGCTTGGAAAGCAGGGTGTTGAGTGTGAGAACCTTGCTATTTAAAGGAATTTTGTGCATCATTTCTCAAAGCTGCTTTCCCCCAATCTATAATTTCTGTAAGTCCAAGGGCCGTTTATATACTGGGCTTATTAAAGCAAAGCCCCCCTGTGGTGAAGCCTGAATACAGGTGCCCTTATGCTCTACCCAGGTGGAGCTCCTGATGGGAGGAATACTCCAATGGAGAGCTGGCGTAAGGCTAAAATTCTGGACATCCATCATTCAGAACCGGAAGGGGGCATGGAGACCCTCTAGCCTGGGCCTCAGGGGCTCTCAGCAATAACTTCTGAATAACTCATCCAGGATTAGAGGAGGGGCCCAGCAGAGTGCAGCAGAAAATGTTCTGGCCCGAGGGTCGGGGTCCTGGGGTCCTGGGTTAAGCTCTGCCGTTGGCGAAGCCAAGACCCAGGCACGTCATTGGAACCCTCCAGGGATGAGCTTCTGCACGTAAAACCTGGGGCCGTGAAATTTGCCCTGCTTCATGCTGGCCTGTTATCCTTGCTCCCACCTTACAGCAGGTGGGCGTGGAGCCAGGTGGTACTTCTGCCCTGAGCTGGCCTTCTAGAATGTGCTGAATGAAGTATGGAAGGTCTCCCCTATGACAATGCTGAAGTCGCCCTCAAAAAAATCCTCCTTGAATGTTTCATCTGAAACTCTTTTCTCATTTCATGTAAGTTAACATAAAATAAACGTATTCCCGTAAAGAACTTTACTCTGCCTCCTTCCCTCTGCAGCTACAACAGGAGGGTGACCTTAACTCAGTGAAGCAATGTTGGCCGACACTGCCCCCTTGTGGTCTGGTTTGTCCTTATGGGGCAGCTCTCAGGCTAGGAGTTTTTCCAGAAGTTCTTGCTCCCGGTCGTTTGCAGAATTCTCAGGTCACCCCAGACACACTAAATCCATAAGGCCCCTGGGAGGGATTCCAGGCTCTAAAAATGCCTGATGGCAACGCAAATCTGCAGAACTGGCTTTGTGGAGGCTGTGTTCCAGGGAGGAGACTGAGGTGGGGAGGAATACGTCATAAACAGAAATACGCACCAGCTGAGCTTAGACAGAACCACGGGAATGAGACCAGCAATGCAAGGAGCCATAAGGGGGACCTGTGGCCGTCAGGACCTCTAGTGGGAAGCAGTTGGTCCCAGCAGGCAGGAGGCGTAGGAGAGCTGTGATAGAAGCTTCTGGCTTTGTCCTGGGCCCTGGGGTACAACTTCCAGTCCTTGCAGGGGTGAAGGGCCAAGGGATGCAGGCCCCAAGGTGGAATGACAGGCAGAAAACTAAGACACTAGGATGGGTGAATCTGGCAGGGAATCAACTTTTGGGCTTAGGAAATAAGGTGATGGGGCAGGACCAAGCACTCAGGTCTTGGACCTGGGGTAGCAGGTGGCTCGGTTTCCAGAACTGGGGGCTAGGTGAGAGCAGGCCTGGCCCCGAGTCTGACCTGTGCCTGTAAATGCCATGTCATCCCGCAGTGACTAGAGGCCTCTGGATAGACGGAAGTCTCCAGAGGGGAGCGAAACCTGTGGGAAAGGATTAAGTGCCTCTAGCTGTGCGTGAGGGCACAGCTGTGCCTGTGTTTAGATTTTTACAGGATTCCAAGTAAGGCCTGGGCTTGGCAAATTCTGAAAGAGCTTAGCTTGTGTTTCTTCTCTGCTGGCCCCAGCAGGGCCCCAGCTCCCCTCTGACGGCTCAGGCCTGCTTCCTCCTTCAACTTGTGCACCTGCTCTGAGCCTCAGAATAACTTCCCAGCCAAGAAAACAAAGGTACCACCAGAGCTGCCACCTGAGAGGGGTCCCATCTACTGACTCACACCACATGGGGGTGGCTGATGGAGGCTCACGAGCCAGTCTTCGTAGGCATATTTGCACTGGAAGTAGTATCAAGGCCTCCGCACCCCAGTGATGGAATTTTAGGTGCAGAAGCAGAATAATGAGAGAGATGGCTGGGAGTTTGGGGAAGGCTTCTGAGAACCCCTCACTGTGCCACAAGACGATGAACACCCCATCCGCTTAAAATCCCAGCACTTAAAGTGAGAGCCTCCCTAAACACCCACACGTGGGCCATGGCTATGCTATCTCTGCTGGTTAAGAGGCTGCTTGCGTCGCTGGCAGGATCAAAAATGGTTTCACTCTGACAGGGACTGGGTTAGCACCTGTGTCTTGCCTGTGGTTTATAGGAGTTTTTGATGTAATTTTGCGTTCAGGTGTCACCTTAGAGCAGCTTTTCCTAGAAAGCCAGCCCTAAGGGATGCATGTGAAGATCAAGTTTCCATGACCAGATGGGAATTGGGAAGCCATCCCCCAAGTAAACCATCCCCCCTTCCCCCACTAGAAATCTCCAGTTCACATCAACATAATGTCTAGCAGTGAAGGAGCCTGTTTAATGTGCAACTTTATTTGATCTAGACTCATTTTCCCCTGTGTGCTGTGTTTCCTGCCCTTAGAACTAGTTTCCTGCAGAACTCACAGGGACCCTGCCTTAGGGACGCTGGGATCATTATTAGAGAGTGGATTGAAATGAGCTTTGACCTGCAGAAGCTGCCTGAAAGTCTCTGGCTTTGGTTTGCCTGAGTTCCCAGCGGCTTCCAGGGGCTTCCATGGCAGCGTCAAAACTACTTCCATTATCTGTCTTGGCTACTACCTTGGCTCATCCCCCCAAACATGGGATTGGAAGTGGGGTTGCCAGATTTAGCCGCTAAAAATACAAGAGGACCAGCTAAACAACGAATCATCTTTTAGTATAAGTATGTCTCATGAGGTGCGCCAACCCTATTGGGAAGATGCCTGAGAGGTGTGGGGTGCTTCTGGGAACAGGCAGACACAGGGCTCCACGGAAGAACCACACTAGGGCCTCAGCATCATGCCCCCAGGTCTCCACAGCCAGTCACTGACTAGGACCTGCAGGTGTTAGGGCTCCACGGGCGTTGCCTCATTTAAGTCCTCTCAGCAGGGATTGTTATTACCCCTATGTATATGTGAAGAAACTGTGGCTCAGAGAAGTTAAGTGGTTTGTCCATGTCACACAGCTGTTAAAATAGCAAAGGCGAGATCCAAGCCCAGTTTTCTTTCACTCCGAAGTCTGGTGTTTTACTTCCTCTTGGCCACAGCAGTTACTGTCTGTCCCACACCTGTGGACTGAACCAGTGTCTCTGCAGCCCCCCACAAGTCATCCTGAAAGAGATCCCACGACCTTTTGCCTCTCTGCCTTCTCTAGACCTTCCAAGGTTCAACACCCCGTAAGGTTCCCAGTGACCAGTGTTCTGCTAACAATGTTGCTGGCCAATACAGAGAGGGGAGGAAGTGGTGAGAGTTTTTGACTCTATGAGACTTACTTGAGCCTTCCCTGCCCTCCCTTTTGGCTGTTCACCAGCAGTCAAATGTCACCTTCTCTGTTCCCCTTGGACCATTTCCCTTTCTGCCCCAGGCAGACTTCCTCTTTTGGGGCCTTATGGCACGTGGTACACACCCTCGTGGCAGTGATCACATTGCAATGCTACCATTGGCTCACCTGTTTCTGGACCTCTGGACTTCAGGTTGTTTTTTTTTTAACTTAATTTTTTAAAAAATATTGATTTTATTTGGCTGCGCCGGGTCCCAGTTGCAGCAGGCAGGCTCCCTAGTTGTGGCTCGTGGGCTCATCAGTCTCAGCATGCATGTGGGATCTAGTTCCCTGACCAGGGATTGAACCCGGGCCCCCGGAATTGGGAGCACAGAGTCCCAACCACTGCACCACCAGGAAAGTCCCTTAACTTAATTTTTTAGAGAAATTTTAGGTTCATCCAAAAAGACTCCAGGCTTTTTTTTTTTTTTAACTGAATTTTAAAGAGAAGTTTTAGGTTCATCCAAAAAGACTTAAGGCTTTCTTTTAGGACAGAGACTGTGTGATTCATCTGTCTCTCAGCACCTAGCAAGGCATCTGGCTCATAGCTGGGGTTCAAATGCATGTTTCTCTAGTGGTAAGTGAGGCAAGACACACTGGAAATGATTAAAAAACAACAGAGAGGGCTTCCCTGGTGGCGCAGTGGTTGAGAGTCCGCCTGCCAATGCAGAGGACGCGGGTTCGTGCCCCGGTCCGGGAAGATCCCACATGCCGCGGAGCGGCTGGGCCTGTGAGCCGTGGCCGCTGAGCCTGCGCGTCAGGAGCTTGCGCGTCCGGAGCCTGTGCTCCGCAACGGGAGAGGCCACAACAGTAAGAGGCCCGCGTACCGCAAAAAAACCCCAAAAAACAAAGAGATGTATCCTTACATGCATCTTTGCTGTTGAAAATGAAGTCGGTGACTGTTTTCTAGGCATTCAAGTGTAGTTCTTTTTCATGGCCCTGCCCTGGTTGGTTTTCAAGTTGGCCCTGGAAGCCTCAGCCCAAGGAGAATCCTCCGTCCAAGAAGCCTCTCCCTGGCAGCAGTACCGCGTTTGTCCAGAAGATGGCGGGCGAGGCCAGCAGGCAAGCGCCGCAGGGCGGCCAGAGCCAGGCCTGCACAGGTGACCCCTTTTCACAAAAGATGCGGGCACCTGAAGCCTATTTGCCAACCCTATAAATGCGCATGGGCGATAAGAACTGGCCTTCTGGGAAGGTTCTCGGGCTGACTTCTGGGAAGAGGAGGCTTTCTGGGAGGGCGTTTTGGGGGAAACGTGGCAGCAGGTGGTGAAAGCGCTGCTCCTCAAAAACCCCCCTCTGAGTAGAGAAAACACTGTGGAAAATGAACTTCCTACAAAGCAGATACAGCCCTCAAACTCTGCGTGATTCGGGACGACATGCTTTTCGCCTCTTGAAGCTCATTTGCTTTGGAAATGGCTCCTAGCTCCGTGACCACCTCCCCAGCTGACTGGAAGCTTCTCTCGGGTCATGTTCCCCCTTTGCACGGCTCTGCAAACTCCAAACAGGTAAGGAAAGAGCTTCTGACTTGAGCTGACTGGAGAGCGGTGACAAGCGAGCGAAATGGCAAAATGGGGAGTTTCCAGCACCATGGGAATTTGCCAAGTAGCTGTTTTGCAGGGCTGGTGAGACCTACCCACGTTTTCTCCTTAAAGCCAGCCGTAATGGCTAAGGGAAGGCCAGCCAGCCCCTGACCCTGCCTCAGGGGCGCAGGTGTGACCGTGGGAAGAGGGGAAACGTCTCTCTCCTCTTGTGCTAGACCAGATTTTAAGGCTGCAGCCACCCCCGCCCCCATTTTCCTTCTGACCTAAATCTTCCCTGAAGCTGAGCTGGGCTCTGGGCCAGGGTGTCAGCTGTGGACAAAAGGGCCCTGTTTGGAAGGCCTGGCTACTGCGTTTTCCTACACAGCCTGACAAAGTGTGTCGAACTCCCCCAAGTCAATGTGATAATGCAGAATGCAGATAAGGCAGTGGCCTCCGGCCTCCCTCCCAGGAAACCATAAACACTGCCCCCTCGTGTTTTTACCACAAGGCAATGGGGCTGTTTATAGGAAGCGGGCCACTCCTCGGTGCCCGGGTCTGGCTGATCACGTGGTGTGTGCTGTGCTGGATGCTTCTGCAGGCAGGGCTTGCCCTGTTTTTTCTGGCTGACTGGGGGAGCTGACCATTACTCACGGCTTCTCCCCCCTCCGCTACACTCCCCAAGCACGGCCCCTCCCCCCCCACCCCCACCGCCTCTTCCTTCTCCTTCCAGCCCCTTGGCTCCTCTGCCTCTGGCTTTGCAGGGGTCCTGGGAGAGGACTGGGCTGGAGACCCGGGCGAGTCCTGCTGAAACTACCCGCTGCTGTGCGGACTTGGCAGACGGGCCTTTCGGCTCGTTAGGTGCAGGTTCTGTTCCCGTAAGACCGGGGTAATGACATGTGCTCTGACTTGCCAGCTGTCTGTAGGCCGCGTTCACACAGACAGTGCAGATGACAAGTGGCGTGTGCAGTCAGGATGGGCGGGGCTCTCTGTGGACCTGGAAGGTGGAAGGAGGAGGGAAGGTCGAAAGGATGAGAGGGATTTCGTTCATATTACGGGGGAGGGAGTGCCAGGCTGGGGAAGTGGTGGGAACAATGGCACAATGACAGGAATCCATGGACCATTTCCTAGGAACGGTGGGGACGTCATTCAGGTTTAAAAGCTCTGTGTGTGCGTGTATGTATGTGTATACACGCCCATGCGTGTGTGCCCATCGTGGAGAGACCCAGTTTCGGAGGCCCTTGAAGTCCCGGCTCATTGCTTTGGAGAACACTGCGAGTTTGTAAGGATCACATGCGAAGGAGTGTGAGGAAGATTAATGCGGCCGTTTGTGTATGAGAGGGGATTGGAGAGACCAAGGGGAGGGGCCCATCTTGGGGACCCCTGTAAGTTCCGGGCCAGAGAGGATGGGGTGGGAGGCCAAGATGGCGCCTGGAGGACAGACACAAAAGCCATTACGCAGAAAGGATCAACAGTATTTGACTGAGTTTAGGCTTCCAAGACAAGGAGGGTGGTAGGACCCTGGAAGAAACGGACAAGGCCGTAGAGGAAAGCCTGGTGAGGGGAGAGCGTTCAGCTTTAAAGGTATTCCACCTGAAGTGACTGATATCATTTGGCCAAATATAAGCAGTAACAGGTGAGAAGGATAGTGGAAGCACAGAGCTGCTGGGACTCCTCCAACAGGCTCTCCCCATACTCTGGTCTCCTGGGCCCTTCAGAACGTGCTCTCCGCCCTGCCCCTGCGTCCTGACTCGGCCTCCAGCTACCAGTCAGTTTAAGGAATGGAGAGCAAACCTCGGCCTAAGTGGAAAATCCCTGGCTGTGGCTGGGCTTCCCTTCACCAGGGGCTGCTGCTCCTCTCCCTGCAGAACCAGGATTCAGCTGTTTTTGCTGGATAGGTAGACAGCTGAGCCGCATTTGGCAGGCTCTGTTTTGGGAGTAGAGATCAGGGGTTCTGCCTAAGAAGTGGGGAGAGAAACAACAAAGGTGGTAGATCCCTTTCTGGAAGGGCAAAAGGCATCCGGAGGCATTTTATTCCTCAATTCAGACCCTTTCAGACAGCTTGCTCGTATGATTGATGGAGACGTTTATTTGCTGCAGTTTTCTTGGAATCACTAATCTCTAGTAAATGCTCAGCACCCTGCGGGAAAACACTGCTAGCATTGTGAGGTGTGCATTTTAATTCTAAGGGAGTTACAGACGCAGGCAAGACATTGATTAAATATAGAACTGGCAGGAGCAGGTAGGTGTAAATGCCCACGGGAGGAGCTGGGTGGGGGAGGGGCGGCCCGGCTCTGCGGCTAACCAGCCCCTTCCTCCCTCCAGACCTCAGTTTTCTCACCTGTAAAATGAGGGTATTGGGCTGGAGGACCTCCAAGTTCCTTTTGTACCCCAACATTCTGCGATTTATTTTGCGTCATGGTCCCAGCCCGGACCTGGGTTCTGTGGGCAATGGTGGAGAAGAAAAATTCACAGACTTTGCCATCCGGAGAAGGCCACCTCACAACTGGCCATTTCAAGCCTCTTGAAAGCTTTTGAATCTGTCTTGATCAGCTCAACAGAGTTCTGGTCTTGTGGGCCAGTGTCAGATTTCACATCGTTCGAAGCTTGCTTTCTACCAAAAGCCAGTTGTAAGAAGTAACTTTTACGAGAGATGGTCAAAGACTAATTTTCAAACATTTTAAAAAGCAATTAAACGCTTTTCTTCAAAGGGAATTTTATGTGGACTTGAGATAAGATGGATAAAACTCTGGCTGTGTCTGGGAGAGGGGACCGAGAGTTCCCAGGCTCCTCTGTGAACCCCCAGGCTCCATGGAGCACAGTTTGAAAGTGACCGACCTAAGGGTCAGACAGTCTAATGACAGCTACGGGGACAAGTGAGGTCCCTGGTTCCAGGTCCATGTTATACCTTTGCTTTTAGCAAAAGTGACGTAAGGACCAGCAAGCACGCGAATGCCTCCTCTGTATCTGCTGTGAAGCTTCCGCCGAAGACACTGTATGTCACATCATACAGTGTCCTCCATGGAATGCCTTCATGTGAGAACTTTCTTTTAGCAGTTCATATGAGGAAAAACTTTCTTTCCCTAGGAACTAAAATGTCCTTCAGTTCTTTGTTCTAAAACAACCAACCAACCAATAAGCAAACACTGTGTCTTCCCTGAGAGGAACTTGTCCATAATAAGATGTGTATCCCTTAATGTGACCTCCTCTTCGTGCTGTGTGGTGGGTTGGCACTTGGCATCCATTTCAAGCTCCTTCTATGTGTCTTCCTGTGCCTGAGAGGCTGGAAAGCTAAAAACATCATTCCTCAAGTTCCCCTGCTCCTAGGATTCTGGATTTAAGTTAGTTTCCACTACTAGATGCACTGATACAGTATCTGGAGGTGGAAGTGAAGGGAGGTCATCTTCATGCTGCACTGGCTCTTGCTGGTGACCAGCCTGATTCTGGGTGTGGATGTCTCTGCAGCTGTGACTTCATGTCTAGTCACTAGCTCCACGGGTGTCGGTGGGGTGGCAATGCCTCCCAGATTTTGAAACTGGAGTTTTGGCAGTGTGCTGCTGATTTCAATGATTCTGTGTGTTGAGATTTTATTCTCTGCCATCCTGATTATGGCAGAGGTGGCAGCTCCCCTGATGGGCAAGTTAGGTGGCAGCTCCTCGATGGCAAGTTAGGTGGCAGGTTCTGATTGCCATTTCTGATGGCCCAGCTTCGAGTTCTCTTCTCATACTCTTTCCATGATCTGTAAGCACTGAATTCCCTATGTTACAGCATGTTTCCTTAATCAACAAGAATGGATTCTGTTTCCTGTACTTGAACCCTGATTCATGCTCCATGGTTACCAGGATGCTTAGATCCCAGGCTTATTGCTCCTTGTTGAAGCCCGAAAGGGTCTTTGAGCCTCAATTTCCACATCTAAACTCATGGTAGTAATAATCTCATTATGTTGTAATTCTTTCCTTGAATCTCTCACCATTGGCTCCTGCCTCCCTGCATGACTAAGAGCTGTTTGAGGTATTACAGCTTACCAAGCCCTTTCTCCTATTATGACTTGACCCTCACAACTACCACGGGAGGGTTTATGATAATTATAAGACCACAAGGTAATTGCCATGAGGGAGGCATAATATGGCCGAAGAATGAATGGAATGCTCTGGGTTGCTTGGGGGAATCGGGCAAGGCTTTAGCCGGATGTGGCACCCGAAGTTTGAAGAACGAGATGTCTAGAGAGAGAGGTAGGGTGGGACTTTACCAGCAGAGGGAAAAGCACGCGCAAAGGCTTGGAGGCACGCGCAGGCATGCACGTTGAGGGGAGACTGCAAGCATGAGCTCAAGACTGTCCAGGTGGGCTGTGGGAGGGTGGTGGCTGGACGGGAGGCAGTTATGTTCGGGACTGGGACTCCTGCCTGCGGGGAGTTTAGGTTTCCCCCTGTAGATGGCTGAGGGGCAGGAAGCAGCCTGAGTGATCCTGCTGAGACCGCACGGGGGAAGGGTTGGAGAGGCCAGGTTAGAAGCAGAGAGAGGGAGCAGCCTGTAGGACACACACACACACACACCCCGGGTCTCTGGTTTGGACAGTTGGGCAAGTGGTGCTCACTGAGAAAGGGAGCTCAGGAAGAGGAGCAGGTTTGGACACATTGAGTTTCAGATTATCTGGTAACCGGATGATTTACATAGGTCTGAAGCTGAAGAAAAGGTCTGTCTGAAGGTGTAAGTTTTAGATCAATGTTTAGGTGGTGGTTGAAACCTGGAGTGGATGAGCTTGTTTAGGGAGAACGTGAAGACTGGGGAGGAGGGAGGATTGAGAATGGAGTGGGAGGACCGTCACTGCTTAAAGGAAGAGAAACCTGGAAACGGGGAAGAGTGGAGAGAGATGTAGAAGGAAAATGAAAGGAGGAGAGGAGTTTAAGGGGGGATGCACTGGTCTACAGTGTCAGAATTGCAGGGATATCCACAAAGGCAAGGCCTGGAAAGTTTCCTTTGGATCACCAGTGACCTTGGTAATTCAACTCACTTTCAACAAACATATACTGAATGCCTACTATATGCCAGGTACTGTTCTTAGAACTTGGGATATATCAGTAAATAATTCCATTCTAGTGAGGGGAGACAGCTGATAAAGAGTGAACGTTAGCAAATAAATGTATTTATAGCATGCCTGCGTGTGGTAAGTGCCTATAGATAAAAAAGTCAAACATATTAAGAGGAAAGTCAGGAACGCTGGGTAGGGGTTGTGATTTTTAATATGGTGGTCAGAGATTTACATGTGAGCAAAGACTTGAAAGTGGTGAGAAGTCGACCATCTGGGGAAAAGCATTTCAGGCAAAAGGTATAGCCAGCGACAGGGCCTCAGGGTGGAATCTGCCTGGAATAGCAAGGCAGCCAGCATGGCTCGAGGCGAGTGGGTGAGGAGAAAATAGGAGATACGTCAGGGAGGTAAGGGGTAGAGTGGAGGCAAACCTCCTAGGGCCTGGCCGACCATTAGAAGGACTTTGGGTAGCAACAGAGTGTTTTGAGCCAAGGAATGATATGGTATAACTTATGCTTTAAAAATGCAGATTAGGGGCTTCCCTGGTGGCGCAGTGGTTGAGAGTGGTTGAGAGTCTGCCTGCCGATGCAGGGGACACGGGTTCGTGCCCTGGTCCGGGAGGATCCCACATGCCGCGGAGCGGCTGGGCCGTGGGCCATGGCCGCTGAGCCTGTGCTCCGCAGCGGGAGGGGCCACAACAGTGGCCCACGTACTGGTTAAGGTGGAACTTTTAGATGCACTTTATAATAATTAAAAGTTTAGGGGCTTCCCTGCTGGCGCAGTGGTTGAGGGTCCACCTGCTGATGCAGAGGACACGGGTTCGTGCCCCGGTCCGGGAAGATCCCACGTGCCGCAGAGCGGCTGGGCCCGTGAGCCATGGCCGCTGAGCCTGCGCGTCCGGAGCCTGTGCTCCGCAACGGGAGAGGCTGCAGCGGTGAGAGGCCCGCGTACCGCAAAAAAAAAAAAAAAAAAAAGAAAAAAAAATGCAGGTTATTCTGGCTACTGCATTGATGATAGACTGTAGGAGGGGAGGGTAGTAGCAGGGAGACCTCCTAGTGGAGTAATCCAGGCGAGAGGTGGTGATATCTTGAGTCAGGATGGTGGCACTGGAGGTGGTCAGAAGTGTCAAATTCTGGATCTATTTTGAAGGTACAGACAACAGAATTCCTGATGAATTGGGCTACAGGGCATGAGAGAAAGGATTGTTCTGAATTTCTTAGCATGAGCAACTGGAAGGAAGGCATTACCCTCAACTGAGCTGGTAAGGATTGTGGGTGAAGAAGGTTTGGGTTCGGAGATGAACAGTTTATTTCTGGACATGTTCAGTGTGAGCTGTCCGTGAGACACCTGAGTGTAGATGTTGACTAGGCATTTTCAGAGGCCTGGGAGGGGTGGATGCCAGATTGTCCATGTTGGGGAGTGGATGGGAGGTGAGGAAGTGGAGACTGTCCTATAAGCTTGGCTGTGGAAGGAAGGTGTACTGTATGGTGAAAGTGAGAGGGAAGGGATGGATTGAAGGAGATTTTTTTTTTTCCGGTATGCGGGCCTCTCACTGCTGTGGCCTCTCCCGCTGCGGAGCACAGGCTCTGGACGCGTAGGCTCAGCGGCCATGGCTCACGGGCCCAGCCGCTCCGCGGCATGTGGGATCTCTCTGGACCGGGGCACGAACCCGTGTCCCCTGCACTGGCAGGCGGATTCTCAACCACTGCGCCACCAGGGAAGCCCCGAAGGAGATTTTTTTTTTTTTTTAAAAGAAGAGGCATGAGCTTGTTTACAGGAAGAAGTAAAGAATCCAGTAGGAATTCCTAGGCTGACAATTACAGAAGAGAAATTGTTCCTGATGGAGCCAAGTCCTTGAGGAAGTCAGTGATAATGGATACATCTGAACATCCGGAATGTCTTGTCTTCTGCAGAAGGGTAACGCTGAGGGCGGACCTAGAGAGATTGCTACGTAGTGGTCATGGAGGGGCAGAAGGTTGAGAGAGTTTAATTGATATTTCTCTAAGATAAGAATTAGGGTCAACTAAGAGAGAAGGGAGTTGAGTTGGGAACTTGAGGAAAAACACGAATGTTAGAAACCTGAGGGGAGTGGGAGAAGTCCGGGAGTTTCTGAGAGTGGTGAGTGTACAGCTGATGCTGTGAATTTGTGGGGTGCCATTCTTCATTGTAGTGAGATGTTCTCCGGCAGTCCTAAAAGTAGCCCTAGTACAGAAGGTGGATATTTAGGTTAACCCAGGTTTAGGAGTTTATGGGGTGGATGTGATAGAAAGGCAAGCGGATGATGATAGCACTGGGGTGAGAGGACAATGGAAGTGAAACCATGTAGATGGGGAATGAAGTGAAGTCAGGAGATGCTGACAGACATGGAGAACCAGGTAGAGTCAGGAGCTCAGAGGTCAGGATGAGGTCAGAGAGTAGGTATAGTGGGAAGACCTGAGTGAGAGCTGGAGAAATCAAAGATTATGATCTGAGAGTGCAATGTTAAGGTTAAGACTGTGAGGATGAAGTGGTTTTGGGTGGTTGTAATATAGGAGGTGGGACCAAGGGGATGGGCAGCCCAATATGGAAAGGAGTAAAGGTCACTGGAGCTGAGAGTGTTAATGACCTGGGGACTGGGAAGCTAGATATCGTTTACATGGATTCAAAATTCCCCTGAGCTGATGCTGGGAATTGGAGTGAAAAGGAAATCAGTGGGTCTGGGTGATAAACTCTCAGTGTAAGTTGGGGAGAATGTAGGCAGCTCCTAAAGAATCATAATGGGGAGTTGGGAACAATGTGATGGTTGGCTTAGCCACCAGGGAGGGAGGGAGATTTTCTTCCTAAAAGCTGAAGAGGAATGGCCTGGTAAGTTCATTCTTCTTTCTGAGATTCCTCTGCCTAATTTTAGCAGCTTGTACTTCATTTCACCTCCTTCTACTGCTGACCATTTCCAGTCTCTTTCTTTTACAATAGTGTTAGGTCCTTGAGGGCAGGTATAATATATTCTCATATTGGAGGTACTTAATAGATGTTAATTTAAAAATGGAAAATCGGCCAGATTGTGACTGGTGTTGGGTACGTTACTTGAAACAAATGCACGAGTGCTTTATTTTGCCTCCATCAGTGTGTTGTTTCAACACGAGCACCCCATCCCCTAAACTCAAGATCAGGATGGCTAGCCTCACGTGGAAGATACAAGAGATAGGAGATTCTCGTATGTGTCACTTCCTGAGACCTTGTGTCTGGAAGTGTCTTTGAAACGTGAGTGGTGCTTGGGCTCCTGGTGACCTGACAACTGATGGGGAAACACAAGGACCTGGAAAAGATGCCAAGCCCCGAAGTGGCTCCTGGAAACCGAAGACTCTACCAGAAGATCAGTTGTACAATGAACAGCAAACTCTACTCAAAGGCAAATATTTAATTTGAGGTGGGGCTTTATTTTCCTTATATCAGAATAATACAGACTTTGGATCAAAGCCTCAGGGACTAATGACAAAAAAAATTAAATTATGTGTAATTATATGCCACTCAAAGACTCCTGGGAAGCCATTCAAATATGCAAGTGTCCTTTGTGAAAGGTGGTGTTGGTTCTTCCTGATTGAGACAGGCAAGCTGAAGAGGAGGTGGGCTGAGTGGAGGTAATTTCATTTGATAAATTCAATTACCGCCTCTCAGCAACTGTAATGGGTTCTGCCCAAACAATGGAAAAATGATTATGTGTCCTACCCCTTTGATGATCCAAGCGAATAAAAGAAGAAATAACAAAGTTTCTAGAACCTGGCAACTTTAAGGCAAGACCAGATCCTAAACTGTGAAAGATACTTACAGACGCATTAATACATATTGGATTGACCCATTTAGCTCCCTGGTGGATAGCAGATATTTGAATACCAGGGACAGAGGGAGTTTGGTTGCCCCTTGAAGGCAGGTACCACGTTTAACACTCTTTGGTATCCTTCTGCACTCACTCACCAACAGGCCTTGGCCATGGTCAGTTTGGGGAACGCTCTGTTTTGTTGTTTTTTTGATGCTGTTGGCTACCTAGTTTTCTCTTTAGGGTGACTGTAAAAGGCAGTTTTATTTCCCACCGTGATTCCATGTTAACCCTTAGAGACTTAGATCTCTAAAAATTAGCAAACAAAACCATAGCTTTAGGCAAAAACTAGTTATGGGTTGAGTTGGATTAGCATTATTCTTTTCATATCGCTATGCCTGCTAACAAATGTTTTGCCATCCCAAGTCTTAGCCCCTGTCTTTGTCCTAACCTTCAGACCCACATGCCCAGCAATTTACTGACTGTTCCACAAACACTTCAGATTCAATCCTTCTCTTCTCCTCTCTACCTTGTCCCTTGCTATCCTCCCCAGTTCCCGTGCCCAACTCCTTGTAGTAACCTAGGGTCACCTCTCTCTCAGCTAGTCCAATGGTTACTTCCCAAGCATACCTCTCCCAACTTTCCTCTAAATCTGCCATCTTTCCTCCAACTCCAGTAATACAGTCCTAACTCATGTATTTGTTACCCATCACTTGGATGGGGGCAGCCATTTCCCTGCTGGTCTCCCTGACCCTGTCTTCTTGCTGACCCATCCTCTGTGTTGTTGTTGGAATACTCTTTGAAAACAAAGGCAAATAAAACCAAACCTAAAGGGATCATATTGCACATGGCGTGGTGGTTGAAGGCACAGACTCTGGATTAAGAGGCCTGATTTGAACCCCAGCTCTACCACAGCTTGGCTGTGAACCTTAGTTGCCTCATTGGTAAAACTAGGACTAAATAGAATCCCTACTTCAGAGGGTTATTGTGACAATTCAGTGAGAAAATTGGTAAAGAACAGTGCCTGGTACAGAGTTAGCATTCAGTAGGGTTAGCTATCTTTAGCCTTGTGAAAACCCTTCAGTGACTGCCCACAGCTCACAGCAATAGTTTTCACACTGTGCTTTAGGAGGGCTGGGGTTTGTGGAGTCATCGTGAGTTTTTTGTTATTCTGGGGGAAGGAGGGAGCATTGACACACAAGATTATTCAGGGTCTACTTTTGTTTCAAAATTTATATTTACATTGTAGATAACTCTAGTCTTCCTCTAGGCTTTTAAGTTTAACCTGAAAATTTCATAATTCTATTTGTCACTCTAGCAAATATTTATTCGATAGAATCATGTTGAAGGGGGCCCGCTCTAATTTACTCAAAAATATTCAAACTGCCTTTAACATTCAAATTCTATTTTTAAGTGCTCCAACTGTCCAGTTAATCAACACTATCTTCTGAAGTATTTATGTAATTGTTTAAAAGATATGAAATTAAACATAAATAAGGTAATTCCTGATAGTCTACATAAACCTAATGCATCTTAGACATGATTTTAAGTTGAAAATTCTAATACACATTATAAATTAGAATCATAAGCTTAATTTGCTAGATACTCTAATATGTAAATTCTCTTAAACATTATATGGGACTTGAATATTAGACTTACAGAGATTGTTCCTAAATTTAACATCTTACCTTTAGTACAGATTTGATTTATTTAATCATTGCTATACTAAGTTTTAGATCTCCTAGTGTTAGAAAGGCACTTATCCAATAGGAAAACAATTGTGTTATTTCAATTTGAGTGACTCAGGGCTTCTGACACAAGTTTCTCATTGATCAGAGAAAACCCTGAGCAGGCCACAGGGCTTGAATCTTGCCCATGACACTGGAACAGGGCTCTGGTCCCTGACCTCCAAATGGGCACCGTAAGCCCATTCCTCTGCATTCAATATCAATGTACACATTGCCTGATTTTTGTGACAGTTTATTACTTTGCCAAGATTACAACAAACTCTGCCACTGCTTCGGTTAGAGGTTACATTTCTTTGACTCACTTGATATGTTTGAATGTATTTTGCTCTGGCTCTTTATACCCTCACAAAATAATGTCATCTCTGAATTTTATCATCTGATTTAAGAGGGGATAAACCTCCTTTTTCTCCCCCATAGTTTTCACTCTGGTATGGCTACCACTGTAGCAGATATTAAAATGGGCATCCACAGTCCTGACTTCCACTTCTGCCCAATATAGAATAACAAAAACTAGATTAACCCTCCTACCTAAAACACCTAAAAAAAAAAAAAAAACCAGACAAAATATAAAACTATAGCTCTCAAGACTTTGGATATCAAGCAGCAAAGAACAGTAATCCTTGAAAGACCAAAAAATGAGTGAGTCTTGCCGTTTCCCCAGCTTTTACTGCCTGGAGAAAAATTTCAGGCTATGGATTAGGAAAGGGGAATTCAAAAACTGTCCACCAGTCTTGAGTTAAAGAGATGGAACTGAAGTCTGGGGAAGCCAAGATGGCTAGACTTTTCATACTAGAAAACAGGAGATAACTGCACACAGAGTTGTAGAGATCTGTAGAGGGTTCCGCCTTAAGTATGCTGTTGAGTAGTGATCAATGTGTGCATGTGAGGAAACTACCTGGGGGGCCTGGGAAAGAACCGCCTGAAGGATTAGAGGGGACAGTCACCAGACATCACATATAGTTTAACACAGTGCTTAGTCCCAGTAGCCAGACTAGAAACCTCATAACTCACAGGGTATTTTTTAGAGTAACTAAGAAGGGTTTTCCCTTGGTAATGGGGAAAATGAACCCTAGACAAAGTGCTGTTCTGGTACATAAAAGAAAGGCCTGCATGAATCAGTGTTTCCAAGTAACTGCATCTTAGAAAAAATCTTGAAAATATTTGTAAGAGTACAAAGTATTCAGTACCCAACAAGATAAAATTCACAATGTCTGGCATGCAATCAAAATCTTCCAGGGATGCAAAAGAAACAAATGAAAATACAGCACATAATGAGAAAGGTCAATCAATTGAAACTGACCAAAAAATGATACAGATGATAGTTAGTAAACAAAAATTAAAACAATTACTGTAACTATATCCAGTATGTTAAAAAGCTACAGAAAAGATTGACTATATTAAGTAGAGACATGGAAGATACATTAAAAAGACCTGGACTGAACTACTAGAGGTGAAAACTATAATGTCTAAGGTGAAGAATACAGTGCATGGAATTAATGGCAAGTTATAAACTGCAGAAGAAAAGATTAATGAACTTGAGATAGTAATGGAAGCTATTCAAAATGAAACAGGGCAAAAAAGATTGAAAAAGAAAAAAAAAAAAAGGACAGCATCAGTGAACTCTGGGACAGCTTCAAGTAGTCAAAGTATCCCAAAGGAGAGGAGAGAAGAAAAATCTTTAAAGAAATTGACTTAAAAATGTCCAAATTTGATAAAAGCTATACATCTACAGAAACAACCCAAGTGCAAAAAACATGAAGAAAGCTAAAGCAATGCACATGATAATCAAATTGCTTAATACTTGTGGCAAAGAGAAAACCAACTGGGCAACCAGGGAAAAAGGACAAAGGAACAAAGAGAAGAATGATAACAGAATTATCACTGGAAACAATGTAAGTAAGACGACAATGGAGCAATATCTTTAAAGTACTGACATTTTAAAAAATGTTGACATAGAATTCTTTACCTAGTGACATATCCTTCACTGTGAAATAAAGGCTTTATCAGACCTAAAAAAAAAAAAACTGAAAAAATTCATCACCAGCAGACCTGTGCTACAAGAAATGTTAAAGGAAGTTCTTCACGTAGAAGGAAAATTATATCAGATGTAATCCTGGATCAACACAAGAAATAAAGAGCACCAGAAATAGTAACTATGTGGGTAAATGTATAGCTTTTTTCTTATTATTTAAATATCTTTAAAAGTAGTAGAATTTTAAAGCAAAAATAACAATGTATTGTGAGTTTTATAACATGTAGAATTAAAATGTATGACAATAATAGCAGAGAGCAGGAGGGGAGAAATGAAAGTACTATTTTAGGGTTCTCATACTCTGTAAAGGAGTAAACACTTGAAAGAAAATATGCTTATTGGAAGCAACCACTATGGAGTCTAGTGAATGAGCCATCAAAGGAGATAACAGGAATTACAAATAATTAATCCAAAAGTGGGCAGAAAGGGAACAAAAGCTGATGGGACAAGTAGAAAACACATATCAAGATGGTAAGTTCAAACTCCAGCATAGCAATAATGACATGAAATGGAAATGGTGCAAGCACCCAGATTAAAAGGCAGAGATTGTCAGATTGGATAAAAAAGCAAGGTCCGATTACATGCTTAGAATAAATTCATTTTAAATATTGACGATTTAATAGGGAGAGGTTGGTAAAAGGCTGTTAGAGGAATAAGGTTTGAGGATCTGATTAAAACATGGTGACTGTAGTTGACAACGTTGTATTTTACAATTAAAATTTGCTAGGAGAGTAGAACTTATGTGTTCTCATTAAAAAAAAAAAATAGGGCTTCCCTGGTGGCACAGTGGTTGAGAGTCCGCCTGCCGATGCAGGGGACACGGGTTCGTGCCCTGGTCCGGGAAGATCCCACATGCCGTGAAGCGGCTGGGCCCGTGAGCCATGGCCGCTGAGCCTGCGCGTCCGGAGCCTGTGCTCCGCAACGGGAGAGGCCACAACGGTGAGAGGCCTGCGTACCGCAAAAAAAAAAAAAAAAAAAAAAAAAATTAGGTGATGGGTGTGTTAATTAACTAGATGGTAGAAATCCTGTCACAATAAATAATATATATAAAGATATAAATAGGTTTATAGTAAAAAAAAAAAAAGAAAAAGAAATGCTAATTATAGCAGCTATATTAATGTCAGTAGATCTCAGAACAGTGAATACACCAGACACTAAAGAGAGTCATTTCATAATGACTTCAACTCATCAAGAAGATAGCAATCCCAAACATTTATGCATCTAAAAACAGAGTTTCAAAATGTATGGAACAAAAATTGCTAGAACTGCAAGGAGGAGTAGAAAAATTCACAATTATCAGTAATGACTTCAACACCCACCTCCCTCAATAATGGATAGAACAAAGCAGATAGAAAATCAGTAGGGATATAGAAGACTTGAACAATATTATCAATCAGTATGATTTAATTGATACTTTATAGAACACTCCACCCAACAACAGCGGAATACATATTTTCCTCAAATGTACACAGACAATGTACCAAGATAGAACAAATTCTGGCCAATAAAGTATGTCTCAATACATTTAAAAGGACTTACGTCATATAAGTGTGTTCTCTGATCACAGTGGAATTAAACTAGAGGCCAGTAAATGAATGATATCTGGAAAATTCCCAAATATTTGGAAACTATGTAACACACTTCTAAATAACACATGAGTTGAAGAAATAAAAAGCAGTATTAGAAAGTATTTTTAAACTGAATGGGAATGAAAACACAGGATTTCACAATTTGTGGGATACCGCTAAAGCAGTACTGCTAGGGGAAATCATAGGACTAAAATGCCTGCATTAGGAAATAAAAAGGTCGGATAAGAAGAGCAAATAAAACTGAAATGTAAGCAGAAAAGGGAAATCCTAGAGACCAGAGAGGAAATCAGTGAGAAAGTAAATAGACTCAGACACCATAAATACAGAAAAATCAAAAGCTGGTTCCATGAGAAGATCAAGAAAAATAAAGCCCTTGTCAGACTTATCAGGAAAAACAGCATGGATGACCAGTATCAGGAATGAGAGGTGATGCCACTTTGAAGAGAGTAATAAGGAAATATTGTGAACAGCTTTATGTCAGTAAGTTTGATAACTTAGAGGAAATGGAAAAATTCCTTGAAAGACACAAAGTACCTGTTTTTTCCCCCACTCAAAAGAAATGAGTAATTTGAATATTAAATAAATTGAATTTGAACGTGCCTGAATTATATTAGAATTATGTTTTTAACTACTTGCTGGTTTTCGCTAGGCTGGCTTTCCAGTTTTTCAAGCAAGTGTGCATGCTTCTGTGTTCATGGGCATTTGCATGTGCACATGAGAAATTTTGCACGTTTTCTATAATTAAATATTTTCCAAGTTTCATGGAAAGGAAGCTTCCTTTCCATGAATGCCAAGTGCTTGAGGGGAAAGGTCTGTCCTTCTGACCTGAGCTGTAGACAGAAAACTTCCAAGGACTGAATGTATGGACATATAAAAGTCGAAATCACTGGAGTTCCCTTCCTGATTAGAACTCCATGCTTCTCAGTGTTTGCAGGGATTAGGAGTGTGTGTTGTCACAAGCCCTTAGCTATGGAAAATCACGAGTACTCGTGTTGTAAGGGATCCTGGAAGACACGTGAGAGGGGCAGAGTCAGCACACCAAGTCAGCATGGTGACTGGGAGCCCCTGTGTTTCCCGGGCTTCTGCCCCAAGGAAGGGCTTTCAGAGCTGAGGGATGAGGTTCTAGTGTCAGACACATGGGGCAGTTTTCTCCAGAGTCTTGGACAGTTTGAATTTAGGACATCTTAGTCTGTCCCACTTTAATTAGAGGAGACTAAGCTTATGGCAGTCCTCCTTAGAGGGTCCCTGGCTAGAAGCTAGGAGACTGGGAAAATTCTCACCCCCTACTGCCTGAGAAATGTGTGAACAGGAAAATAGGACCATTGGAGGAAGAGGCCTAAAGGGAGACTCAGAAAGGACACTGGCAGTGAGAGAAGCAGGAGAACTGGAGACATTGGGGTGAGCTGGGGAGACAGAGTGGGCTTCAGGAGGGCTGTGTCTCTTGGGTTGTGTATGCCCAGGGGGCAGGGAGAGAAGAGGCGGGGCCCACAGAGCCCTGGTGCTTTCTGATACACGTGCTATGTGATATTTTCTGTTACTTAAACCTGTAACATTCCTCTGCGGTTAGAGGATGTATTCCTTATTTCAGATATTCATAGATGATCTGGCCAAGGGGACTCTGGCTGCCAGCCATATTCCAGAAGCTAATACTTGGAGGATTTGTATGACAAAGCTTGATTCGTGTGTTATGGATAAGCTCATGGATGGCATTCCTATTGGGTTATTAAGGGCTACTTAGGCTGTTTGGGAAGACCTGTGCTTCGAGTTTAATTCCACAAGTCCCTAGGGAGCACACGCTATGGGCCTGCATCTTGTGCTGGATTCCCTGGGCCTGGGTTCCGGGCCCTGCCAGCAGGAGCTTTCAGTCCAATGAAAGAAACGGTGAATTAGAGGAGGAGCAAAGGAGACAAGATTGACATTCAGAGTATGACCCACAGAGGAAGGGCTCAGGCACCTGCAGAGGCAGGGCCAGTGTGGGCTGGAGTTTTGGAAAGGGCCGTTCTTACGCCGAGTGGTGTTAGGACAGATATCAGAGGGCAAACATTGGGTTGGATGGTCCGTTCGGCCAACACAGGGTGACTTTCCCTGTGTTATGAAAGGTTCAACATCTCCAGTGAAATTGACATGATTTATCACCCAGGTGAATAAAGTTAGTGTCTAGGAGTTTAGAATTTAAGGGACTAGAAATACCTGTGTGGCTCCATCTGGAAAGATGCCTTAGGTTCACTGTATGGAGGGGACGTCAGGCCCTTTGGGGGGATATGAGTGGCCCAGGGCCCCTGCACATGTACTTCTAGGCACTGTTTTCTCCAGGGAGATGGGAGAGAGGGCTGCATTGGCTTTGGTCTACAACATTGAGGTCATCAGTAAAAGTTCTTTAGTTTTCCTCAAAGGTGGGAGGGATCTCTCCAACTGTCAGATTGTGGGGAATGTTCATGAGGTGATAACTCAGGAACATTGTGGGGCCCGGGTCCTGTTTTGAAGTCCTTCTCTGGCTGTGTGCTCTTTTGTAAAAACTGAGGATACCAGAAGATAGGGGTGGGGTCTGGGGATCTCCAGCACATGTTGCTTCATGGATTTTAAATAATTCTGTCTCGGGGCTGCATGACATTGCAATGCATGAACTGTTCAAAGTTTAACAAGACAGTACTCTTTCATTGTAGAGCTGGGTTGTTTCTATTTATAAACAGTATTGCTATGTCAAATTTAATGATTTCTTGAAGAGGAATGTCTTAGGTGCAAATTATGTAACAATTTAAGAAAGGGAATCTGAGCCAAGGATTCCAAAAGTGGGCAAAGAAACTTGAAACCAGCACGAGAGTGGCTGTAGTCAGTTGTCCTGCCTCCTGGGATGCTCTGGAGTTTGTTCTGAATCCCTGCCACTGACCTGTGTGAGGTCCCCTCAGATGCTATGTAAAAGTGACTGTATTTTATTCTTCTCTGTACAGTACAGGAAGGGTGGGCCCCCTCTATAATAGTCTGATCAGAAAAATGGAAACTTACAATGGCCTTTTTCTACTTTGTAAAAGGACAATTGGCTTAGCAAAACCTTTAACTGATCATCTCTGTGCATCTAAACTTTTATTCCTGATCACATTGGTGGGACTTTTGATTGGGAGAGGAGATGGAAATTAGGGGGCTTTAAACCAAAAGCCTGGAGTCCCTGCCCCCTCAATGGAAAAAGCAATGAGTACAGTCAAAGCACAGGATTCAATATATAAGAACTCAGGCAAGTTAAAAAAAAAAAAAAAGAAAAACTAGAAAGTACGGCAAACCACACTTGCTGAGCTTCAGAGTCAACTCTATGGTAGAACCACAGAATCTCAGCCTTGGAAAGAACCCTTGACCCCTTGCCATGCTGAGTGTATGAGGTCTCCTGGCAGATGGGCAAGGAGCCTTTGGGGCTAGAACATTTCCTGGGGCAGGGAGGTCACTACCCCCATGAGATACTTCTGGATGCTTTTATTGTGGGCAAGCTCTTCTTCCAGTGGCGGTGTCACCTGCCTCCCTCAGGCTTCCTCTGGTGGCGCTCAGTTATGCCCTGTGGAGCGGCATCAAGCAAACCTACCATCTCTGTCCACCTTTCAGCTGCTTGTAGCCATCATCGTGTTTCTCTCAAGTGCCCTCATTCCTTCTTTTTTTTTTTTAAATTTATTTTACTTATTTATTTTTGGCTGCGTTGGGTCTTCGTTGCTGTGCGCGGGCTTTCTCTAGTTGTGGCGAGCGGGGGGCTACTCTTGGTTCCAGTGCACGGGCTTCTCATTGCAGTGACTTCTCTTTGTTGGGGAGCATGGGCTCTAGGCGCATGGGATTCAGTAGTTGCAGCATGCGGGCTCAGTAGTTTTGGCTTGTGGGCTCTAGAGCGCAGGCTCAGTAGTTGTAGCGCACGGGCTTAGTTGCTCCGTGACATGTGGGATCTTCCCAGACCAGGGCTCGAGCCCGTGTCCCCTGAATTGGCAGGCAGATTCTTAACCACTGCGCCACCAGGGAAGCGCCCCCCCCCCCCCATTCCTTCTTGTTGCTCATTAGACAAGGGTCCCAGACCCTTGCCGTCCTGGTCTGTGTCCTCCAATCAAGTCCAGTCAATGTCTAGCAAAAGTGTGGTACTCGTAATAATGTTTTGGTGACTAGGACTTGGCGAGCAGTCCCACTTAAAGCCTCAGTGGGTAGGGGAAACCTCCCTGCAGTGACTTTTTCTTCTTTGTGGGACAGTGAGAGTAACAAACAGAAAAAAGCAGACCTACTGATTCCACCTGACTTTAGTTATTCGTGGGCTTTCTAATAATGGGGCCAGTTACTTTTCCAGGTCACGAGGGGTTGTGAGGGGGAGAATGGATAAAGGAGCATCAGAGAAGAAGAGTTGGGCTTGACCTGCCTCTTCCCAGCACAGAAAATAGGGTCTCTTTCATTTGCAGTCCTAGAATGTAAGAGCTGCAAGATTCTTGGAGGTCACTTCCCTCAGCCTCCCCATGGTCATATGACAAAACGAATGCCCAGAGAGGTTAAGTGACCTGCCCAAGATCACGGAGTTATTTAATGACAGGCCCTAGCCCAGAGCCCAAATCTCTAGGGTTCCTTCTGTTAATTTCTGCTGCCTCTACCTCTCTCCTCTGTTGCTCTCAGACTCAACCTCTGTACCTCCCCGCAGGCCACGAAAGCTCCTTGTCCCTCTGACCATTATTCTTACCTGAAAGCTTCATTTTGAAAACGCAAACGTCAAAGTCAGAAGATGCCTTGGCACCTTTTTTTTTTCCCCCATGAGAATATTTTGTACTGTGGTTTGTGGAGAAAGCTGACTTAGCAATCTAGGTGATGTGGTTATCAAGAGAGAACGGTGGCCGTTGAGATAATGTATGTGTCTAAATATGTCAGCAGGTGCAAGAGCTGTCTTGTCCCACTGGGGCTACAGGAAATATATTCACCCAAATATACAAGTCACAGGTCAGAGAGATAGCATAATACCCAAGGGTCAAACCAGCCACAGTGTGGTTTCCATAGACATGTGACCTCTCTAAGGTCAGAGGAACAGAAATGCCCATCTCTAGAAAATGCCTGAGTGTTCATGTGGGCACCTGTAGGGAGAAAACTCATTTAAACAAAATTTCTGCAGAGTCAAGGGCCATCTTTAATTTTAACCTTTGGCCTATCACTGTCTCTAGAATATATCGTGGACATTCCAATTTGTTCTTTTGTTTCTCTATGCTTTCCATTCATTAATTCATTCGATAATTATTTCTGAGCTCCTCTGTTATGCCAGCAACTCTCTCATCTTTGCTGACTATCTAAATTCTACTCTGATTCCTCTAGGATTCAACTGGAATCCCATATCCTTTAGGATGCCTTAGTTGTCCACCCCAGCCCACGGAATTCTCCCTCTGCTCTTGGTACTGCCTGTACCCCTCATCTGCTTTGTACACTTAATGCTCTCAATAGGTAGGCTTTGCCTTACCAATTGGATAACAAACCGAATATTTGTTTAGCCATTTGCAATCAGTCAAATTCATGCGTATTTCCACATTTCATTCTTACAACGTTAGGTTGTTATTATCATTCTCATTGCAAAAGCAAGAAAGCTGAGGGCTCAGAGAGGTTAAGAAACTTGCTTATCACGTGGCTGAAGGTAACAGTGCAAAACTCAAAACTCTGGTTTGCCCATCTGACTCTAAATCTCCTACTTTTTCTCTTTCACCACATTATACTTGTCTTACATTCCTTTTTATTCTCTGTTGAATCTTACACATTGTCAATAACATTCTCACTGATTTAATTGTTCTGAAGTTTTCTATCTAGTTTGATAATTACAGAAGGACATATTCACTTGGAAACCATCACAGAAATATGGAAGTGTTGGATTGTATCGTGGCCATTTTTGTTTCTAATGTTATCCTAATTGCTTGGGCTGAGCCTGGCAGAAGATGAAGAAGAAAATGAAATAAATTCATTACCATTATAAAGCAGCTTATTAGTACACAGCTATCACATCATACCCTACCCTCCAGAACAGAAGTTTATTTCCAGGGTGGAGGAGGAGAGGGAGAGTGCTACTGAGTTGGCCTGAACAGAACAGATGACTTGATACCTGACATCTAGTGAAATTCCTCACTTTTAATCTAAGTGCCTTAGCATCTATATCAACACAGTTCAAGTTTGCTATCTAAATTGGGAATTTGGCCTTGTTTATTTGTTTTTAATGTGGGCTCTGACAGGTCTCTACTCTAGCATGAGCTAAAGAAATTAGTTCCACTGTAATCTAAAAAAATGATACAAATGAACTTATTTACAAAACAGAAACAGACTCACAGACTTCGAAAACAAACTTATGGTTACCAAAGGGGAAAGGTGGGTGGGGGATAAATTTTTGGAAATAACATATACACACTACTATATATAAAACAGGTAATCAACAAGGACCTACTGTATAGCACAGGGAACTCTATCAAGATTCTGTTACAACCTGTATGGAAAAGAATCTGAAAAAGAATGGATATATGTATAATTGAATCACTTTGCTGTACACCTGAAACTAACACAACATTGTAAATCAACTATACTCTAATATAAAATAAAAATTAAATTAAAAAAAAGACCACTTCAGGTTATTTATGTGAAAAGAAGCAAAACAAAATACATTAAAATTCTTACTTGTCACAGAACAGAATATAAACAATAGAGCTTTTCTTCTACAGGAGTTTTAATTTTTGAAGCCCCCCCAAATTTATTTTATCCTAATTTTTATTATTTATTTAGTACATGTTTTGCAAAAAATAATGCATGTCAATTGTAGAAAGATTTAAAAATATGGAGACAGAAAAATGCTTCTTCCTCATCAACTCTAAATGGCTATATATTATTCTACTGTTTGATGTAGCATTTGTGTGATGCAACCATTAAGGGTTGGATATTTCTCCCCTAGCTGTTAGCCTTTATAAAGAGTATTATAATAAACATTTTTGTTCAAGTAAAAAAAAAGACATTAGTTCCACTCTCTTGATTCAAAATTATGCCACCAAATTAGTAAGATTCCTTCCTATACTGAGTGCCAGATTGATCTATTTACATAGGTAATCATGTCATCTGTGAATAAAGAGTTTCATTTCTTCCTTTCCCATCAGTATACTTTTTATTTCCTTTTCTTGTCTTCTTGCAATAGCTAGGACTTCCAGTATGATTGTGAAGAGGAATGGTGAGAGTGGACATCATTGTCTTGTTCCTGATCTTAGGGGGAAAATTACCGTCTTCTCACCATTAAATATGTTAGGTGCCGGTGTTTGTAGATGTTTTTTATCAAGCTGATGAAGTACCCTTCTTTTACTAGTCTGCTGAGGGTTCTTACCATGAATGGGTGTTAGAGTTTGTCAAAGGCTTTTTATGAATCAATTAATATCATATGTTTTTCTTTTTTAGCCTATTGACGTGGGTTACATTGATTTTTTTAATACGTGGTTGGATTCTATTTGTTAATGTTTTGTTGAGGATTCAGATTGATCTATTTAAGCCACAGTCATGAATAAATCACTCCCTTGTTCAAAAGCCTCAATGGTTCTCAAATGCAGTCAACTAAAATTCAAAGCCCTCTGTAATCTGGCCTACCTTTCTGTGCTTCTCTCCCACTACTTTCTTGAGGTACCCTCCGTTTCCCTAAATATGTTCTATACTTTCTCACTATCTTGTGTTTGAACATTCTGTTCCCCTCATTTGGAACTAGGCATAACATTCAACTTTTCTCCACTCCCATTTTCTGAAATCTGACTTTTTTTCTAATACCCAGCTCAAACTATAACCCTTTTTCCATACTGGGAGTTGTCTTTTTCATCTCTATCTCTTGAAACAGAGTGTCTCATATATAAGGTGCTTATGAAAGGGCCTAAAATTCAACTTTGACCTCATTCCTCAGAATCTTTCAGTCTTTGTTGTTTTCTTTTTTCTTCCAGATATTGAGATCATCTAGTTCAACTTTTCATGCAGAGTAGCAATCCCCTCTATTATCTCAGACAGAAAGTTGTTTCTGTGATGAAGCATTCACTGTCTCGTGAGCTATTCTGTTGCTGGATTTTGTAACTGTTAGAAGGTTCCTGTGATATTGAGCCAAGTTTTGTCCACCTATGACTTTCCTTATTGGTTCAACAGTCACTGGAAGAGCTTGTAGCTTTCATGATGTGCTTTTAGGGATGCAGCATAATGGAGTGGAAAGAACTTAGGCTTTAGCTTTCGGCAGTCTTGGGATCAAAGTCCACTCTGCCACTTACTAGCTGTACTGTCTTGGATGAGTCAATGGATTTGTCAGAGCCTCTGTTTTCCCATCTTTAAAATGGGGACAATAATATCTTTCTAGGAGAATTGATAGAATGAAGGACAAAATGTTTGCCTGAAATATATTATGTAAAGCTTCAAGTACAGCACGAATAAAGTGAGTATTCATCAAATGATAGCAATTATTGAGCTCCCACTGTGTACACAATACTCTATTAGGTATCATGGGGAATCAGAAGTGTATAAACTAATCTTTCCCACTAAAGGCTAATTTGAACTGTGTCCCAAAATTGTTGCTCCAGGTAAAGTGAGGTGCAAACTTTGTCCCTTCACTTGCCCAGGAGATGAGTCCAGCTTAGCAGATGAAGGTTTGATTCCTGATAGGAACAATGTCACAGGTTTTTGGCATCAGGGCTGTCTGATATATGATCAATTCAGTTGAAGTTTCCAGTGGTGGTTTGGAAAGGCCAGACTGTCAGTGTGGTGCTGGTGTGGGAACGAAACAGTGAAACAGACTCTCAGGGTTATTGGGTGAGCTGAGTGAGTTGTGGACAGTGGGCAAGAGAGGGAAGAACAAATGAGAATTCCTTAGAACTTTCTTTTCATGTCATCAGAAGACTTTGTGGGGACAAGTATCTATTTTCAAAGACAGTAATTCATAGTGATATCCAAACCTTTTCTTTTTTTTTTTTTTTACATTGGTATACTACCCCCCCCCCCCCCCCCCCGCTCCTTTCTCAAGCTAGCACTCTCATTTTGTGACTTGGAAAGATAACTGTATGCAGCTCATTTTGGTTAGGCCAATGCAGTGTTGTTTTTTTTTAATCTATGAACTGGTATTAAGATTCTAAGTGTCCTGGGCACTTTACTAAATGTTTTGTGGACTTAGTGGGCAGTTGGTAATGGCTGCTTTGAACATTTTCTAGGCTAACATGCCAGTGGCTGATTTCTATGATGTACAGCTTTAGGGACTTTGCCGTAGGTTGGAGTAGATAGGGAGCTAATTCCTGTGGGAAACTTTGCTGCTCTTCCTGGCCCCCTTCTGGGTGGAGGTTCAGTGGATTTTCATGCCGGCTCCAATCCTGATTAGGCTCTTTGGCAAAAGAGGACATTGGTCCCACCCTCCACTTGGTTTGTGGCCAAAGCATATTCAGTCTTCCTTTAATGGGAACAATAGATTCTCTAAACCTCAAACTTTTGCCTGGTAGCTTGAAACTCTGCAGCTCTATTCTTATCAGAAGCTCATTTTAAAACAATAATGTTCAAGGAGGATTACTTGAAGGAGACGCCATTCATCTGTTTCTCTATATTCTAAATATTATCCTTGGGTCAAAGGATATCGTCAGATGGCTGCAGACTTGGACTGCATTGTCTTGGTCTTTCAGAGAATTCATTTTGATGAGTTGAACTTTGACCCATGCCATTAGTCTATACTGAAGAATGGCCCCTTGAAACCTGCGGTTGTATTCATTGTGGGTCATTGTTGAATGTGGAATTCATTCCAACCCACAACATCGGGGCTGGAAGAAAATACTCCCTGGTTTCAGTTCCAGTACAAGATGTGCTTCACCTGGGTACCTGTTTTCACCTTTTAGAATCCACAAGACTTGTAACCAATATTACCCTCTGTGTATTGGCCCTGGGAAGCATACTGTCCGATGTGTGGTTCTCTTTTTGCCTAGCATTGTGTCTTACTCTTTGCTTTTATCTCTTTTGCCTGCTTTATTTTTCCTTCAATCCGGTCTTCTCACTGAAACAAAACTCTAGCTGTACTATATAGATATCTGTAACTGGCGCAAATCCCTTTATGAGTAGATCAGGGCAAGTCTAAATTTGCAAAAGCCTACTCTCCCTTGGCAAGGTCAGCATGGTATGTGGGAAATTCCAGAGGAAAGAGCAAAGGGGAGGCATTCTCCTTAAAGAACAAAGGTCAGCATGTGTTTGCATCTCAGTTCCTGTAAAACTCTCCTCTGACTCTCACTGGTTGCGGGCAATACCCTCAGGCCACAAGCTTCAGTTTTCTCAGGAAGTCATGGGAGATGTTCTAGAAATGAAAGTCTGGGCTCATTGACCAGAAATGGGGTCATACTAAGTAGATGATTGGGGTCACAACCAAAACCAAACACACCTTTGGTCAAGACCCCACGGCCCCAGTCCGCTTCACCTCTGGGGGGCTCAGCAGCTGTTCTGAACACCCACCCACCCCCTGCGTGGCAGAGCCTCCAGAGTTCCATGCATCTCTGGGGCTCTGCTTGTATCCATAGGTCTCTAATTATCTTTATTTCACCCACCAAAGAAACAGGAGGGCCCGTGAGCTCTGTCTAATCCTGATGAAGAGGTAGGTACTTGGGATGACCCCTAGGAGAAGTCATGGACGCCTCAAGCCAAGAATGTGTTCCTCAGCCACGGCCTCTCCCCGTGAGGTGTCCTCACTCCTCGTGCTCTGTGCCCTTTCCTCAGCCAATAGCGGTCTCCCGAGTGCTGTGCATCCTTCAGAGCTCAGTCGAGTCCTTGATGTTCTCTCCACACCACTAACAGTTCTCCCTTCTCACCTGGAATTACGGCAGCCTTAGGTCTTGGAGCATGCTTGGCCCTTAAATTCTGTTGTCCCCGTGGTCCCGTTTCATCTGTCCGTGGCTCCACTCCGACTAGATTGTAAACTTCTAGAGGGCAGCATGTATCTCCTAACCTTAGTCTTGTACCTCTCACGGACATTAACATGATTCTGAGCACCAATAGGTACTCAAAAATTTCTTCTCCTCCCCTCGTATTCTGCATTGTCCTCTTCCTATTCCTCCTGCGGCTTCTTCTGTTTGTGGGGCTCTGTATTAATCAATTTTGCTGTGGTAACAGTAACCCCCAAACCTCAGTGGCTTAGAAAACATAGATTTGTTTGTGTGTCATGAGCACTCCAGGTCAGCTGTGGCTCTGCTCCCTGTGTCTTCTCATCTTGGACCCAGGCTAAAGGGGAAGCCCTCATTTGAGATGAGCCATGGCTGAAAGGAAGAGCCAGAGAACTGGAAGAAACTCTCACTGTCCCTGAAGCTTTTTCTCTGTCATTTCCATTCACATCCCATTGACTCAAGGAAGTTACACAGCCAACCTGACGTAGGCGAGGATGTGAACCCAACCTGTAGGAAAGCTCTTAAGTCACGTGGCAATGGCATGATCGTGTTTTAAGGAAGGGAGCCAAGAGCTGGGAACGATGAAACGTTTTACCACAGATTCCTACTAGGTGCTTGGCCCTGCTTGGAGCATAAGGCAATGTATGTATATCCACAGGTATAGTAGTTTTATGGCATGGAACAATTTTAGCCCTATTTTATAACAAGGAACTGAAGCTCAGATAATTTAAGCAGGTTCTGAATGAAAGAATGCATGAATGAATGAATCCTTTTTTTTTTTTTTGCGGTACGCTGGCCTCTCACTGTTGTGGCCTCTCCCGTTGTGGAGCACAGGCTCCAGACACGCAGCCCCAGCGACCATGGCTCACGGGCCCAGCCGCTCCGCGGCATGTGGGATCCTCCTGGACCAAGGCACGAACCTGCGTCCCCTGCATCGGCAGGCAAACTCCCAACGACTGCGCCACCAGGGAAGCCCGAATGAACGCATTTTTTTCAGCTTTTCTTGCAGACTGCTAATGCCCAGGACCCATCAGCATTTTCCATCTCCAGATAGTGCTACTGGTACCAC
Organism: Tursiops truncatus; assembly: GCF_011762595.2. Classification (NCBI taxonomy): domain Eukaryota; kingdom Metazoa; phylum Chordata; class Mammalia; order Artiodactyla; family Delphinidae; genus Tursiops; species Tursiops truncatus. The sequence continues at coordinate 51,048,573 of NC_047047.1, forward strand.
TTTTAAAGTTTTCCATGTGAGCCAATAGAAGAGCATTCACTAGGTCTTAAAGATTACTTATAATCTCTCCAGATTAAAGTATTTAAATTTTAAAGAGAACTTCTGGAGATGCCTCTGTTCCTAATGGTGAGTCTAATGGTGGAAAATTCAAACACCACCCCCATGTAGGACTAAGGGAGTCTTGTTAATAATACATGTTCAGCCTCTCTTAACAAATGTTCCAAACTGCTGTTCTTAAATCATTAGTGGGTCTTGACTTGAAATCAACTTAATGGGTCATTAAAATATATTTTTAAAAATTAAATAAAATAGAATGGAGTAAAATGTATTAAACACTGTCATGTGTAGTAAGGATAAGTTTTATTTCATCAAACTTATGTCTCAGTTATGTGTGTGTATGTGTTATATAACAGATACAGATATGCAGAGTTATATTGTAAAATGTGTTTTTTATTGAGTTGCCATCCAAAAAGTTTTAAAAGCCATTGCTTCAAATAATACCTCCTTCAGTTCACTCACTGGGTCCATTCTTAGATCCAGTTCATGTATAGCTTTGAAGGTCAAAGTCCATCTTTATGTCCCATCCTGCCATGGAAGGCTGACCTGGATGACAAGGATGGGCTCTCCCTTTCTTCCAGATATCCAGGGCCTAGCCTAGGACTAGACATGCTGTAGGCTTCCAAAAAAGATGTGTTTTTTATGTTACCTTTTGTGTACAAAAACAAGATGGTTGTCAGAAGAACATGAAAACAGTAATTCAAAAAGGTATATGCACCCCTATGTTCTTTACAGCATTATTTAAAATAACCAAGATATGGAATAACCTAAGTGTCTATCAAAGGATAAAGAAGATGTGTGTGTGTGTCTCTCTCTCTCTCTCTCTCACACACACACACACACACACACACACAAAATGGAATACTACTCAGCTATAAAAAAGAATGAAATTCTGCCATTTTCTACAATGAGGATGGACCTTGAGGATTTTATGCTGAGTGATTTCACTCATATGTGGAATCTGAAAAAAACGAAAACCAAAACCAATCAACAAACAGAATTAAACAAAAACTGACAGAGAATAGATTAGTGGTTATCAGAGGGGAAGGGATTTGGGAGTTGGATGAAATGGGTGAAGGAGGTCAACTGTAAGATGATGGATAGTAACTAGACTTGTAGTGGCGGTGACTCAATAGTGTATACAGATGTTGAACTATAATGCCGTGTACCTGAAACTTCTTTTAAAAAGATGGCTGATCAAGATTCTCTTTAAGGCCCCCTTCAGCCCTATGATTCCATGATCCTACCTCTTTTGTTGCAGAAAAAAAGCAGTCCACAAAACTATCTCATTTTTTTGGATAAGGTGAAACCCCAAACGTTTTGCATCTTTTGGGCTCTGTCCTCATACCTCACTCCTATATCTGTGTCAGTAGTTGTTTTCAAATACTTGAATGTTTGCTGCTTCCTGAGGGTAGTGGACACTTGCTGTTTTTGTCTGCTTTGCCTTCTTTCCTGCCAGTTCTCCTCCTGCTTTCTACTAACTGCATTCAACCATAGCAGTTGGACCAAAGGGTAGTTGTGTGGCCCAAACACAGGCAACCAGAAACCTTCCTTGAGATTTTCTCCAAGGAAGCTGAGATGGTGCTTTCTCTTTCTCTGGGCTCATAGCTGGATACTTGAAATGACGTTAAGTCTGGAGCCAACTGTGCCTCTTCTGTCGCCCATCTGCACGAGGAGTCCGTATACAGTAGAGAACGAGGGCCACACTCACAGAGTGTGTGTGCGGTGGTAGTTTGAGAGTGAAAGAGGGAGAGTACAGAACATAGCAGGTTGAAGGTAGCGCTGTTTGAGCTCTTGGATCCTGTCTGACCTAACGCCTGATCCACCCCTTTTTTTCCAAGTCACATGAACCAATATACTTCTTTTCTTATGTAAGCTAGTTTCAACTTGATTTCTGTCCTTTGCATCAGAAGGAGGCCTGATCCGTACAATGGATATGACATGTGGATGGTTTTCTAAAAATGCCACTTCTGATCCAGATCTGTTAACATTTTTTTGTTTAAAAAAAAAATGTGCGTTCCTTTGTTCTTTCCAAAAGTATTTATTAAGCACAAAAATGTGCCAGGTACGATGTTAGATCTGGAAACAACAATTGCAACTCACATCTGTAGCAAGTTGTCCTTCAAGTTTTTCCAATTTTTGTTTAGTGTAAAAAATATATATATACCTTTTCTCTTTGAAAATTCTCTTTAACAATGTATTTTTTGCAGTTTCATATGTTTTCATCTAGTGTTCCTTAATATGCAAGATAGTTTTCCATGGTTATAATCATGGTGTACCCCAAATTTAGAATTCTATTTTTTCTCTTAACATGAAATCATAAGGTCTTTATATTAATAATATTTAATTTCTGTTTCTCAGCACTATTGACATTTTGGGGCCTGTATTATTCATTGTAGAATGTTTAACAGGATCTCTGGCCTCTCCTCATTAGATAACAATAGAATTCACCCTCTGATCCCAAGCTGGGACAACAAAAAATGTCTTCAGACATTGCCAAATTTCCTTTGCAGGGGCAAAATTGTCCCCACTTGAGCACCATTGCTGTATAATATTCTTTGACTTGACACTAATTTTCTTAACCAACTCCTATATTTGGACATTTACATTACTCCCAATTTATTGACGTTACAAATAATGCAGAAATAAATACTTTATGCACGTACCTTTTTATATTATAAAACTGTTTCCCTGAGAATAAATTCATCGAGGTCAAGCGGTAGGAACACATTTAGGGGTTTGATACTTACTGCCAAGCTGCTTTTCAAAAGAATCCCACCGGTCTCCCCTATGAGGTACAATTAATGAATGTAACCATTTCCCTGCCTTCTTGCTAATATATAGTCTAACATGTTGTAATTTCAATGCAATTTCAGCTTCACGTGGGGAAAGGAATCTAGAATTTGGAGTCAAACTGGTCTGGATCAAAACCCAGCAATTAGCACTGATAGCAGGTTGACCTCAGGTACTTTCTGAATATCTCAGACCTGATGGCCTCATTGTAAAATTGGTATAACAATCCCTACCTTGCAGGGTTGTTATGTTCAGAAGAAACTATTAACTGTCATTGTCCATTATCACCTTGGGTGCTCAGGATACCTCTCCCTGTGAGGTAGGCCCTGGAAAAGATCATTCTTGTTTTATGAAGGCTGGAGAGGGGAAGGAATGTACCACAGTCACACAGGAGATCTGTACTCCCCACAGAGGCAGAGGTCCATTGCATCAGAGAGGTTGTTGCTTCATTTGGACCATCTGTGTGTGCTTCCCCAGTGCCTGCCCTGCTGGAGGCTGTGGGGGCCATCAGAGAAAGGGGTGGCAGAGATTACCGTCTGATACCTGAAATTACAGGAGCAGCAGGCAGAAACCACAAAACTGACCGCTGACCTGAGTGGAAACCTGTATTAAAGGCTGTGGGTATACCCAGGAGGATGGGAGTACAGGGGCCCGTAGGGTCAGTGGTAGAAGGCTTTATGGGGACTTAGGATGGGCTGCAGGTAAGCACTATGGAGGCAGAGGGGAAGACGAGGAGGCTTGTGGTTAATGAGTGTGTCAGTTAATGGGAACGGGGAGGAGCCCAAGCCAGCACTGAGGGGAGCAGAAGGGTGCTTAGGAGCAAGCAGTGAGGGCGTAAAGAAGGGCAGGGAGGATGGAGCACGGGTAGAGTCAGCACAAGGTGACAGCACTGGCCCTGCATCCTGTCCTGCTGCTGCCGCTGGGGTGTTTGGGACCAGGCATTTGCAAAGGAATTGATGGGTTGCTGAATGGACCGGAAAGCTGATTTGAGCCCATAACAGCAGTATGCTTAACGAAAGTGACATAAATACAATGTGTACAACTTTGTAAAGAAATTGAAGTATAGTTGACTTACAATGCTATTTTAGCTTCAGGTGTACAGCAAAGTGATTCAGTTGTACATATATATGTATATACTTTCTTTTAGATTCTTTTCCATTATAGGTTATTACAAGATATTGAATATAGTTCCCTGTACTATACAGTAGGTCCTTGTTATCTATTTTATATATAGTAGTGTGTATCTGTTAATCTCAAATTCCTAATTTATGCCCCCGCCAACGTGTACAACTTTAAGCAAAAAGAAAATGCTACTATCGGTGGTTCCTCAAAAAGTTAGAAAGAATTACCATATGGCCCAGCAATTCCACTCCTAGGTGTATAGCCCTCAAAATTGAAAAGAGGCTCAAACAAATACTTGTACATACGTGTTCGTAGTAGCACTACTCACAGTAGCCACAAGGTGGAAATAACTCAAATGTCCATTAATGGACGAATGGATAAACCAACTGTGGTATATACATATAATGGAATATTATTCAGCCACAGGAAGGAAAGATTCTGATACACGCTACAACTTGGATGAACCTTGAAGACATTATGCTAAGTGAAAGAAGCCAGAGACGGGAGTCACGTGTTGTATGATTCCGTTTATAGAAATGTCCAGAATAGGTAAATCTATAGAGACAGAAAGTAGATGAGTGGTTACTGCAGGGCTGGGGAGTGACCGCTTAACGGGTATGGGGTTTTCTTTGGGGATGATGAAAGTGTTTTGGAATTAGGAGTGGTGGTTGCACAACACCGTGAA